>NC_090021.1:7754228-8054228 GCF_037176765.1 Anolis sagrei | reverse complement strand
CTCATCATTAGACGCATGAACCTTCTTGTCACTCCCATCATCCAGAGTACCCTGCTCATTAGACACATTCACAGGCTGAACTCCAACACTCCCTGAACCACCGCACTCTGGATTGCAAGAGTGTTTTCCCAGCTAAAACACACTTCAGCCCGTCTATCAGCAGAGTCCAACTACAAGCATCTGATCTTGTTTACCCACTGTTTAGTAAACTTACAGATTTGTGTTTTTCATCCAAAATATCCAGAAGTTTTAATCTGGATATGCAGATCCACTTTCAGGCTTGTTCTTATGCAGCCCCTCAGAGAGTCACATACAGAATGGACAGATACTCACACTGAATCATGCAGGAGAGAGAAAGATGGAACCTTTCACATACCCCTCTTTTTATAGCCACTTTTATGCCAGTTCATAGAATCATAGAATATACAATAGATTAGAGGGATAAAAGTGTCAAGTACAGAATCTGTAGCCAGATGAAGCAATGTTGGAAATAGGTCAATAACTTGTCTCCGTTCATAGGCCACGTGGACCATCTAGTCCAACCCCCTGCCATGTAAGAAAAGCACAATCAAAGTGCCCCCAACAGATGGCCATCCAGCCTCTGTTTAAAAGCTTCCAAGGAAGGAGCTTCCACCACACTCTGAGACAGAGAGATCCAGTTGTGGGCTCTTGTGTTCTGTGATGGCCTTTAGGTCTTTCATTATACTCCAAAATCCAAAATTGGTGATGTCACTATCTCAACCATGGGTGGTTCAGATAGTGACATTATTATTATTATTATTATTTCTTGCATTTATTAACCGCCGCTCTCAGCCCTAGGGCGACTCGCGGTGGTGTACAGTACAAAAAAGACACTTTACAAAGAATCAGAACAACAACTAACATCACTAGTACATAATATCTAACTTACACTAAAACATCCGCTCCGTCATATTATGGAATCATAGTCAATCTCGTAGTCATAGTTCGTTCCGGTTGTCAATACCATTAACATAGCACTTAGTTGAAAGCCTGCTCGAAGAGCCAAGTCTTCAGGCCTTTACGGAAGGCCATGAGGGAGGGGGCCTGTCTGACGTCAGCAGGGAGGGAGTTCCACAGCCGGGGGGCCACCACTGAGAAGGCCCTCTCTCTCGTCCCCGCCAGACGTGCCTGTGAGGCAGGCGGGATCGAGAGAAGGGCCTCCCCAGATGATCTCAAGGTCCTCGTGGGCTCGTAGGCCGAGATGCGGTCCACAAGGTATTTTGGGCCGGAACCGTTTAGGGCTTTGTAGGATAACACCAGCACCTTAAATTGGGCCCGGTAGCAAATCGGCAGCCAGTGGAGCTGGAACAACAGGGGCGTTGTATGCTCCCTGCATCCTGCTCCTGTTAACAACATGGCTGCCGCGCGCTGGACTAGCTGAAGCTTCCGGGCCGTCTTTAAGGGCAGCCCCACGTAGAGAGCGTTGCAGTAGTCAAGACGGGATGTGACCAGAGCATGTACCACCGTGGCCAAGTCAGACTTCCCAAGGTACGGGCGCAGCTGGCGCACGAGCCGAAGCTGTGCGAAAGCTCCCCTGGTCACCGCTGAAACCTGGGGGTCCAGGCTCAGCGATGAGTCCAGGGTCACCCCCAAGCTGCGAACCTGCGCCTTCAAGGGGAGTGCGACCCCATCCAGCACAGGCTGTAACCCTATACCCTGCTCGGCCTTGCGACTGACCAGGAGTACCTCTGTCTTGTCTGGATTTAATTTCAGTTTGTTCGCCCTCATCCAGACCATTACAGCGGCCAGGCACCGGTTCAGGACTTCGACAGCCTCCTTAGTAGCAGGTGGGAAGGAGTGACAGAGCTGGACATCATCTGCGTACAGATGACACCGCACCCCGAAACTCCGGATGATCTCACCCAGCGGCTTCATGTAGATATTAAACAGCATGGGGGACAGGATAGAACCCTGAGGAACCCCACAGGTCAAAGGCTGTGGAGTTGAACAGGAGTCCCCCAATAACACCTTCTGGGTCCGACCCTCCAGGAATGACTGGAGCCACTGCAAAGCAGTGCCCCCAAGACCCATTCCCGCAAGGCGCTCCAGAAGGATACCGTGGTCGACGGTATCGAAGGCCGCTGAGAGGTCCAGGAGCACCAACAGGGACACACTCCTCCTGTCTAGCTCCCGGCGCAGATCATCCACTAAGGCGACCAAGACTGTCTCGGTACCATGTCCCGGTCTGAAACCAGACTGTGCCGGATCCAGATAATCCGTGTCTCTCAAGAATACCTGGAGTTGTGAGGCCACCACGCTTTCCATGACTTTGCCCAAAAAGGGAAGATTGGAAACAGGCCGAAAGTTGTCAAATTTAGTGGGGTCCAGTGATGGTTTCTTCAACAGCGGCTTTATAATAGCCTGTTTTAGGCTCGCTGGAATCTTGCCTTCCCGAAGGGAGGCATTAACCACCACCGTTACCCACTCAGCCAATCCCCCTCTGGCCTCCCTTAGAAGCCAGGATGGGCAGGGGTCTAGGATGGACGTGGTGGGTCTCATTCCTCCAAGTATCTTGTCCACATCCTCGGGCTTCACAAACTGAAAAGAATCCATCAAAATGGGACAAGCAGGCGCTCGTGTCACATCCACAGAGACTGCATTTAATGTGGCGTCCAGCCCAGAACGGATCAAAGCGACTTTGTCTGCAAAGAACCGAGCAAATGCTTCACAGCGCGTGGCCGAATTGTCAGGGCTCCCACCTGAGGTGGGAGTCAAAAGACCTCTGACAATCCAAAACAACTCCGCCGGACGGTTTTTTGCAGACGCAATAGTGGCCGCAAAGAAAGTTTTCTTTGCGGCTTTTATTGCCACGGCATATGCCCTTAGAAAGGACACAAACCGTGCTCGATTTGGCTCGCTTGGGTCCGAGCGCCACACGCTCTCTAGTTCCCTCTTCCTTCGCTTCATCGCTGCCAACTCCTCAGTAAACCAAGGAGATGGTTTAGCTCGGTTACTTGAGAGGGGACGTTCCGGAGCGATCATGTCAATTGCCCTGGCCATCTCCCCATTCCAGAGAGCGACCAAGGCCTCGACATGGTCACCTACCGAGGTGGCGGGAAAGTCCCCAAGAGCCGTCAGGAATCCATTCGGATCCATAAGCCTCCTGGGGCGGACCATCTTAATGGGTCCTCCACCTTTGCGGAGGTTAGGGGGCGCAGTGAGTCTAAATCTGATCAGGAAGTGGTCGGTCCACGGCAACGGAGAGATGGACAACTCCTCCACACCGCCACCCTGCTCCCATCCCTGGCAGAAAACCAAGTCCAATGTATGTCCAGCACAGTGGGTGGGGCCAGTTATTTGTTGGGACAGCCCCATGGTTGCCATGGCGGACATGAAGTCCTGAGCCGCTCCTGTGAGGGTCGCCTCGGCATGGATGTTGAAGTCCCCCAGCACGAGGAGCCGTTGGGACTCCAACGCCAGGCTCGAGACCACCCCCGCTAGCTCAGGTAGGGAGACTGTAGTGCAGCGAGGTGGACGGTACACTAACAGAATCCCTATTCTGTCCCGGTCACCCACCCTCAGATGGACGCATTCGAAATTTGTGGTCTGCGGAATGGGGCTCCTGGTCAGATGGATGGAATCTCTATAGACCACTGCGACCCCGCCTCCCCGTCCTCCGGATCTCGGTTGATGCTGTACGGAGAAGCCTGGAGGGCAGAGCTGGGTCAGATTTACACCTCCAGCTTCATCCAGCCAGGTCTCCGTAATGCACGCCAGATCTGCCCGCTCCTCCAGGATTAGGTCCTGAATCCAGGTCGTTTTTCCGTTGACAGATCTGGCGTTCAGCAGCACCACCTTCAATCCCGAGGGCCCGCTCACCTGGTTACACCAATTTACCTTAGGAGACCGATTGGGAATTGTTAATTTAGATAGACGGTCCGAATTAGGCCGAATTCGAGGTCTCCTTCTTCCGCATCTCCTCCTTCCCACCACGACCTCTATGGGGGGCCCTCGGCTAGTGGAACACCTCCCCCCCTCCATGCCGCGATCTAATATCAAGGGCTTAATTCCTGCTTCATCAGCTATTTGATTTGTTGGACCCTGCCAACACCCTTTCTCCCCTTCCTCCCCTCATCTTTGCTTCCTGAGTGTTTAATGCATACAAACTTTGTTTGATGCACAAAATTGTTAAAAATATTGTGTATAATATTACATTTAGGCTGTGTATATGTGGTATATATGAAATGTAAATAAATTTTGTGTTTGGTCTTGGGTCCCATCTCCAAAATATCTCACGATGTATTTGCACATATTCCAAAAATAAAAACCTGAGATAGAAAAAACACTTCTATTTCCCAGACATTTCAAATAAGGAATATTCAATGTATACCTGGTTTTCAAAATTAGAAGTAGACTTCTAGAATGTCCAGGTTGGGTTTTCCATAGGGTTGTCTTAGGTAAAGTGCTCCTTGATTATGCATTTGCGCTGCTATTCTTCTTAACAATTTTGCATAATAATTTGTGTTGTATGCGTTTCATGCTGCTATTGCTGTTCTTTTAAACTGGTTTTAGAGTCACCACTGTAATTTACATTGTAAGCTGCCTTGGAAATTTGAAACTGAGAGACAGGATGTCAATATGGTTAATACAAGCCACTGAGTTAATTGCAGAAAGGGGAAGCAGTCCTAACTATTGTTTGTTGAGGATATAGGAATAACCATTAAAGACCCTGCCAAAGATCTGTCTGGCCCAAGGCTTAGAAAGGCTACTATTTTTGGACAGAGGCTCCCAGAAGTTGGTTCTGCCGACAGAGGGATTCTGGAAATGGTAGTTCAGAAATAATAAATGGTTTCATAACCAGTTGTCACCGAAGCAGACATTTCTGGGAAAATTGCAAGCAAAGCATGATGATGTCAGACCTTTCCTGCTGTTTGTTTATGCATTATTTTTACTTATTTTGATTTATATTCCACCTTTCTCCTGGCATGGGATCCAAAGCAGGATTGTTCAGTCCTTATCTTTTTTTCATAAGACTTATGATACAGTACATGTTTTGGGGTCTAATTTTTTGATTAAGATTTCTAGACTTATTGTTGAGTATATTTAATTTAATTTAATTTAATTTAATAATTTAATTTAATTTAATTTAATTTAATTTAATTTAATTTAATTTAATTTAATTACAGTATATATATTCTGCCCTTCTCTTCCTGAAGGGAACTCAGGCGGATCACAATGCACACAGACATGGCAAACATTCAATTCTGTTTTTAAACATACAAGATATACAGACAGATAGAGGTTATTCAGCATTTTTTCCAACTTCGGCTCTTGGAGGTTGCTTGATTCCGACCACAGGGGGAGCTGCTGTTTCATCCACTATGATGCCAAGCCTTTTATCATAGTATTTCCCCCTTGCTCTTTGATCTCTGGCATTTTTATGATGTCATAAATCTACCTCCTCACTTTAAGTGGTCTCTAATTTCTCTACTCACAGGTTAGCTGTTTTCGAAATGCTTAGGTGAACAGTAAGCTGGGCTATTAACAGTCAGGAGCTCAAACCCGACTCGGGCTTTGAACTTGCCACCTTCTGGTCAGCAGTGATTTATTGCTGCTAGTGATTAACCAGCTGTGCTACAGCCTAGTCCTAGATATAGTTAAGGTTAATCTATGGCTGCATAATCAGTGTAGCTTGACAATACTTCAATTGCTTTGATGCTACGGAATCATGGGAGCTGAAGTTTTGCAAGGGCTTTAAGACTTCTCTGCCAAACAGTGCTGGTCCCTCACCAAACTACAATTTCCAGGATGCTATAGCAGTGAAACATGGCAGATAATGTGGTGTCAAACTGCATGGTCTCTGCAGTATAGATGCACCCTACATTACAATTCCGTTCAAACTGCATATGGTTAACTGAGTTTATAACCATGGTACACTACTTTCAAATATTCCTTTGCTCTATGTATAAAATGCAAAGGCTTCCTTAAATAAAAAGAACATGGTCTGCTGAGTGTAAAGAAGGAAAGGAGTGAGCTGGACCACCTTTGGAAGGGAATTCCTCTGTCTAGCATAGGTATGGGCAATTTTTGGCCCTCCGGGTGTTTTGGACTTCAACTTGCACAATTCCTAACAGCCTACCGGGTGTTGGTCCAAAACAATCAGAGGGCCAAAGTTTGCTCATGCCTGGCCTAGGAGCAGCTATTAAAAATGTTCTCACAACTAGACATTCCTGTGCTGCAAGACAAATCCCTTCTCAAGTATCTTAAAATTTGTTGAAGGTTTTCATGGTTGGAATCACTGGGTTGTTGTAGGTTTTTTCCGGGCTATATGGCCATTGTTCTAGAGGCATTTTCTCCTGACGTTTCGCCTGCATCTATGGCAAGCACCTCAGAGTATCTTAAAACTTGTTGAAGGCTTTCATGGTTGGAATCACTGGGTTGTTGTAGGTTTTTTTTGGGCTATATGGCCATTGTTCTAGAGGCATTTTCTCTTGACGTTTCGCCTGCATCTATGGCAAGCATCCTCAGAGGTAGTGAGGTCTGTTGGAACTAGGAAAATGGGTTTATATATAGCCACACCAAACAACTGCCAGGCCATCAAATGCTAATCAAGGGGGTCAGTTGAAACATTCACACCTAGCTCCAGCAGACAAGAGTTCTTTGTCCCACCCTAGTCATTCCACAGATATATAAACCCATTTTCCTAGTTCCAACAGATTTCACTACCTCTGAGGATACTTGCCATAGATGCAGGCAAAACGTCAGGAGAGAATGCCTCTAGAACATGGCCATATAGCCCGAAAAAACCTACAACAACCCATCTCAAAACTTGATCTGACTAATATACAGTATGATACAGCATTTCTCATAATCTGAACACAAGCCAGTCATTCCTCCTCAGCAACTTCCATTGACAGGTGTACTGCCCCTGAACATGGAGGAGTGACTTGAACCAAAAGAGCACAAGTATTTGACGAAGGCATTGTGCATGGTGTATTATTTTCTGGAATCCTCCAATTCATAGATTGTTTGGGTGCTTTTGTTTTCTCTCCGCCTTCCTACAGGAACTTTTTGGTGCCGTGCAAGTTTCTCCTCTCAGTTCCGGATATGCCCTCGGCAGCTCCAACTGGATCATTCAGTCACATTATGAGAAGGTTTCCTATGTCTCAGGATCGTCGCTCCTCACAACACACCCACAGGTAACACATGCTTGCAGAAGTAAAAAGTCTGTGTGTATATGTATGTATGTATGTATGTATGTATGTTTGTGTGTGTGTGCTGGCTCCCAAAAAGCAAGCTATGTGTCATTGCACCACAGTTTGGATGTTGCATGGAGAAAGCATGGTTTTGGCCTACAAAGACCAATATCCTCTGAACAGTGTGGTCAGAATGCTTGGATGATTCTAGGAACTGTAGCCCAAAAGAAAGGGAACGCATATCTCAGGATTGTCTCCACGGTCAGGGATATTATCTATATATATAAATTTGTTAGGGGCATCCAACGAGGAAACAAAACTCAAAAACCCCCCAACGAAACTGTACCAAAATTGCTATGCCCATAACACAACCCACAAGGTACAAACATATCTACTCAAAATGAAAAACAACACAACAACACACTCACAAAACGGCAAAACAACAAAACTCAAAAAACCCCAACGAAACTTAACCAAAATTGCCATGCCCATAACACAACCCACAAGGTACAAACATATCTACTCAAAATGAAAAACAACACAACAACACACTCACAAAACGGCAAAACAACAAAACTAAAAAAAACCAACGAAACTTAACCAAAATTGCCATGCCCATAACACAACCCACAAGGTACAAACATATCTACTCAAAATGAAAAACAACACAACAACACACTCACAAAACGGCAAAACAACAAAACTAAAAAAAACCAACGAAACTTAACCAAAATTGCCATGCCCATAACACAACCCACAAGGTACAAACATATCTACTCAAAATGAAAAACAACACAACAACACACTCACAAAACGGCAAAACAACAAAACTCAAAAAACCCCAACGAAACTTAACCAAAATTGCCATGCCCATAACACAACCCACAAGGTACAAACATATCTACTCAAAATGAAAAACAACACAACAACACACTCACAAAACGGCAAATCAACAAAACTCACAAACCCCCCAACGAAACTTAACCAAAATTCCCATGCCCATAACACAACCCATAAGGTACAAACATATCTACTCAAAATGAAAAACAACACAACAACACACTCACAAAACGGCAAAACAACTGAGCATGCGCATTGGTGCCCAGCCGCAAGTTCCCTGGCGCGCGCACACAGTTCCCTCTGCGGAAGCCATGCCCACTCCAAGCCCCGCCGCGCCGCTTCCTGCACACACACCCCCCGCCGCACGCACACACACAACCCCACGCTCCATCACTCCCCCCGTTGCACACACACACGCAACCCCACGCTCCATCACTCCCCCCACCGCCACACACACACGCGCAACCCCACGCCTCCCCGCTGCCACACACACACGCGCAACCCCACGCTCCATCACTCCCCCCGCTGCCGCACACACACAAACAACCTCACGCTCCATCACTCGCCTGCCCCAATCTTACCTCCTTTTACTTCACGCCACCTCCAAACCCCACCGCACCCCTACCCGCCCTGTCAAAATCCAGGAAAGACAGGAAGGAAGGAAAGAAGGAAGAAAGAGAAAGGGAGATAAAGAAAAGGGGGAAGGAAGGAAAGTTAGAGAAAGAAGGAAGAAGAAAAGGAAAGAAAAGGAAAGATGGAAGGAAAGAAAAGAGAGACAGCAGAAGAGAAAGAAAAAGGGGGAAGGAAGGAAAGAGGTAGAGAAGGAAGAAATGAGAGACAGAGGGAGGGAAAGAAAAGGGGGGAAAGAAGGAAGGAGAGAAGGAAAGAAAAAAGGGAATGAAAGAAGGAAAGAGGGAGTGAAGGAAGGGGGAAGATGTAGAGAAAGAGGGAGGGAAGGAAAGAAGGAAAGAGAGAAGGAAGAAAAGAGACCAGAAGAGAAAGAAAAAGGGGGAAGGAAAGAAGGAGAGAAGGAAAGAAAAAAGGAAATGAAGGAAGGAAAGAGGGAGTGAAGGAAGGGGGAAGATGTAGAGAAAGAGGGAGGGAAGGAAAGAAGGAAAGAGAGAAGGAAGAAAAGAGACCAGAAGAGAAAGAAAAAGGGGGAAGGAAGGAAGGAGAGAAGGAAAGAAAAAAGGGAATGAAGGAAGGAAAGAGGGAGTGAAGGAAGGGGGAAGATGTAGAGAAAGAGGGAGGGAAGGAAAGAAGGAAAGAGAGAAGGAAGGAAAGAGGCCAGAAGAGAAAGAAAAAGGGGGAAGGAAGGAGATAGAGAAGGAAGAGGAGAAGGAAAGATGGGAGGGAAGGAAGGAAGGAGGGAAAGAAGGAGAGAAAGAGGGAAGGTTGGTCACAGCAATGCGTGGCGGGTAAAGGTTGTTATTTCTATGATTATTATGATGCTATTATTCCTCTGAGACCCTTTTAGGGGGAAGGGGAGAGGTGTCAGGTCCCGGAGGCAATGCATTGCATTACTGTTATTGTTATGATGGTGGTGAAATAAAAGGAAATAAAAAGCGAAAGAAGGAAGCAAACAGGGAGGGAAGAAAGGCAAAGGAAGAAAGGGGGAGGGAATGAAGGAAAGAGAGAAGGATGAAACCAAGTAGTGAAAGAAGGAAAGAAAGAAAGAGGTAGAGAAGGAAGAAAGGAGAGAAAGGGGGAAGGAATAGGTAGGTACCTCTCTTTCATAATAGTCCAGATATCTACCTCAACTTTGATAAGTTTTACTACAGGCCACAACAACGCGTGGCAGGGCACAGCTAGTATTATATATAATATTCCCTCCTTACCTCCTAGGTAAGGAGGGAAGAAGAGAGGCATAACAAGCCCTATGAGGAGCGGCTTAAGGAGCTGGGCATGTTTCGCCTGAAGAAGAGAAGGCTGAGAGGAGATATGATAGCCATGTATAAATATGTGAGAGGAAGCCACAGGGAGGAGGGAGCAAGCTTATTTTCTGCTTCCCTGGAGACTAGGACACGAAACAATGGCTTCAAACTACAAGAGAGGAGATTCCATCTGAACATGAGGAAGAACCTCCTGACTGTGAGAGCCGTTCAGCAGTGGAACTCTCTGCCCCGGAGTGTGGTGGAGGCTCCTTCTTTGGAAGCTTTTAAGCAGAGGCTGGATGGCCATCTGTCAGGGGTGATTTGAATGCAACATTCCTGCTTCTTGGCAGAATGGGGTTGGACTGGATGGCCCAGGAGGTCTCTTCCAACTCTTTGATTCTATGATTCTATGGTGACATTATTTGCTTTGGTCTCTGATACTGTCCACCAGTGGTTTCAGCCTTCACTGCTACTAGTATGTCCTCCTTAGGGTTGCTTTAGTATTCCTATCCCTTTAATGCAGTGTTTCTCAACCTTCCTAATGCCGCGACCCCTTAATACAGTTCCATATGTTGTGATGACCCCCAACCATAACATTATTTTCGTTGCTACTTCATAACTGTAATTTTGCTATTGTTATGAATCATAATGTAAATATCTGATATGCAGGATGTATTTTCATTCACTGGACCAAATTTGGGACAAATATCCGATATGCCCAAATTTGAATACTGGTGGGGTTTGGGAAGGGGGGTGTTGATTTGTCATCTGGGAGTTCTAGTTGCCGGGACTTATAGTTCACCTACAATCAAAGAGCATTCTGAACTCCACCAACAATGGAATTGAACCAAACTTGGCACACTGGACTCCCATGACCAACAGAATATACTGGAAGGGTTTGGTGGGCATTGACCTTGAGTTTTAGAGTTGTAGTTCACTTACATCCAGAGAGAATTATGGATTCAAACAATGATGGATCTGGACAAAACTTGGCACCAATACACAATATGCCCACATATGAACACAGATGGAATTTTGGGGGAATAGACCTTGACACTTGGGAGTTGTAGCTGCTGGGATTTATAGTTCACCTACAATCAAGGAGCATTCTGAACTCCACCAACAATGGAATTGAACCAAACTTGGCACACACGACTCCCATGATGAAGAGAAAATACTGGAAGGGTTTACTGGGCATTGACCTTGAGTTTTAGAGTTGTAGTTCACTTATATCCAGAGATCACTGTGGACTCAAACAATGATGGATCATACTTGGTATGAATACTTATTATTATTATTATTATTATTATTATCTTTATTTGTACCCTGCTAACATCTCCCGAAGGACTCGATGCGGCTTACAAAGGCCGAGGCAATAAAACAACAACATAACAATACATTATGTAATTCATAAGCAAATCAAAAACATTAAAGCAGTAACGATAAACAATAAAACAATACACCGTGACACATTTAAAAATATGCCTAAATGTGAACACTGGTGGAGTTTGGGGGAAATAGACCTTGACATTTGGGAGTTGTAGCTACTGGGATTTATAGTTCACCTACAATCAAGGAGCATTCTGAACTCCACCAATAATAGAATTGAATCAAACTTTACACACACAACTCCTATGAGGAAGAGAAAATACTGGAAGGGTTTACTGGGCATTGACCTTGAGTTTTAGAGTTGTAGTTCACTTATATCCAGAGAGCCCTGTGGATTCAAACAATGATGGATCTGGACTAAACTTGGCACCAATACACAATATGCCCAAATATGAACACAGATGGAGTTTTGGGGGAATAGACCTTGACATTTAGGAGTTGTAGCTGCTGGGATTTATAGTTCACCTACAATCAATGAGCATTCTGAACTCCACCAATAATAGAATTGAACCAAACTTGGCACACACAACTCCCATGATGAAGAGAAAATACTGGAAGGGTTTACTGGGCATTGACCTTGAGTTTTAGAGTTGTAGTTCACTTACATCCAGAGAGAACTGTGAATTTGGCACCAATACACAATATGCCCAAATATGAACACAGATGGAGTTTTAGGGGAATAGACCTTGGCATTTGGGAGTTGTAGTTACTGGGATTTATAGTTCACCTACAATCAAAAAGCATTCTGAATCCCACCAATGATAGAATTGGGCCAAACTTCCCACACAGAACCCCCATGACCAACAGAAAATACTGTGTTTTCTGATGGTCTTTGGTGACCCCTCTGACACCCCCTCACGACCTCCCCAGGTTGAGAAATGCTGCTTTAATGGTTGCCTAGAAGAGGGAATCTGTGCTCCTTTTGTCTCAAACCAGTTAATAAACCTTTTGAAATCCCCTTTACCACTAATAAAGGTAGGGAAACCTTATCCCTTATTTCTCTGGTTAGTCCTAACAATTACAAATTGATTACTCTGGTCAAGACAGCAGCACTTAACTAAAGAAAGCTTGGCTACTTTTATTTTTGAAGCCTGTCACTCAGGCAAATGCCCATGATTAAACCCATATAGTACAGTTAACTATCCAAAAAACTAAATCCTCTCATTCACTAATAGAGCCCTGATACTATTCATATTATTTGCTTTATTCTCTGGGATGTCTCTAAAACCCCTCAGACCCCCCACTTGCTCTCGCTCTCTCCTCCCCTCTCTTTCATTCATCCTTTTAAAGCCACATATTTCACTCGATAATCCTTGAAGACGCTTTCCAGATTGCCCCTCTATCACTCTTTGAATTATCTCCTCGTGAAGGAATGATGGCTTAACGGCTTGCCAACGTGTCCACCCTGCTCGTCTAAGGTTAAAGCCTTCATAGTGCTATAGATGTAATTTCCAGTAAATTAATTCTCATAAGATCCATATTTTTTCTCCTTTTGGATAGCACACAGCTACATGTTTGGAGAACTGATGGGATCTGCAGCAAAGTTTTCAAGTCTGCTTCAATTTGCCCTAAAGAGAGATCCACGAATTGCCCTGTTCTTTCCTCCTTTTGCCTGATTTTTTTTTTTGTCTGTGAACTGTTTTAGTGCAAAAGGAGGAAAGAACAGGGCAATTCGTGGATCTTTCTTTATCTTCTTCCTAGGATCTTAGTTCTCTCTTTGTAGCTACTTCTTTTCCCAGGCTGCAGCATCAGTGCTATTATTCCAAGAGACAAAAACCATGAGTTGCATCCCCAGTCAGTTTGGGATCATGAAGAGCCGTGGTTTCCAAACTTTGCAAAAGTTGAAAAAGCGGAAATTAAAAGCCCATTACTATGATACTTCATCTTCTTGATGGGAAGCTTCCCACCGGAGTGGAAATCATCTGTCGGACAGATGGCAAGCTATTTAACCTCAGCAGACTGAAAGCCAAAACTAAGGTCACAACATGTTATAGAACTCCAATATGCTGATGACAATGTCATCTATGTGCATTCAGAAGAAGGCCTACAAGCTACTCTAAACACCTTCGCAGAACCATATGAGAAACTTGGCCTGTCATTGAACATCGATAAAACCAAAGTGCTCTTCTAGCAGTCACCAACCAACCCATCTGCAATGCCAGAAATACAGCTTAATGGTGTAACATTAGAAAATGTTGACCATTTCCGCTACCTTGGCAGCCACCTCTCCACCAAAGTCAACATTGACACTGAAATACAACTTTGCCTGAGCTCTGCAAGTGCACCATTCTTCCGAATGAAGCAGAGAGTGTTGAGGACCGGGATATCCGTAGGGATACCAAGATGCTTGTTTATAAAGCCATCATCCTCCCAATCCTACTATATGCCTGCGAAACGTGGACTGTCTACAGATGTCATACGCAATTCCTGGAACGATTCCATCAGTGCTGCCTCCAAAAAATCCTACAAATTACTTGGAAAGACAGGCAGACAAATGTCAGCATACTGGAAGAAGCAAAGACCACCAGCATTGAAATGATGGTCCTCCGCCATTAACTCCACTGGACCGGCCACGTAGTCCGAATGCCCGATCACCATTTCCCAAAGCAGTTACTCTACTCTGAACTCAAGAACAGAAAACAGAATCTCAGTTCTTGTGGGTTTTTTCGGGCTATATGGCCATGTTCTAGAGGCATTTCTCCTGACGTTTCGCCTTCATCTATGGCAAGCATCCTCAGAGGTGACCTCACCTCTGAGGATGCTTGCCATAGATGCAGGCGAAACGTCAGGAGAAATTTATTTATTATTTATTTGCTTTATTTCTATACCGCATTTTTCAGCCCAAACAGGCGACTCAATGCGGTTTACATGGTACAGGTTATCACAACAATGTCAGTGCAATTAAAAACGCAACATATACAACAACAAAATCAGCAACAATTAACAAGTCAAAACATAGCGCCTCAGTGAAATCAGATCCGTTCTCATAATCCTTGTGCCATTCCTATGTTCAATTTTACTATGTTCAATTTTAAATGCCTCTAGAACATGGCCAAAAAACCCACAAGAACTGAGTGATTCCAGCCATGAAAGCCTTCGACAATACATAAAACAGAATGTTGGTGGGCAGGAAAAGGGATTTAAAGATGGGCTCAAAGCCAACCTTGAAAACTGTGACATAGACACCGAGAACTGGGAAGCCCTGGCCCTTGAGTACTCCAGTTGGAGGTCAGCTGTAACCAGCAGTCCTACAGAATTTGAAGAGGCACAAATGGAGGGCAAAAGGGACAAACGTGCCAAGAGGAAGGCATGTCAAGCCAACCCTGACCAGGACCGCCTTCCATCTGGAAACCGATGTCCTCACCGCGGGAGAACATGCGGATCAAGAATAGGGCTCCACAGTCACCTACGGACCCACCACCAGTACACCAATCTTGGAAGACTATCCTATTCGGACGGCAAGGGATCGCCCAAGTAAGTACTACATATATTCCATGCATAACGATGCCTTTCCTTAATTTATCTAATAAATGCAACAACATTTTCTACTGAGATCCAGATCGTCACACTTGGGTCCCTTTCAGCAACAGCTGCTCTTACCTTGTGTTGAGGGGCTAAAAGCTTCGATCAACCAATATGCATAATCCCTTTTATTAGGTGAAACTTGGAGCTCTAACCCTCTCTACAAGGACACTTTGCCCTGGTGCTGCTCAACACCAGTAACTTACAAAATCAACTCTTGGCTCAGAAGGCAAATCCGGCGTTGACCCAAAGAATCAATGTCGGTCCCTCCCGCCCTCCGCTCAACGGAAGATTAAATTATAACTATTGAATACTGCATAATGATTACATATATTTTCCAGAGGGAGGTTCAATATTGCGTTTATGGCCTTATTGGCGTTTTCTGATTCTGAGAGTTTCATTTTTAAAAAATTATGAGTTTCCCATTCCACAGTCCATACTGTTATGTTTTTACTCAAAGCTAAGAAAATATACTTTTCTGGACTGCCAACTTGTTGAACTGAAGTGTATATCTCTCCTGTAGAACAGGCATGGACTTCAACTCCCACAATTCCTGGGTGGTATTTCTCACCCCAAAACACATAACACATTGTATTGTCGAAGGCTTTCATGGCCGGAATCACTGAGTTGTTGTAGTTTTTTTCAGGCTATATGGCCATGTTCTAGAGGAATTCTCTCCTGACCTTTCGCCTGCATCTATGGCAAGCATCCTCAGAGGTTGTGAGAAGAAGCACCTCACTATCTCTGAGGATGCTTGCCATAGATGCAGGCAAAACGTCAGGAGAGAATGCCTCTATAACATGGCCATATAGCCCGAAAAAACCTACAACAACCCACATAACACGTCATCACCCTGGAAAGATGCCTAAACACCAAATCTTACGTTGATTACCCAGCCTTACTCAAAGCTGGAATAGCCCTAGTGGTCTATACCAGGGTTTAGAAAAGTGATTTTGATGAACTGCAATCCCCAGAATCCCCAAACTGGGAGATTCCCATCATTGTAGCCCTCAAAACAACTCTTCTAAGCAATGGACACTATCCCACTTGTTGTCTCCAAAAGGAATCCCAACCCGTCGTTTAAGTACAGTCAGCTTCAGAAAATTCAGGTCCTACTCAGTTGAAATCTATATATATAAATTTGTTAGGGGCATCCAACGAGGAAACAAAACTCAAAAACCCCCCAACGAAACTGTACCAAAATTGCCATGCCCATAACACAACCCACAAGGTACAAACATATCTACTCAAAATGAAAAACAACACAACAACACACTCACAAAACGGCAAAACAACAAAACTCAAAAAACCCCAACGAAACTTAACCAAAATTGCCATGCCCATAACACAACCCACAAGGTACAAACATATCTACTCAAAATGAAAAACAACACAACAACACACTCATAAAACGGCAAAACAACAAAACTCAAAAAACCCCAACGAAACTTAACCAAAATTGCCATGCCCATAACACAACCCACAAGGTACAAACATATCTACTCAAAATGAAAAACAACACAACAACACACTCACAAAACGGCAAAACAACAAAACTCAAAAAACCCCAACGAAACTTAACCAAAATTGCCATGCCCATAACTCAACCCACAAGGTACAAACATATCTACTCAAAATGAAAAACAACACAACAACACACTCACAAAACGGCAAAACAACAAAACTCAAAAAACCCCAACGAAACTTAACCAAAATTGCCATGCCCATAACACAACCCACAAGGTACAAACATATCTACTCAAAATGAAAAACAACACAACAACACACTCACAAAACGGCAAAACAACAAAACTCAAAAAACCCCAACGAAACTTAACCAAAATTGCCATGCCCATAACTCAACCCACAAGGTACAAACATATCTACTCAAAATGAAAAACAACACAACAACACACTCACAAAACGGCAAAACAACAAAACTCAAAAAACCCCAACGAAACTTAACCAAAATTGCCATGCCCATAACACAACCCACAAGGTACAAACATATCTACTCAAAATGAAAAACAACACAACAACACACTCATAAAACGGCAAAACAACAAAACTCAAAAAACCCCAACGAAACTTAACCAAAATTGCCATGCCCATAACACAACCCACAAGGTACAAACATATCTACTCAAAATGAAAAACAACACAACAACACACTCACAAAACGGCAAAACAACAAAACTCAAAAAACCCCAACGAAACTTAACCAAAATTGCCATGCCCATAACTCAACCCACAAGGTACAAACATATCTACTCAAAATGAAAAACAACACAACAACACACTCACAAAACGGCAAAACAACAAAACTCAAAAAAAACAACGAAACTTAACCAAAATTGCCATGCCCATAACACAACCCACAAGGTACAAACATATCTACTCAAAATGAAAAACAACACAACAACACACTCACAAAACGGCAAATCAACAAAACTCACAAACCCCCCAACGAAACTTAACCAAAATTTCCATGCCCATAACACAACCCATAAGGTACAAACCTATCTACTCAAAATGAAAAACAACACAACAACACACTCACAAAACGGCAAAACAACTGAGCATGCGCATTGGTGCCCAGCCGCAAGTTCCCTGGCGCGCGCACACAGTTCCCTCTGCGGAAGCCATGCCCACTCCAAGCCCCGCCGCGCCGCTTCCTGCACACACCCCCCCCCCCCGCCGCATGCACACACACAACCCCATGCTCCATCACTCCCCCCGCTGCACGCACACACGCAACCCCACGCTCCATCACTCCCCCCACCGCCACACACACACGCGCAACCCCACTCCCCCCCGCTGCCGCACACACACACGCAACCCCACTCTCCATCACTCCCCCCGCTGCCGCACACACACACACAACCTCACGCTCCATCACTCGCCTGCCCCAATCTTACCTCCTTTTACTTCACGCCACCTCCAAACCCCACCGCACCCCTTCCCGCCCTGTCAAAATCCAGGAAAGACAGGAAGGAAGGAAAG
Organism: Anolis sagrei; assembly: GCF_037176765.1. NCBI lineage: Eukaryota > Metazoa > Chordata > Lepidosauria > Squamata > Anolidae > Anolis > Anolis sagrei. The sequence continues at coordinate 8,036,443 of NC_090021.1, read as the reverse complement.
AAGGAAGAAAGAGAAAGGGAGATAAAGAAAAGGGGGAAGGAAGGAAAGTTAGAGAAAGAAGGAAGAAGAAAAGGAAAGAAAAGGAAAGATGGAAGGAAAGAAAAGAGACAGCAGAAGAGAAAGAAAAAGGGGGAAGGAAGGAAAGAGGTAGAGAAGGAAGAAATGAGAGACAGAGGGAGGGAAAGAAAAAGGGGGAAGGAAGGAAGGAGAGAAGGAAAGAAAAAAGGGAATGAAAGAAGGAAAGAGGGAGTGAAGGAAGGGGGAAGATGTAGAGAAAGAGGGAGGGAAGGAAAGAAGGAAAGAGAGAAGGAAGAAAAGAGACCAGAAGAGAAAGAAAAAGGGGGAAGGAAGGAAGGAGCGAAGGAAAGAAAAAAGGGAATGAAGGAAGGAAAGAGGGAGTGAAGGAAGGGGGAAGATGTAGAGAAAGAGGGAGGGAAGGAAAGAATGAAAGAGATAAGGAAGGAAAGAGGCCAGAAGAGAAAGAAAAAGGGGGAAGGAAGGAGATAGAGAAGGAAGAGGAGAAGGAAAGATGGGAGGGAAGGAAGGAAGGAGGGAAAGAAGGAGAGAAAGAGGGAAGGTTGGTCACAGCAACGCGTGGCGGGTAAAGGTTGTTATTTCTATGATTATTATGATGCTATTATTCCTATGAGACCCTTTTAGGGGGAATGGGAGAGGTGTCAGGTCCCGGAGGCAATACATTGCATTATTGTTATTGTTATGATGGTGGTGAAATAAAAGGAAATAAAAAGCGAAAGAAGGAAGCAAACAGGGAGGGAAGAAAGGCAAAGGAAGAAAGGGGGAGGGAATGAAGGAAAGAGAGAAGGATGAAACCAAGTAGTGAAAGAAGGAAAGAAAGAAAGAGGTAGAGAAGGAAGAAAGGAGGGAAAGGGGGAAGGAATAGGTAGGTACCTCTCTTTCATAATAGTCCAGATATCTACCTCAACTTTGATAAGTTTTACTATAGGCCACAGCAACGCGTGGCAGGGCACAGCTAGTATAATATATATATATATTCTACTAGCTGTTCCCTGCCGGGCGTTGCTGTGACCCAGTCTGGTGATCTGGAAAATAAAGTAATGAGAAAGTGTTGAATTCTGATATACATAATTTCTTTATACTTGTAGGTAAACAGTATTTATTGTTATTTCTTTGTCAGTGTTGCCTGGATGTTGTCTGGTTTGCCTGCTATGGGACATGCAACATATAATTGTCCTTCTTTAGAGGTCCCTTTCAAATCTATGATACTATATATGTCATATACATATATGATTGTGTGTGTGTGTGTGTGTGTGCGTGTGTATAGTTGGATGGCTCTTTGTCAGGAGGGCTTTGATTATGTTTTCTTGCCCTGGGGAAGGGAGTTGGACTGGATGGACTCTGGGCAGCTTTTAAAGGGGTCCAGAAGGCCACGCCAGGCTGTGTGCCTTCCTGTGTCCGGCGAGTGTTTCTGCGGTGGTTTTTTGGCAGCGGCAGCCTCTGGGACGCGGTAGCACTGGTTTCTCCGGCGGCAACTGGAAGCAAGTTTGCTTTAGGCCTTCAGCCCAAGTTTTGGCTGGATAATTTTTTTGGCTGTAAAAATATTTAAATTAATATAGCGTCCCTACTCAAAGCAGTGGATGTGGCTCTTAATGAGACATGCCGCATTATCACAGGGTGTCTGCACCCTACACCACTGGAGAAATTACACTGCTTAGCCGGTATTGCACCACCTGACATCTGCCGGGAAGTAGCAGCCAATAGTGAAAGGACCAAGGCAGACACATCTCCAGCTCATCCCGTTTGGGTATCAGCCAGCACGTCAACGACTTAAATCTAGAAATAGTTTTCTAAGATCTACAGAGACACTTGCTGGAACACCTCAGCAAGCGAGAGTCCAAAAGTGGCAGGCTCAAACCCAGAACCTCAACCAATGGCTGATACCAAATGAGAGACTCCCTCCTGGGCACACAGAGGACTGGGCGACTTGGAAGGCACTGAACAGACTGCGTTCTGGCACCACGAGATGCAGAGCCAACCTTCAGAAATGGGGCTACAAAGTGGAATCCTCAATATGCGAATGCGGAGAGGAGCAAACCACGGACCACCTGCTGCAATGCAACCTGAGCCCCGCTACATGCACCATGGAGGACCTTCTTGCAGCAATGCCAGAAGCACTCCAAGTGGCCAGATACTGGTCAAAGGACATTTAACCAACTACCAAACTCACAAATGTTGTATTTTATCTGTTTGTTTGCTTTGTTCTGTTAGAAATGTAATATAATTGACTGGTTCATCTGACACGACAAATAAATTTTCACTTATCACGGATGGTCCTGGAACGGAACACCCACGATAAGTGAGGGAACACTGGACGCTCCTTGTTCTGAATCTTTGCTTTGTACCTGAGCTGTGTGGTATCTTTATGTTTTGAACTTGGACTGTGATACAGCCAAATGAGTAAGTGTTGCCTTAAGTAAATAGTTTTGACACAAGCCAGGGGTGTGTCTTGGTTAATCTCTGCCTGCATACTGGCAGAGACCTCGATCGTGACAACAGGCAAGACCCATCTCCCATCCCAAGAGCTATGAGAACTGTCTAAGACAGGGGTCCACAAACATTTTAAACAGAGGGCCAGGTCACAGTCCCTCAAACTGTTGGAGGGCCGGATTATAATTCGAAAAAAACATGAATGAATTCCTAGGCACACTGCACATATCTTATTTGTAGTGCAAAACACATTTTAAAACAATACAATAATTAAAATGAATAACAATTGTAAGAAATATAATTTAACTGATTTACGAGGCCATAAAAATCTCCAGGAAGTATGCAAAGAATGAGGAAGTACTTCACCAATGTCACAAATGGCCGGTGAAGTGACAGCTCCCCTGGTGGCCAGAAGTTGGAATGTTAAATAGCCTGTCTGTCTATCTATATTATATGTCTATGGCATTGAATGTTTGCCATGTATATGTACATTGTAATCTGCCCTGAGTCCCCTGCGGGGTGAGAAGGGTGGAATGTAAATACTGTAAATTACTAATAAATTTTATTTATTTATTTATTTACTTCGCTTATATACCGCAGTTCTCAGCCCAGGGGCGACTCACTGCGGTGTACAACATAGCAAAAACCAAGGTGCAAAATATAAGACACAGTATAAAAGAATCCACAATTCAACATTATCAAAAAACATCCTCATCAAAAACATCATCATTACTACAAAAGCCATTCCGTGTCGTCTCATCGCCAAAACCACAATCCAGTATCAATTTCCGTTGTTCATTCCTATGGTCAATTACCAATCATTGCACTTCTTGTTCAAACGCCTTCTTAAACAGCCAGGTCTTTAATTTCCTGCGGAATATCAGCAGGGAGGGAGCTAGTCTGATGTCCACAGGGAGGGTGTTCCACAGCCGAGGAGCCACCACCGAGAAGGCCCTATCTCTCGTCCCTGCCAGCCGTGCCTGTGAAGCAGGCGGGATCAAGAGCAGGGTCTCCCTGGAAGATCTCAAAGTCCTGGTGGGTTCATAGGCAGAGATGCGGTCAGATAGATAGCTTGGGCCGGAACCATTTAAGGCTTTAAAGGCCAACGCCAGCACTTTGAATTCAGCCCGGTAGCAGATTGGTAGCCAGTGGAGTTGGTGCAACAGGGGGGTTGTATGCTCCTTGCGTCCCGCTCCTGTTAGTATCATGGCTGCCGCACGTTGGACCAGTTGGAGCTTCCGGGCCATCTTCAAAGGCAACCCCACGTAGAGAGTGTTGCAGTAGTCTAAACGGGATGTAACCAGAGCGTGGACTACCGTGGCCAAGTCAGACTTCCCAAGGTACGGGCGCAGCTGGCGCACGAGCCTAAGCTGTGCAAATGCTCCCCTGGTCACCGCCGAGACCGTCGAGACCTAATAAATTAATAATAAATAAACTTATTAGTATTTCAATGGGAAATGTGGGCCAACTTTTGGCTGATGAGATAGGAGTGTTGTTGTTGTGTGGTTTCAGGTTGTTTCAGACTTAGGTTGACCCTGAGCAAGGGCCAGGTAAATGACCTTGGAGGGCCGTATCCGGACCCCGGGCCTTAGTTTGAGGACCCCTGGTCTAAGAGGTTGCTAGTATAAAAGGAACATGGACTCTACCATTCCGAGTTGTGTATTGTTTCCCCACCATAAGCTTCCAAGCTAAAGTATCTAAAGAGCTCTTCTAAACACAAATTAGCTCATTTATGCTACTGGATAGCTTTGAGATTTGGCCATTACGTGGAGAAAGAGCACTTTACAGACCATCAGCCCAGACGTACAACAGTTGGCACTTTAGAGAACTGAAACCTGGACCAGGGAGGCTGATCAGAAGTGGTTCTGATGTTCTTGTCTAACAGAACTTTTCTTTTGGACACCCTCTCTTTCAGCCCATGGACCAGGCTTCCCTCAAGAGCAGCGACGTTCTCATCCTGACGGGACTCACCCAGATCCCGACCGCCAACCCGGATGGCATGGTGGGCGAATTCTGCAGCAACCTTGGTAGGCATCCAGGCCGAGCGGCCGGGTTGTGCTTTGCTTGCTTTATAATCTGACTCATAACCCTCAAGTGGGAAATCGTTCCGCGATTCCTGGAACAGAAGTAACTGCTTTGACTCTCACTCTCATCCTCTCCCTGGCTTTCTGGCATAAAACTAGCAGTTCAGATTTTTTACGATGTGCCTTTGCCTCTCTCATTAATACGGTAAGTGCTTTTGAGAGATGCAACTTGTACCTTCGGAAAGAGGAAGGAGGGGAGTGAATACGCACGGTTTTGGAATGGAACTGGCATAATGAGATGAAATCGTCTGCTCTTGTTCGTTCACTAAGTGGACGACGGCATGGCTGCCAACCAGTCCTGTTTTGACAAAGCTCCCAAGCTGAATCCCCAGTCGCAGGTCTCCCGTTTCCTGTCTGTCGCTCAGCCAGTTTAAAACCTTCGCACACGTTTTGTTAATGTTCTTCCTTGCCCTTCTTCAAAGCCAGACTTGTCTCCTTTTTCCTACACTTGATGGCTCTAGCAAAGAGCAAATGGGGGAGCAGGAGTCCATAAACGTTGTGTGCCTGAATGTGATAGTAAATGGAAAGAATATAAAGAATATGGAATATAAAGAAAATATTTAAATGTTAGATGGTTTCCCATGACCTTCTGGCAAGGAAACTAGTCCAATGTGGCCTAGGCAAAACTACGGTGAGGTGGATCTGTAATTGGTGAAGTGGATGGACCCAGAGGGTGATTCTCCCCAAGGCTTCCTCTTCATCCTGGAAAGAAGTGACAAGTGGAGTGCCATCAGCAGGGTTCCGTCCTGTGCCCGATCCTGTTCAGGATCTTTATTAATGACTTATTTTATTTATCGTGTCAGGGCAACCAGTCGATTATATTACATTTCTAACAGAACAAAGCAAACAAACAGAGAAAATACAAAATGTGTGGGTTTGGTAGCTGGTTAAATGTCCTTTGACCAGTATCTGGCCCCTTGGAGTGCTTCTGGTGTTGCTGCAAGAAGGTCCTCCATGGTGCATGTGGCAGGGCTCAGGTGGCATTGCAGCAGGTGGTCAGTGGTTTGCTCCTCTCCACATTCGCATATCGAGGATTCCACTTTGTGGCCCCATTTCCGAAGGTTGGCTCTGCATCTCGTGGTGCCAAAGCGCAGTCTGTTCAGGCCTTCCAAGTCGCCCAGTCCTCTGTGTGCCCAGGGGGGAGTCTCTCATTTGGTATCAGCCATTGGTTGAGGTTCTGGGTTTGAGCCTGCCACTTTTGGACTCTCGCTTGCTGAGGTGTTCCAGCGAGTGTCTCTGTAGATCTTAGGAAACTATTTCTAGATTTACGTCGTTGACGTGCTGGCTGATACCCAAACAAGGGATGGCACCAAAAGATGTCTCTGTCTTGGTCCTTTCACTATTAGCTGCTACTTCCCGGCGGATGTCAGGTGGTGCAATACCGGCTAAGCAGTGTAATTTCTCCAGTGGTGTAGGGCGCAGACACCCCGTGATAATGCGGCATGTCTCATTAAGAGCCACGATATTTAAGTGTTAGATGGTTTCCCATGACCTTCTGGCAAACAAACTAGTCCAATGTGGGCTAGGCAAAACTACAGTTAGGTGGATACATAATTAGTTAAGCATACAAACCCAGAGAGTGATTCTCCCCAATTCTTCCTCTTCATCCTGGAAAGAAGTGACGAGTGGAGTGCCATCAGCAGGGTTCCCTCCTAGGCCCAGGCCTGCTCAGGGTCTTTATTAATGACTTAGATGAAGGGTTAGAAGGCAGGATCATCAAGTTTGCAGACGACACCAAATTGGGAGGGATAGCCAATATTCCAGAGGACAGGAGCAGAATTCAAAATGATTTTAACAGAATGGAGAGATGAATGGCCAAAACTAACAAAATGAAGTTCAACAGGGACAAATGCAAGATACTTCACTTCGGCAGGAAAAAAAGAAATGCAAAGATACAGAATGGGGGACAATGCCTGGCTCGAGAGCAGTACGTGTGAAAAAGATCTTGGAGTCCTCGTGGACAACAAGTTAAACATGAGCCAACAATGTGATGCGGCAGCAAAAAAAGCCAATGGGATTTTGGCCTGCATCAGTAGAAATATAGTGTCTAGATCCAGGGATGTCATGCTACCCATGCTCTATTCTGCCTTGGTTAGATCACACCTAGGATATTGTGTCCAATTCTGGGCACCACAGTTGAAGGGAGATATTGACAAGCTGGAATGTGTCCAGAGGAGGGTGACTAAAATGATCAAGGGTCTGGAGAACAAGCCCTATGAGGAGCGGCTTAAGGAGCTGGGCATGTTTAGGCTGAAGAAGAGAAGGCTGAGAGGGGATATGATAGCCATGTATAAATATGTGATAGGAAGCCACAGGGAGGAGGGAGCAAGCTTGTTTTCTGCTTCCTTGGAGACTAGGACGCGGAACAATGGCTTCAAACTACAAGAGAGGAGATTCCATCTGAACATGAGGAAGAACTTCCTGACTGTGAGAGCCGTTCAGCAGTGGAACTCTCTGCCCCGGAGTGTGGTGGAGGCTCCTTCTTTGGAAGCTTTTAAGCAGAGGCTGGATGGCCATTTGTCAGGGGTGATTTGAATGCAATATTCCTGCTTCTTGGCAGGGGGTTGGACTGGATGGCCCATGAGGTCTCTTCCAACTCTTTGATTCTATGATTCTATGATTCTATGACTGTGTGAGTTGTTCAGCCATGGAACTGTCTGCCCCGAAGTGTGGTAGAGGCTCCTTCTTTGGAAGCTTTTAAACAGAGGCTGGGTGGCCATCTGTCAGGGGTGCTTTGAATGCAATTTTCCTGCTTCTTGGCAAAATGGAGTTGGACTGGATGGCCCATGACGTCTCTTCCAACTCTGGGCATACAAGCATCTTTGTAATTCAGAACTTTTTGTCTGCAAGAAAATGGATGAGGGTTCATAAAAGACATTTTCTGCACAGAAAATCAAGTTTCCTGATCAGATTTTCTGTACAGAAAACGCAATTTGTTGGTGTACAAAAATGGCATGTGTGCTTTTTGACCAGAATGACTGACGTTCCGTTGGCTAATTTCAAGTAGAGTTAATCAATGCTGACAGTTGCTGAATGGTGAACCCATTGCTTCAGTGGGCCTTCAGTAGGACCTGACCTACAAGAAGCACTGCCTGAATATCAAGCAAAAAGTGGCGTTAGAAACAATATCATATGAAAGCTGACTGGCACAACCTGGGGATGACAACCAGACACAGTGAAGACATCTGCCCTTGCGCTTTGCTACTCTACTGCTGAGTATGCATGCCCGGTGTGGAACACATCTCACCATGCTAAAACAGTAGATGTGGCTCTTAATGAAACATGCCGCATTATCACGGGGTGTCTGCTCTGTACACCACTGGAGAAATTACACTGTTTAGCCGGTATTGCACCACCTGACATCCGCTGGGAAGTAGCAGCCAATAGTGAAAGGACCAAAGCAGTGACATCTCCAGCTCATCCCTTGTTTGGGTATCAGCCAGCACGTCAACGACTTAAATCAAGAAATAGTTTTCTTAGATCTACAGAGACACTCGCTGGAACACCTCAGCAAGCGAGCGTCCAAAAGCGGCAGGCTCAAACCCAGAACCTCAACCAATGGCTGATACCAAACGAGAGACTCCCCCCTGGGCACACAGAAGACTGGGCGACTTGGAAGGCACTGAACAGACTGCGCTCTGGCACCACGAGATGCAGAGCCAACCTTCAGAAATTGGGCTACAAAATGGAATCCTCGACATGCGAGTGTGGAGAAAAACAAACCACAGACCACCTGCTGCAATGCACCCTGAGCCCTGCCACATACACAATGGAGGACCTCCTTGCAGCAACACCAGAGGCACTCCAAGTGGCCAGATACTGGTCAAAGGACATTTAATCAACTACCAAGCTTGCAAACTTTGTGTTTTGTTTGTTTGTTTGTCAAAAAATGCAATACAACTGTCTGGTTTGCTCCTGACACGATAAATAAATAGTGGGCCTATTTTGATCAGGGATAGCAATTACATTTCAGCCAATCAGACTCCAGTTTTGAATGTCCTACAAAATTTAAATCTGTAATTGGATCCCCCGGTAGCACAGTGGATTAAAGCACTGAGCTGCTGAACTTGCTGACCAAAAGATCAGCAGTTTGAATCCAGGGAGTGGGGTGAGCTCCCGCCATTAGTCCTTACTTGTATATAGACATTGCATTCCCTGCCTTAGGCTAAGTTGACTACACTGACTCTTTCTCTTTTGCTTCCATTTATAAAAACCAGTACTGTGCTTCTTTTCCTTTCCTTTCCTTTTTGGAGTGTGGTTCTTCCTTTTTGCGCTCCAGTGATTCATGCCTAGGTTATAACCACAGCTGTTGTTACAAATTTAGAACGAACTAGCAAATTAATTTTCACCAGCAGAGAAGCTGCTAATTGTGGAGCTGTCCAATGCTGTGGGTGCGAGGAGCATCGTTTGCCAGATTACTTGAAATGTTGTTACCCGTTGCGCACACCAGACATGTGTGTTGAGCTCGGTCAATCTTGGCAGTAAATGTGCCCTGGCAGATTTGGCCTAGGGATGTAAATTCACAATCGTATTGTTTCTGAGGCTTGGTGGATGTTACCAAAGGCACAGAGATCAGAATATTCACATTTGTATCAGGAAGTACAGTTGCCCCTCTGCAGTGGTGGTTTTGACTTTTTTTGATTTGATTATTCATGATTTGCATTAAAAAATATTATCTCTAGGAATCTCTAGATTGCCCAATGTGACTCCATGATGAAGTTCCTCCAGTCATGCTGAACGACCTAGAGCCGTGATGGTGAACCTATGACACGCGTGTCAGCACTGACACACATGGCTATTTTTGATGACACGCAGACACATGTGGCCACATACAGAGAAATACACCTTATAAGAGTCGATATAATTCCATCCTTAAATTTGTAAAAGGCTCTACAAATCTATATAAATAAAAATGTAATGTTCGTTTGTGGGATTAACAGAACTCCAAAACCATTGGGCGAATTGACACCACATTTGGGCACAAGATACCTCTCAGGCCAACGAGTGACCATCACTCAGAAAAACACAGCGGAAGGGACTTAAAAAGCCAAAAAACCAAATATATACACAGACACACATATATACACACATATATGCATATACACACACAAATCATACACAGAAAGGAAGGGAGGGAGGGAGAGAGGGAGAGAAGGAAGGAAGGAAGGAAAGAAAGAAAGAAAGAAAGAAAGAAAGAAAGAAAGGGTAGAGAAGGAAGGAAGGAGGGAGAGAAGGGAAAGGAGGAGGGAAGGAGCGAAAGAAGGAAAGAGAAAGAGAGAGAGAAGAAGGGAAGGAGAGAAGGAACGAAAAAGAAGGATAGAGAAGGAAGGAAGGAGAGAAGGAGGGAGAGCGAGAGAGAAGAAGACAATGAAGGAAAGAAAGAAGGGTAGAGAAGGAAGGAGGAAAAGAATGAGGGAAGGAGATAAAGAAGGAAAGAAAGAAGGGTAGAGAAGGAAGGAAGGAGAGAAGGAGGGAGAGAATGAAATAAAAAAGTGAAAGAGGGAAGGAAGGAGAGAAGGAACAAAAGAGTGAAAGAGGGAAGGAAGGAAAGAAAGAGACAAGGAGGGATGGAACCAAAAAGCAAAGGAAGCGAGAAAGGAAACCAGCAGAGAAGGAATAAAGAAGAAGGGAAAGAAAAAGAGGGAAGGAAGGAAAGAGGGAGGGAAGGAAGGAGAGAAAGAAAGAAACAAAGGAGAGAAAGAGAGAGGGAAGATTGGCCACAACAACACGTGGCGGGTACAGCTAGTTTAACATCTGCACGTTTGAGCATTGTTCACTCCATAACTCACCATGGATTATACATTTTTCTTATTTAAACTATAAATATTGCAAAAGTATGGTTTTTTTCTCAAAGTGACACTCCACCCAGGTTATGCTCAGGTTTTTGGTAAATTTTGACACACCAAGCTCAAAAGGTTGCCCATCACTGACCTAGAGTTTCTTTGAGAGAACGCTTTCCTTTGAACGCTTTCCTATTGACATCTTCCAAGTAGTCCCGTATATGGGATGTAACATACGGGATGTTATTGGGATACCAGTTCTTTTACTCAGCTCTTCTTGATTTAACTTGGTGATATTTTTAGTTAATATGGAAGTTGTATACAAAAGATTTATTCTAACAAGCTCTTCTTCCTTTTCGCTCTTTGTTTCCAAACTCCCAGAGTTTTGCCCAACTCGCCACAATCTTTAACTCTTCCACCCAGGGCTGGCCCTAGGTAATTTTCAAGTGTAAGCAAACAATATTATGGTGCCCCCCCCCCAACCAATCACTGAAAACTTATACACACACACACATACACACAATTGCATAATTTGCCTAATGCTTCAGCCGCCCCTGCTTCCACCCTACTGTTTTCTTCCTATATGAACAGAAAATGAATGGAGGAGAGAACTTTTTCTGACTTGCATCCAAAATGTCTTTTATGTACTGTGCTGGGATCCTGCTGCCCTCTTTAGAAAAGAAGGCAGAAGTGCACATACATTGATGGTAATAAACTATTTAAGTCACTCTGGTCAACTTATTCATCTAGTCTTAGAACAATTGTTCTGTGCAGAGTTGGCCCTCCAACCTTTGCAGGTTTAACTTTTGTTGAATTGACTATTTGCAGATTTGATTAATATGGTTTATCTAGGACCCTTAATTCACCACTGCAATTAGTAACTAAACCAACTAAAATTTGCATTTTTTCTACTTTTATGGAAGTCCTTCACCTCTGACTTGAAGTCCTTGTGGACAACAAGCTAAACATGAGCCAACAATGTAATGTGGAATCTTAAAAAGCCAATGGGATTTTGGCCTGCATCAATAGGACTCTAGTGTCTAGATCAGTGGTTACCACCATTTTTCGACCAGAGCCCACTTTGACCAGGACCCACTTGTCCGGGGACGACTTTGACCAGGGACCACTCTCCAACATTAGTACCAAAAGGGAAAGGGCTGGTCAGCTCTGCAGAAAGGAGTGTAATTAAATTAAATTAAGAGGGAGGAGTTTCGCAGACTGGATTTTCGTTCTTGCAGTCCACAGATTGAGAACCACTAGTGTAGATCCAGAGTAGTGATGCTACTTCTCTATTCTGCCTTGATCAGACCATTTTACCTGGAATCACACTGGGTCCAGTTTTGGGCACTGCGATTGAAGGGAGATGTTGACTCTAAGCTGGAATGTGTCCAGAGGAGGACGGCTAAAATGAGGTCTGGAGAACATGAGGAAGAACTTCCTGACTGTGAGAGCCGTTCAGCAATGGAACTCTCTGCCCCAGAGTGTGGTGGAGGCTCCTTCTTTGGAAGCTTTTAAGCAGAGGCTGGATGGCCATCTGTCAGGGGTGATTTGAATGCAATATTCCTGCTTCTTGACAGGGGGTTGAACTGGATGGCCCATGAGGTCTCTTCCAACTCTTTGATTCTATGATTCTATGATTCTAGCAGCAGCTTAAAGAGCTTGGCATGTTTTGCCTGCAGAAGAGAAGGCTGAGAGGAGACATGATGGGGACCATGGATCAAGATGTGAGGGGAAGTCATAGGGAGGAGGGAGTAAGCTTGTTTTCTGCTGCCCTGGAGTCTAGGATGCAATGGAGCAATGGCTTCAAACTACAAGAAAGGGGATTCCACCTAAACATTAGGAAGAACACTCTGACTGCGAGAGCTGTTCAGCAGTGGAACTCTCTGCTCCAGAGTGTGCTGGAGACTCCTTCTTTGGAGGCTTCGAAACAGAGGCTGGATGGCCATCTGTCGGGGGTGCTTTTAATGTGATTTTCCTGCTTCTTAGCAGAATAGGGTTGGATTGGATGGCCCACCAGGTCTCTCCCAACTCTATAATTCTTAGCCCAGCAAATGTGGAGGGATGACTGTCTACAGATCTTCCCAGTGAGCCAAGCAGATGTGTTCCAAGGCATTACTTCAATAAAAGAAAAGCAGTGCAGTGTGTTTCAGCAGACCTTTTCTCCAGACATGCAGACTAATTTTGCAACTAAAACAAAAAGCAAAAGGTCTGGTCAGTAACCGAATTCACACATATATTGCTATCACTACTGTCCATTTTCATTACTAAAGCTCTGTAAGGTTCCATTAGAATGGAAGGACCTATTGTTGATGTTGGGAAATAGAGGGAGAAAACGTGGAGGAAATGACAGACTTTGTATTTCTAGGTGCAAAGATGACTGCAGACGCAGACTGCAGCCAGGAAATCAGGAGACGCTTACTTCTTTGGAGGAGAACAATGTCCAATCTCGATAAAATAGTGAAGAGTAGAGACATCACACTGGCAACCAAGATCCACATAGTCAAAGCAATAGTATTCACCGTAGTCACCTACGGATGTGAGAGCTGGACCAGAAGGAAGGCTGAGAGAAGGAAGATAGATGCTTTTGAACTGTGGTGCTGGAGGAAAGTGCCTGAGAGTGCCTTGGACCGCGAGAAGATCCAACCAGTCCATACTTCAGGAAATAAAGCCCAACTGCTCATTGGAGGGAAGGATAGTAGAGGCCAAGATGAAGTACTTTGGCCACATCTTGAGAAGAAAGGAAAGCTTAGAGGAGACAATGATGCTTGGGAAAATGGAAGGAAAAAGGAAGAGGGGCCGACCAAGGGCAAGATGGATGGATGGCATCCTTGAAGTGACTGGACTGACCTTGAAGGAGCTGGGGGTGGTGACGGCCGACAGGGAGCTCTGGCGTGGGCTGGTCCATGAGGTCACGAAGAGTCGGAAACGACTGAACAAATGAACAACAACAAATGGTTGCATTCCTTGATGTAATTTACAACTTATGACAACCTCTGTGAGTGTTTTTTGAGTGTATTTATTCCAAGATGATTTGCCATTGGCTTCGCATGAGGCTGTGAGAGTTTGGCTTGCCCATGATTGGGTTTCTATGATTGGGAGGCAATTCTAACTTTGGTCCTTCAAAGACCAACACTCAACACACAATATGCAGTACTCATCCCTTCCAACCTTTTGCCTTACCTTTCTAGTCTCCTTTTAACCCATCAAATCAGTTCCAAGGTAGTAAGTCAACACCTTTCTAAATCTGTCGATTCAGTTTGTACCTTTCTTGGAACCAACAATTAGAGGGAGACTTGAACGACGTTCACATTCTTGAGTTCTGCTGCCCTCTTCAGGCCTACGGATATGGTGATAATTTACATAAATTTAAAGCAGGCAATGGAGAAATTGAAATAGTTCAAGATTTTGCATGCTTTGACTCAGTTATTAATTGGAGTGAAAACTGCTGTTAAGAAATTAGAAGAAGACTTGAACTTGGAAGAGCAGCCGAGAAGGAACTAGACAAGATCCCAAAGCATAACGATGGAATACTGAATACTAAAATTTGGTTGGTCCATGCCAATATATTTCCCTCTCATGTGAGAGATAGTGCTGGAAAATAGTCGTGTAAATACTGCAGGCTGCTGAAAAGACCAATAAATGGGTCCTAGAACAAATCTGGTCTTAACCTTCCCTAGAAACCAAGATGACCAAACTAAAGCTGTTGCATTTTGGACATATCATGAGAACAGGTGTTTTTATTTTGTTGGTATATATCCTTTTGGTAGCGTTTTAACCAATGTTATAAGCTGTTTTAGTTCCTATATTGGAGGAAAGATGGGACAATAAACAAACAAAGGTTTTTACTATATAATGAAACTATGAACTGACACAATTGAGTCCTAAACCTGCAAGACCTGAAGGTTTATGGCTCCTCCTTATAGAAGTCATGCCACTGGGAAACAAATGGGAATCTATGTTTGTGCAAGTATAGTGGCTATTTGGTATGAAGTCTTAAGATGTAATCAGGATACAATAAATAGTATCCAAAAATAGTTTTCCAAGATCTACAGGGACACTCGTTGGAACACCTGAGCAAGCGAGAGTCCAAAATTGGCAGGCTCAAACCCAGAACCTCAATCAATGGCTGATACCAAATGAGAGACTCCCCCCTGGGCACACAGAAAAATGGGCGACTTGGAAGGCGCTGAACAGACTGTGCTCTGGTACCATGAGATGCAGAGCCAACCTTAAGAAATGGGGCCACAAAGTGGAATCCACGACATGCGAGTGTGAAGAAGAGCAAACTACAGACCACCTGCTGCACTGCAACCTGAGCCCTGCTACATGCACAATGGAGGACCTTCTTATAGTAACAACAGAGGCACTCCTTAATCAATCTACCAAAGCTTGCTAACTTTGTGTTTTGTTTGTTTGTTTGTTTGTTTGTTAAAAAATGGAATACAATTGTTTGGTTTGCTCCTGACACAATAAATGAATAAAGTCAAAGTTGATTTGATGGCAACAAATAGTCTGAGGCAATGCACCTTTTATGGGCAAGAATAAAGCAGGATGAGAAATTGTATACAGTTGGACCTCCAAATCTGCAGGTTTTGTGGATTTGATTAATACATTCTATCTAGGGCTCTCTTGATTCTCCAGGGTGTCCATTTTTGCCAATTATTGAGTATAACATTGTCAGAAATATTAAAAATTAACTAGATATTTTTAATTACAAAAATGTGAATCAAGCACTGAAAGGGTTAAACTTTTTTTGTTTTGGTGTGTCAGGAGCAACTTGAGAAACTGCAAGTCGCTTCTGGTGTGAGAGAATTGGCTGTCTGCAAGGATGTTGCCCAGGGGATGCCCGGATGTTTTGATGTGTTACCATTCTTGTGGGAGGCTTCTCTCATGTCCCCGCATGAGGAGCTGGAGCTGATAGAGGGAGCTCATCCACTCTCTCCCCAGATTCAAACCTGTGACCTGTCGGTGTTCAGTCCTGCCGGCACAGGGGTTTAACCCACTGTGCCACCGGGGGCTCCTTAGGGTTAAACTGATGCAGTGACTCAGCAAAAGCTGCAGTTCTATGTAAACAGATGTGTCTGTAGCTTAGTAGCAGTTAGTCTAAGGTAAACCTCAGTGGGAGAAAGGTCTCAGTCTGAGAGAAGGCCTCAGAGTGTGAGGTAGGCCTTAGTGTGTAGGTAGATCTCACAATGTGAGGTAGTCCTTAGTCTATGAGTGTCTGTAGCTTAGTAGCAGTTAGTCTAAGGTAAACCTCAGTGGGAGAATGGTCTCAGTCTGAGAAAAGGCCTCAGAGTGTGAGGTAGGCCTTAGTATGTAGGTAGGTCTCACAATGTGAGGTAGTCCTTAGTCTATGAGTGTCTGTAGCTTAGTAGCAGTTAGTCTAAGGTAAACCTCAGTGGGAGAAAGGTCTCAGTCTGAGAGAAGGCCTCAGAGTGTGAGGTAGGCCTTAGTGTATAGGTAGGTCTCACAATGTGAGGTAGTCCTTAGTCTATGAGTGTCTGTAGCTTAGTAGCAGTTAGTCTAAGGTAAACCTCAGTGGGAGAAAGGTCTCAGTCTGAGAGAAGGCCTCAGAGTGTGAGATAGGCCTTAGTGTATAAGTAGGTCTCACAATGTGAGGTAGTCCTTAGTCTATGAGTGTCTGTAGCTTAGTAGCAGTTAGTCTAAGGTAAACCTCAGTGGGAGAAAGGTCTCAGTCTGAGAGAAGGCCTCAGAGTGTGAGGTAGGCCTTAGTGTGTAGGTAGGTCTCACAATGTGAGGTAGGCCTTAGTCTATGAGAAGGCTGAGTGTGAGAAGGCCTGGTGTGAGAAGCTTCAGTGAGAGAAGCCTCAGGTTGAAGACCTAATAATAATAATAATAATAATACTTTTTTTATACCCCGCTACCATCTCCCAAGGGACTCGGTGCGGCTTACATGAGGCCGAGCCCACAATACATCAATAATAAACCAATTCTGGGCACCACAATTCAAGAGAGATATTGACAAGCTGGAATGTGTCCAGAGGAGGGCGACTAAAATGATCAAGGGTCTGGAGAACAAGCCCTATGAGGAGCGGCTTAAGGAGCTGGGCATGTTTAGCCTTCAGAAGAGAAGGCTGAGAGGAGATATGATAGCCATGTATAAATATATGAGAGGAAGCCACAGGAAGCAGGGAGCAAGCTTGTTTTCTGCTTCCCTGGAGACTAAGACGCAGAACAATGGCTTCAAACTACAAGAAAGGAGATTCCATCTGAACATGAGGAAGAACTTCCTGACTGTGAGAGCCATTCAGCAGTGGAACTCTCTGCCCCGGAGTGTGGTGGAGGCTCCTTCTTTGGAGGCTTTTAAACAGAGGCTGGATGGCCATCTGCCAGGGGTGATTTGAATGCAACATTCTTGCTTCTTGGCAGAATGGGGTTGGACTGGATGGCCCAGGAGGTCTCTTCCAACTCTTTGATTCTATGATTCTAATAACAACAAATAATGCAAAACAATAAAATAAAACTCATTAAAAAAGCAATAAACATTAACAATAACACAACGACAGTTAAAACCTATGGCTGGGCCAGATGTAATAATTAAAATTTAAAGATAATGCTGAGCATGAACAGATGAATATGAACTAGGATAGAGTTTTCAGAGAGGGACCTTGTGTGTAAAAAGCAACTGTGTGAAGCTGCTGTGTAAGTTTGGTGTGTGAAGAGGTTCTGTGAGAGTGAAGCTGTTTATCTGCATAAGAAAGAAGCCCAGCGTGGAAGCAAAGAAGGAAGTATAAAGAACTTTGTGTTATGAAGACCTTGTTCTTGTAAATACTTCAACCATATTATTTTACTACAAAGAAAAGCCTCCTATGGAAGAGATAACATTGGTCTTTGTGTGTTTTTGTTCTTTTTATGGGACAGATGTAATAATTAAAATTTAAAGATAATGCTGAGCATGAACAGATGAATATGAACTAGGATAGAGTTTTCAGAGAGGGACCTTGTGTGTAAAAAGCTGCTGTGTGTAAAAAGTGTGAAGCTGCTGTGTAAGTTTGGTGTGTGAAGAGGTTCTGTGAGAGTGAAGCTGTTTATCTGCATAAGAAAGAAGCCCAGCGTGGAAGCAAAGAAGGAAGTATAAAGAACTTTGTGTTATGAAGACCTTGTAAATAGTTCAACCATATTATTTTACTACAAAGAAAAGCCTCCTATGGAAGAGATAACATTGGTCTTTGTGTGTTTTTGTTCTTTTTATGGGCCAGATGTAATAATTAAAATTTGAAGATAATGCTGAGCATGAAGAGATTAATATGAACTAGGATAGAGTTTTCAGAGAGGGACCTTGTGTGTAAAAAGCAACTGTGTGAAGCTGCTGTGTAAGTTTGGTGTGTGAAGAGGTTCTGTGAGAGTGAAGCTGTTTATCTGCATAAGAAAGAAGCCCAGCGTGGAAGCAAAGAAGGAAGTATAAAGAACTTTGTGTTATGAAAACCTTGTTCTTGTAAATAGTTCAACCATATTATTTCACTACAAAGAAAAGCCTCCTATGGAAGAGATAACATTGGTCCTTGTGTGTTTTTGTTCTTTTTATGGGCCAGATGTAATAATTAAAATTTGAAGATAATGCTGAGCATGAACAGATGAATATGAACTAGGATAGAATTTTCAGAGAGGGACCTTGTGTGTAATAAGCTGCTGTGTGTAAAAAATGTGAAGCTGCTGTGTAAGTTTGGTGTGTGAAGAGGTTCTGTGAGAGTGAAGCTGTTTATCTGCATAAGAAAGAAGCCCAGCGTGGAAGCAAAGAAGGAAGTATAAAGAACTTTGTGTTATGAAGACCTTGTTCTTGCAAATAGTTCAACCATATTATTATACTACAAAGAAAAGCCTCCTATGGAAGAGATAACATTGGTCTTTGTGTGTTTTTGTTCTTTTTATGGGCCAGATGTAATAATTAAAATTTGAAGATAATGCTGAGCATGAAGAGATTAATATGAACTAGGATAGAGTTTTCAGAGAGGGACCTTGTGTGTAAAAAGCAACTGTGTGAAGCTGCTGTGTAAGTTTGGTGTGTGAAGAGGTTCTGTGAGAGTGAAGCTGTTTATCTGCATAAGAAAGAAGCCCAGCGTGGAAGCAAAGAAGGGAGTATAAAGAACTTTGTGTTATGAAGACCTTCTTCTTGTAAATAGTTCAACCATATTATTATACTACAAAGAAAAGCCTTCTATGGAAGAGATAACATTGGTCTTTGTATGTTTTTCTTCTTTTTATTGCTTTGGGTTACTGGTGCTGGATTATGCTGTTGCTATTGAGTTACTCTGCTCTGCATTTATGAAGAGGGTCTTTTGTGTATAAGCCCACTTGCTGAACAGGAGTCACCCTGGAGGGAGGAACCATGGATTATTTATCTGCTTTTGTGGGAATCCCCTGCAAAAGGAGAAGGCCCGTTGTGTTTCATTGTCCCTTTCTTTCTTCCTACTCATGCTTTCAAACAATTCTGTCTTTTCTCGATCGTTGCTCAGCTCTGACTGTCCGGAATGGAGGAAACGTCTTAGTCCCTTGCTATCCTTCCGGAGTGATCTACGACCTTTTGGAATGCCTGTACCAGTATATCGACTCTGCCGGCCTCTCTAACATCCCCTTCTACTTCATCTCGCCCGTCGCAAACAGCTCGCTCGAATTCTCCCAGATTTTCGCGGAATGGTAAGGCCCAGTGGGCACTATTGATCAGTGAAGAGATTGAAAGCTACTATCAGATGGTTGCTAGGAGTGTGAGAAGCTATCCATTGATCTAACTCAGATATGGGCAAACTTGGGCCCTCCAGGTGTTTTGGACTTCAGCTCCTACAATTCCTAACATCTTACAGGCTGGGTTGTTGTAAGTTTTTTCGGGCTGTATGGCCATGTTCTAGGGGCATTCTCTCCTGACATTTCGCCTGCATCTATGGCAAGCATCCTCAGAGGTAGTGAGGTCTGTTGGAACTAAGAAAATGGGTTTATATATCTGTGGAATGACCAGGGTGGGGCAAAGAACTCTTGTCTGTTGGAGCTAGGTGTGAATGTTTCAACTGACCACCTTGATTAGTATTTGATGGCCTGGCAGTTGTTTGGTGTGGCTTGTTAGTGCCTGGAGCAATCTTTTGCTGAGAGGTGATTAGAAGTCCCTGATTGTTTTCTCTCTGTTGTTTTGCTGTTGTAATTTTACAGTTTTTTAATACTGGTATTCAGATTTTGTTCATTTTCATGGTTTCCTCCTTTCTGTTGAAATTGTCCACATGCTTATGGATTTCAGTGGCATCTCTGTGTTGCCTGACATAGTGGTTGTGAGAGTGGTCCAGCATTTCTGTGTTCTCAAATAATATGCCGTGTCCAGGCTGGTTCATCAGGTGCTCCGCTATGGCTGACTTCTCTGGTTGAAGTAGTCTGCAGTGCCTTCCATGTTCCTTGATTCATGTTTGGGCAATGCTACGTTTGGTGGTACCTATGTAGACTTGTCCGCAGCTGCATGGTATACAGTAGACTCCTGCAGAAGTGAGAGGATCCTTCTTGTCCTTTGCTGAATGTAGCGTTTGTTGGATTTTCTTGGATTTTCCAACAGACCTCACTATCTCTGAGGATGCTTGCCATAGATGCAGGCAAAACGTCAGGAGAGAATGCCTCTAAAACATGGCCATATAGCCTGAAAAAACCTACAACAACCCAGTGATTCTGGCCATGTAAGCCTTCGACAATACATCTTACAGGCTGTTAGGAATTGTGGGAGTTGAAATCCAAAACACCTGGGGGGCCCAAGTTTGCCCATGCCTTGTCCAACTGCATTTGTTCTGCTTGTTGTGAGTTTTGAACAAAATTGAAATTGAATCCAGACAAGACAGAGGTACTCCTGGTCAGTCGCAAGGCCGAACAGGGCATAGGGTTACAGCCTGTGTTGGATGGGGTCGCACTCCCCCTGAAGACGCAGGTTCGCAGCTTAGGAGTGATCCTGGACTCATCGCTGAGCCTGGAACCCGAGGCGATGACCAGGGGAGCATTTGCACAGTTAATACTTGTGCACCAGCTGCACCCGTACCTTGGGAAGTCTGACTTGGCCACGGTGGTCCATGCTGTGGTTACATCCCATATAGACTACTGCAATGCTCTCTACATGGGGCTGCTTTTGAAGACTGTCCGGAAGCTTCAATTGGTCCAACGGACAGCAGCCAGGTTGTTAACAGGAGCAGCACTCAGGGAGCGCACAACTCCTCTGTTGTGCGAGCTCCACTGGCTGCCAGTTTGCTACCGGGCACAATTCAAAGTGCTGGCTTTAGACTTTTAAGCCCTAAACGGTTTACCTGTCCCAACGCCTCTCTTCCTATGAACTATCTAGGTATTTAAGATCATCCGGAGATGCCCTGCTCTCGGTCCTGCCTTCCTCGCAGATCTGGTTGGCGGGAACGAGAGACAGGGCCTTCTCAGTGGTGGCCCCTCGGCTATGGAACACCCTCCCTAGGGATAGTAGATTGCCCCCCCCCCCACTCCTGACATTTCAAATCTGGCTATTCGAGCAGGCATTTGCAAACGCAGTATAACTGATTGACTGAGACTCATGGAATAACAAGACGATGTGACGGACAATGATTTTATCGACGAGACGCTGAGATTTGTATTTTATGCTTTTAATTGTTAATTGTTTTTATATAGCTATTTTATATGTAATTGTTTTGACTGTATTTTTATCTTGTAGGGCATTGATTGTCAATGTAAACCGCCTCGAGTCGCCTTCGGGCTGAGAGGGGCGGTATACAAATATAGTAAATAAATAAATAAATAAATAAATAAACAAGAATAATTGCATGGTTCCAACTGTGTAGAGACAAGTGTGAATGTCATCCACTGCCATATAAACTTATTTCATAGTGGAGAGTTTTGACTGTAGGTGGCAGCAGCAAACTGCAGTTTCCTTTCATCTGGCGATATTGTTGTATGAGTTTTTTTTTTTTTGTCCTCTTCCCATCTCAAATTGCAGGTTGTGTCACAACAAGCAGACGAAGGTATACCTGCCAGAGCCACCCTTTCCCCATGCAGAGGTGAGTAGATGGAAATGGACACAGAGACTTACTTACTTAGGCGATCCCTCGCTTTCCGAGGATGATTGTCTTCCAGTGTCTTTGTGGGTCCGTATGTGACTGTGGAGCCCTATTCTTGCTCTGCATCTTCTTCCGCAGTGAGGGCATTGGTTTCCAGGTGGAAGGCGGTCTCAGCCAGGGTTGGCTTGATGCGCCTTCCTCATGGCACGCTTCTCCCTTTCGCCCACCATTCGTGCCTCTTCAAATTCTGTAGCACTGCTGGTCACAGCTGACCTCCAGCTGGAGTGCTCAAGGGCCAGGGCTTCCCAGTTCTCAGTGTCTATGCCAGAGTTTTTAAGGTTGCCTTTGAGCCCATCTTTAAATCTCTTTTCCTGTCCACCAACATTCCATTTTCTGTTCTTGAGTTCGTAGTAGAGCAACTGCTTTGGGAGATGGTGGTCGGGCATCCGGACAACGTGGCCGGTCCAGCGGAGTTGATGGCGGAGGACCATCACTTCAATGCTGGTGGTCTTTGCTTCTTCCAGCATGCTGATGTTTGTTCGCCTGTCTTCCCAAGAGATTTGCAGGATTTTCCGGAGGCAGCGCTGATGGAATCGTTCCAGGAGTTGCATGTGACGTCTGTAGACCACGTCTCACAGGCATATAGCAGGGTTGTGAGGACAATAGCTCTATAAACAAGCACCTTGGTCTCCCTACGGATGTCCCGGTCCTCAAACACTCTCTGCTTCATTCAGAAAAATGCTGCGCTCACAGATCTCAGGCGGTGTTGTATTTCGGTGTCGATGTTGACTTTGGTGGAGAGGTGGCTGCCCAGGTAGCGGAAATGATCAACATTTTCTAATGTTACACCATTAAGCTGTATCTCCGGCATTGGAGAGGGGTTGGTTGGTGTCTGCTGGAACAGCACCTTGGTTTTTTCAATGTTCAGTGACAGGCCGAGCTTCTCATATGCTTCTGCGAAGGTGTGTGGCTTGTAGATCTTCTGAATGCGCACAGACGACATTGTCATCAGCATACTGGAGTTCTATAACAGATGTTGTTGTAACCTTGGTTTTGGCTTTCAGTCTGCTGAGGTTGAACAGCTTGCCATCTGTCCGATAGATGATTTCCACTCCGGTGGGAAGCTTCCCATCAACAAGATGAAGTATCATAGCGATGAAGATGGAGAATAAATTTGGGGCAATAACACATCCTTGTTTGACACCGGATTCCACCTTAAATGGGTCACTTTGGGAGCCACTGCTGTCCAAAGCTGTTGCCATCATGGACACAGAGAGGAGCTGGCTTTCATTGGATGAGGCTGAGTCTTGTCTGTTCATAGATATCGTTGGTCCTCCAAAGTCATTGAGTAGTCAGCTTTTCCCAGAGTTGCTGCTACCTGAGCATTTTGCAGTGGAGGCACAGGAGGGGCATTTATTGAACCTGGGACCTTTTGCAAAGTGGACTCTGTCCCAAAGGACTTGGCAGGACCTCCCTAAAAAACAGGAAATGTGTCTTCTTAGGCGTGTGATTTTATATCTAGAATTTTGGCTTGTTTCTCTCTCACTCCGTCTCTCTCTGTATCTTTTGGAAAATGTGAATCTCCATAACTATTTGGGAAATGAGATTCATAACCTTTTGGAAAAATCGCTGGAAAGGCAAGACATGACTTTGCTAGAAGTCACAATCTTTTGAAAAGTGGTGTTTACCAGCATTTATGCAAGGCAACTAGATCTCTCAGCTGTCAAACTGATGTACTTGGGTATGTCTTTGAACTGTTGGGGACGAAGATATGCCAATGCACAAAAACACATATATAGTAGCAAAGTCTCAGAAGTGTTATTTGAAGTTGCCCAAAAATATCTACTCTCCCTTAAATATATTTGCCTTTGAATCATGCTCTCAAGAGACAAAAAAATCCAGTCTTAAACACTCTTCTTTAAAAGTAACATAGTTGGTTTACTCACAAAACTTCATGTATGAGAGTCAAATGAAAAGTAATGCCCCCACCTTCGTAACTCCTCAACAGATGACAGTACTGGTATGTGGCAGGTACTAGCTTGTTCAGTAGACTCTCCTCTACAGTTCAATTTTGGCGGGGAGCCTTAGCATTTAATGGTTGTGTTGTTAAAATGTGAAGTATGGAACCCTGCGCAGACGGTCAGTCAATGTGACTTAAGCAACGTGCAGTCATTGAATTCTTGACAGCAGAAAGTGTCACCACAAAGGAGATTCATCAGAGAATGCAAGCCAAAAAGTATTTTTATGCTATTTTTGGGCAAGTAGAATCATAGAATCATAGAATCCTAGAGTTGGAAGAGACCTCATGGGCCATCCAGTCAAACCCCATTCTGCCAAAAAGCAGGAATATTGCATTCAAATCACCCCTGACAGATGGCCATCTGTTTCAAAGGTTCTAAAGAAGGAGCCTCCACCACACTCCGAGGCAGAGAGTTCCACTGCTGAACGGCTCTCACAGTCAAGAAGTTCTTCCTAATGTTCAGATGGAATCTCCTTTCTTGTAGTTTGAAGCCATTGTTCCACGTCCTAATCTCCAAAACAAGCTTGCTCCCTCCTCCCTGTGGCTTCCTCTCACATATTTATACATGGCTATCATATCTCCTCTCAGCCTTCACTTCTTCAGGCTAAACATGCCCAGCTCCTTAAGCTGCTCCTTATAGGGCTTGTTCTCCAGACCCTTGATTATTTGAGTCGCCCTCCTCTGGACACATTCCAGCTTGTCAATAGATGTTTAAAGATGTTGAGATGGGAACATCCGACTTGCATGACAAACAAAGAGTTGGATGTCCTGTGACAGCAGCCACTGCACTTCACAAGCAAAATGTTGGCAGATTGATTCAGGACAATTGCCGTATCACTCAGAGAGAAATTTCAACCATAATTGGCATTTCACAAGAACGTGTGGGTCACATTATTGCTTTGCTTGGTTATTGGAAGATCTGTGCACGTTGGGTACCCAGGATGCTGAGACTTTGCTACTGTGACAGCTTCAGAAAACTTGTTCATCGTTGGCAGAAATGTATCCAATTGTCTGGTGATTATGTGGAAAAGTGAATAATGGTAGGGTTTTTTTGTTTTGTTTTGTTTTGTTTTCTTTTTGTCATGTCAGGAGCGACTTGAGAAACTGCAAGTCGCTTCTGGTGTGAGAGAATTAGCTGTCTGCAAGGATGTTGCCCAGAGGATGCCCGGATGATTTGATGTTTTTATCATCCTTGTGGAAGGCTTCTCTCATGTCCCCGCATGAGGAGCTGGAGCTGATAGAGGGAGCTCATCCGCCTCTCCCCGGATTCGAACCTGTGACCTGTCGGTCTTCAGTTGGCACAGGGTTTAACCCACTGCATCACCGGGGGCTCCTATAATGGTAGTTAAAAAACACATTCTGAGGATTATTTCTGCATTTGATTAATTAAAATATTCCCATCCAAACCCAAGTAACGAAGGTGGAGGCATTGCTTTTCATTCAACCCTCGTATGCAGCATACAGGCACTTTGCCTATGAATCCAGTTACAATAGGATTTTAAGTAGTTTCTCTGTGTAACTAACACAGGGCATCTTTCTTAGAATCAATAGTAACTCATAGTCCAGAGCATCTTTCTGGTTTGAGAGTCTTAATAAGTCTCTAAGCATCCTGTTCCTACAGTCTAAACTGAACGGTTTTTGCAGTCTTCAGAAGGCAACTGCTCTCTCTAAGAGTCTAATGGCTTCTGTCTCCACTGATGTCTAAAGCAAACACTGATCCAAAATGGAATCTCAGGTCCTGAACGTGTTCAGACCTGATTACAAGGTCCGCAGCCCCTCCCACAACAAAGAGGTTAGGTAAAATTGCAAACTAATACACACATACAATACAATAAGCAATTATATGCATAACAAACAACTAGTGGAGGCTTGAGAAGGTTGCTATTTCCAAAAGTCTCAGTCATCCCACAACATTTGCAAGTTTAATATTTGCATATTTGATTATATTATGTAACAAGATTTTTTTGTCCCTGGGTTATAAATGTCATTTCCTAATTGTTTCTATCATAAAAACAAAATGGGAAAAGTTTATTAAACTGCAAAAACTTGGTTTTGGTGGGACATCCTGCAGCACATTTTGCTCTAGTTTTTCAGTGATTCTCTCATTGAGTCTCAACCAATTCAACCTAGTTTGTGGCAACCACAATAACAAAGTGGTTAAACAGGAATAGCACTTCCAAATCAGGAACAGAAAAAAATCAAATGTGTTATCTGTAGATTTGATTGATACAGTCTCTTGTCAGCCATGGGCAAACTTGGGCCCTCCAGGTGTTTTGGACTTCAGCTCCCACAATTCCCAGCAGTCTACCAGCTGTTAGGAATTATGGGAGTTGGAGTCCAAAAAGCCTGGAGGGCCCAAATTTGCCCATGCCTACTTTAGATGCATTATGACTCAGTTGGCGTTTGAATATTCAGACACTTTTAACACCTGCTCGGAGGTCTCTGTCTTCTCTCCACCACCACCATGTTCCCTGTTCTCTCTGGAAATGAAATTCATATTTTTATTTTCTGGCTCTATCACTCTCTGCTGAGCCTCCAGCTCTTGTTTCTGGGTGTGAAGCACTGCTTTCCATCTGCTCCCGTCAGAAATCTCTCCCTCGCTTAATTACGGGCGCCTTTGGAAGGCTGAGAGCTTGATTAACTTTTACAGTGCATGTTGCCTGTGTGTGTGTGTGTGTGTGTGTGTGTGTATTTAAAATCCTCACTGGGAAGCTGAGTTGGGGATTTAGGAACAGCCATCTTGCAGAAAGTGGCATGGAGTATTAATTCATTCCTCCGGCATATGCATAACTTTTTTCTTGTCGTGTCAGGGCATTTCTATTATAACAAAACAAACAAACAGACAGACAGACAAAACACAAAATTTGCAAGTTTGATAGTTGATTAAATGTCCTTTGACGAGTATCTGGCCACTTGGAGTGCCTCTGGTGTTGCCGCAAGAAGGTCCTCCCTTGTGCATGTGGCAGGGCTCAGGTTGCATTGCAGCAGGTGGTCAGTGGTTTGCTCTTCTCCGCACTCGCATGTTGTGGATTCCACTTTGTGGCCCCATTTCTTGAGGTTGGCTCTGCATCTCGTGGTGCCAGAGCGCAGTTTGTTCAGTGCCTTCCAAGTCGCCCAGTCTTCTGTGTGCCCAGGGGGGAGTCTCTCATTTGGTATCAGCCATTGATTGAGGTTCTGGATTTGAGCCTGCCACTTTTGGACTCTCGCTTGCTGGGGTGTTCCAGCGAGCGTCTCTGTAGATCTTAGAAAACTATTTCTAGATTTAAGTCGTTGATGTGCTGGCTGATACCCAAACAAGGGATGGGCTGGAGATGTCACTGCCTTGGTCTTTTCACTATTGGCTTCTACTTCCCGGCAAATGTCAGGTGTTTCAATACTGGCTAAGAAGTGTAAATTCTCCAGTGGTGTAGGGCGCAGACACCCCGTGATAATGCAGCATGTCTCATTAAGAGCCACATCCACTGTTTTAGTGTGGTGAGATGTGTTCCACACTGGGCATGCGAACTCAGCAGCAGAGTAGTATAGCGCAAGTGCAGATGTCTTCACTGTGTCTGGTTGTGATCCCCAGGTTGTGCCAGTCAGCTTTCGTATGATATTGTTTCTAGCACCCACTTTTTGCTTGATGTTCAGGCAGTGCTTCTTATAGGTAAGAGCACGGTCCAGAGTGACTCCCAGGTATTTGGGTGTGCTGCAATGCTCCAGTGGGATTCCTTCCCAGGTGATCTTCAGAGCTCAGGATGCTTGTCTGTTCTTGAGATGAAAAGCATGGGGGACATGAGAGAAGCCTTCTCGCAGGATTGCAAGATATCCTGGCGTCCCCTGGGCAACGTCTTCGTAGACGGCCGATTCTCTCGCTCCAGAAGCGACCAGAAGTGACTTGCAGCATGCAAGCGAGCAAGCAAAACAACCAACGGACCTTTTCAGGACCATATTGATTTTGTCATTTGGGAGTTGTAGTTGCTGGGACTTATAGTTTGCCTACAATCAAAGAGCATTCTGAATTCCAACAACGGAATTGAACCAAATTTGGCACACAAAACTACCATGGCGAACAGAAAACATGGGAAGGGTTTGGTGGGCTTTGACTTTGAGTTTGGAGTTGTAGTTCACCTACATCCAGAGAGCACTGTGGACTCAAACAATGATGGATCTGGACCAAACTTGACATGAATACTCAATATGCCCAAATGTGAACACTGGTGGAGTTTGGAGGAAATAGACCTTGACATTTGTGAGTTGTAGTTGCTGGGATTTATAGTTCACCTACACTCAAAGAGCATTCTGAACCCCACCAACAACTAAATTGGACCAAATTTCCCACACAGAACCCCCATGACCAACAGAAAATACTGTGTTTTCTGATGGTCTTTGGCGACCCCTCTGACACTCCCTGATGACCCCCGCAGGGGTCCTGACCCCCAGGTTGAGAACCACTGGTTTAGACCTATGTGATGTATCGGTGAATGATACATGCAGATCCGAGTCGGGTGGCCTTTTGCAGTTGACAGATGGTAATTTTGTCAGTGCCGATCGTTTTTTAATAATTTTAATTTTAATAACAAGGTTAAAAACTGACCCTCCTTCTCTCTTCCAGCTCATTCAGACAAACAAACTGAAGCACTACCCCAGCATCCACGGGGACTTCAGCAATGACTTCAAGCAGCCTTGCGTGGTCTTCACCGGTCACCCCTCTCTCCGGTTCGGGGACGTGGTGCATTTCATGGAGCTGTGGGGGAAATCCAACCTGAATACGGTCATCTTTACAGGTAAGAGGTGTGGCTCAATTAATAGACAAATCATAGAGGTGGAAGAGACCACATGGGACATCTAATCCAACCCAGTGTCAGGCAGGAAAAACACATTCAAAACATCCCCAAGAGATGGCCATCCAGCCTCTGTTCAAAAGCCACCAAAGAAGGAGCTTCCACCAGACTCAGAAGCAGAGAGTTCCACTGCTGAACAGCTCTTCTTATAGTCAGGAAGTTCTTCCTAATGTTCAGGTAGAATCTCTTTTCCTGTCATTTGAACCCATGGCTCCATTGACTCCTAGTCTCCAGGGCAGATGAAAGGAAGCCTGCCCTTTCAGATATGTCTAAGTTGTGCAGTTGTTAGACAATTAGTAGTTTTAAGCATTACTTTTTAGGAATCCAGCCAAAACGACAAAGATCATAGAATCAAAGAGTTGGAAGAGACCTTTTGGGCCATCCAGTCCAACCCCCTGCCAAGAAGCAGGAATATTGCATTCAAAGCACCCCTGACAGATGGCCATCCAGCCTCTGCTTAAAAGCTTCCAAAGAAGGAGCCTCCACCACACTCCGGGGCAGAGAGTTCCACTGCTGAACGGCTCTCACAGTCAGGAAGTTCTTCCTAATGTTGATGTTGGGTTGTTGTAAGTTTTTCAAGCTGTATGACCATGTTCCAGAAGCATTCTCTCCTGACAAAGATGTTGGCTCTGTTGGGAAGTATATCAACAAGATATGGCATTTGGCTCTTCCATCATTGTTTTCTTATATGCTCCACTTGCTTCAGTTTCTGTAACCAATTACCTTGGGGTTTTTTTTTTTTCCAATTTCAACTTCCTTCAGCCTAAGGATCAAATTTAGCTTCAGAAGAGTTCTCTGGGGCTTTGTTTCAGAAATGTTCTCATTCCCACAAAGGTCAGGACCAAAGGGAAAAGGGATGGGGCCAGCACCATCAGTACTTCAAAACACACTGCCAGTAGTGAAGTTTTAGGAGAGTCATTTCAAGCATTTATTTGTTTGTTTGCTTAAAGTATTATTTCCCCCCATTTTTATCATGGGATCTCATGGCAGTGTACAAAATAGCAGACTCTTGGTATCTACTGGAGTTTGGATCCAGGACCATGGACACCAAGATCCATGGATGCCCAAATCCCATTGTATACAATGTCCTTTTTGGAAATTACCCCATCAGACCACCAATGAGAGGCTTTCCAAATTGCGGTACCACAGCTGTGTTATAAATGTATAAAAGGTGGGAAACCACTAATGACAACTAATGGCTTCCATCTTAGCAAAATAACGAATGTATCCTTACAATTACAGTCATGCTACCTCTCTATTCTGCCTTGGTTAGACCACACCTGCAATATTGTGTCCAATTCTGGGCACCACAATTGAAGAGAGATATTGACAAGCTGGAATGTGTCCAGAGGAGGGCGACTAAAATGGTCAAGGGTCTGGAGAACAAGCCCTATGAGGAGCGGCTTAAGGAGCTGGGCATGTTTAGCCTGAAGAAGAGAAGGCTGAGAGGAGATATGATAGCCATGTATAAATATGTGAGGGGAAGTCATAGGGAGGAGGGAGCAAGCTTGTTTTCTGCTTCCCTGGAGACTAGGATGCAAGGGAGCCATGGCTTCAAACTACAAGAAAGGAGATTCCACCTGAACATGAGGAAGAATTTCCTGACTGTGAGAGCTGTTCAGCAGTGGAACTCTCTGCCCCGGAGTGTGGTAGAGGCTCCTTCTTTGGAGGCTTTGAAACAGAGGCTGGGTGGCCATCTGTCAAGAGTGCTTTGAACATGATTGTCCTGCTTCTTGGCAGAATGGGGTTGGACTGGATGGCCCATGAGGTCTCTTCCAACTCTATGATTCTATGATTCTATAATTGGCTTTGAGGGAACTGCCTACGTTTCTGAAATCCTGAAGCGAACAGAGGATACAGTTGTTATTTATTTATAAAACACAAAGTTTAAAAAACATGGCATTCTATTAAATGTCTTTTGACCAGTATCTGGCCACTTGGAGCGCCTCTGGTGTTGCTATAAGAAGGTCCTCCATTCTCCACATGGCGGACTGCATTGTAATAGGTGGTCTGTGGTTTGCTCTTCTCCACACTCGCATGTCGTGGACTTCACTTTGTGGCTCCATTTCTTAAGGTTGGCTCTGCATCTTGTGGTGCAAGAGCACAGTCTGTTCAGTGCCTTCCAAGTCGCCCAGTCTTCTGTGTGCTCAGGAGGGAGTCTCTCATTCAGTATCAGCCATGGCTAGAGGTTTTAGCCTGCCACTTTTGGACTCTCGCTTGCTGAAGTGCTCTTTCCAAGTCTCCTAGTCTTCTGTGTGCCCAGGAGGGAGTCTCTCATTCAGTATCAGCCATGGCTTGAGGTTCAGGGTTTTAGCCTGCCACTTTTGGACTCTTGCTTTCTGAGGTGTTCCTGCAAGTATCTCTGTAGATCTTAAAAAACTATTTCTTGATTTAAGGCATTGACATGCTGGCTAATATCTGAACGGGATGGGCCGGAGATGTCACTGCCTTGGTTCTTTCATTATTGATTGCTCCTTCCCAGAGGATGTCAGTTGGTGCAATAATGGCTAAATAATAGAATTTCTTCAAGGGGTTAACCTGGCATGATGTGAGTTATAGTTCACTCACAACTATTTTTTAATTTTGTAAAATTAAAAAATGACTTTTTCAAATAACCTAGGCAAGTATAAAATATTTTATGGATAAGGACCAATTAGCCCACTGTATCTTCAGATTCTACACCCACAGATTCGACCATCCACAGCTTGAGTTTTTTCTTTTCAATCCAAAAAACAAAACTTGATTTTTGCCCTTTTGTACAAGGGACAGAGTTTATTTCACCGCTGTATATATAATGGGACTTGAGCATCCACAGATTTGGGCATCTGCAAGACATCCTGGAACCAAACCCCAGTTGACCTGTGTACTTGGAAATACTGTATTATATTATCTTGTCTGAATTTTCATTTCACTGGAAAATTAAACTTTACATGTACAATCTTGTTTGTAATCCTGTAATAAATCTGGCTTGCGTATATTGCAAACTTCAAAAAAAGAATATGTCGCAGATTTAATTAAAATGAAGAGGTGGGTTTTTCTCTGCTCCCGCGCCTCATGATTAAATTTGCAATAGAAAGAAGGAAAGGAAAAGAGCAAGGAAGCCAGGAGGCCATCCTTCCGGATGAATTACCATTGCTCTCTTACTTGAGAGGAGACTTAATTGCGGGCATAATTTTAATCATTATTTAACCAGGGCAGCCTTCTCCATCCATCCTGGCCTTTTCCAAATGTGTTGGCTGTGGACGATGGGATTTGCAGTTTGACACATTTGATGAAAAGAGAGATGAAGACAGCCTGGATTTGGATGCTTTGAAAAGGGAGCAAAATTGAGTGGCATTCGTAGGTCTAATGCTTGCTCATATTGCAAAGGCCCCTCCCACACAATCCACGTTGAACTTGATTATATGGCAGTGTGGACTCAGATAATCCAGCTCAAAGCAAATATTGTAGATTATCAGCCTTGATATTCTGGGTTATATGGCTATGTGGAAGGTCCCAAACACTGCTCTTTGTGCATATTCTCATTATATAAGAGCACTAGCCGTCCCCTGCCACATGTTGCTATGGCCCAGTCTGTGTATATGTGTTTTGTGTGCGTATATATGTGTGTATATGTGTGTGTGTGTGTGTGTGTGTATATATATATATTTGTATATGTGTATATATGTGTGTTTGCGTGTGTGTGTGTGTGTGTATGTGTGTGTGTGTGTGTATATATATATATATATATATATATATATATATATATATATATGGGGGGTTGCTCATGCGTTGTAATGTTTTTCTTTCCTTTTCTTTTTTGGTTTTTAGGTCTCTTCTGCTGTATTTTTCAGTGTTTTTATGAGTGATGGTCACTCCTCGGCCTGATAGGTGTATTGTGTCCAAATTTTGTGTCAATTCATCCAGTGGTTTTTGAGTTTTGTTAATCCCATAAACAAACATTACATTTTTATTTATATAGATTGGTTTCATTTCTATGCCCTCTTTTCTCAGGCCCTCCTCTCTCTCGCCATCCTATCCTTCTTTCCTTCTCTCTTTCCTTCCTCCTTCCCTCCCTCCTTCCTTCCTTTCCTTTTGTCCTTCCTTTCCTTTCCTTTTCTCCCTCCTTCCCTCTCTTTCTCCTTTCTTCCTTCCCTTTTGTCTTTCCTTCCTTTTCTCTTCCTCCTTTCCTCGTTTTCTCCCTCCATTCCCTTCCTTCTCTTCCTCTTGTCTTTCTTTCCTTCTCCCTCTTTCTCCCTCCCTCTTTCCCTTCCACACTTTCGCCTTCCTTCTCGCTTTCCTCCCTTCTCTCTCTATCTCCTTCCTTCCCTTTTGTCTTTCCTTCTTTTTCTCTTCCCTCCTTTCCTCGTTTTCTCCCTCCATTCCCTTCTTTCTCTTCCTCTTGTCTTTCTTTCCTTCTCCCTCTTCCTCCCTCCCTCTTTCCCTTCCACACTTTCGCCTTCCTTCTCTCTTTCCTCCCTTCTCTCTCTTTCTCCTTCCTTCCCTTTTGTCTTTCCTTCCTTTTCTCTTCCCTCCTTTCCTCGTTTTCTCCCTCCATTCTCTTCTTTCTCTTCCTCTTGTCTTTCTTTCCTTCTCCCTCTGCCTCCCTCCTTCCCTTCCACACTTTCTCCTTTCTTCCCTCTTTCCTCCCTTCTCTCTCTTTCTCCTTCCTTCCTTCCTTCTGTCTTTCCTTCCTTTTCTCTTCCCTCCTTTCCTTGTTTTCTCCCTCCATTCCCTTTTTTCTCTTCCTCTTGTCTTTCTTTCCTTCTCCCTCTTCCTCCCTCCCTCTTTCCTCCCTTCTCTCTCTTTCTCCTTCCTTCCTTACCTTTTGTCTTTCCTTCCTTCTCTCTTTCCTCCCTCCATTCCCTTCTTTCCTTCTCTTCCTCCCTTCCTTCCTTCCCTTTGTCTTTCTTTCCTTCTCCCTTCCCTCCCTCTTCCTCCCTCACTCCTTCCCTTCCACCCTTTCATCCTTCCCTCCCTCTTTCCTCCCTTCTCTCTCTTTCTCCTTCCTTCTTTCCTTTTTGTCTTTCCTTCTGTCTTTCCCACTTCCCTCCCTCTCTCCCTCCCTCCGTCCATTCTCTTCCACCCTCCCTTCCATCCTTCCCTCCCTCCCTTCTCTTTCCTCCCTCCCTCAGTTCCCTTCTACTCTTCCTTCCTTCCATCCATCCTTCCCTCCCTCCCTCCCTTCTCTCTTTCCTCCCTCCCTCCTTCCCCTTTTTCCTTCTTCCTTTCCTCCTGGGGGATGGTTAGCTGGGAGAAGAGAAGGTAGAGAGGGAACATGAGAACCATGTTTCAAGATTTCAAGTTAGAAAGTTTGCCCATGTCTGCCTTATGTCCTGCACAAGTAGAAAGTAAACACAGAATTTAAACAAATGAACAAGTTTGAAAAGATAGTAATGGTAGTAATAATAATTTTTTATGGCTGTAAGGAGAGGGGATGCTGGATGCTGTCTTCCCATTAAAGTTGCCTATAAGTGGACTGTGTTTTCTCTTTTATTCAAACACATCTGGATATTCTTTCCCTCCCTATTCTGTTCTTAAATGAATTCAGGTGCTGTTTCCGCTCATTTGTGTTTCTTGGCTTGCTTCCTCCTGTTTACAGAGCCCGACTTCTCCTACCTGGATGCCTTGGCCCCTTACCAACCGCTGGCCATGAAATGTGTTTACTGCCCCATAGATACTAGGCTGAATTTCATCCAGGTGTCTAAGCTGCTCAAAGAAGTGCAGGTAAATTGCATCCCTTATTTGATGGCTGTTACTGGAAGACTGTTACTGCAAGGCCTAAAACAGAAAATGCAGGCTGTGGATGGCATACGGACTGCTTTTTGTAGCCCCGGACCCCTGTGTATTTAAATATTTCAGGCAAAAGGAACAGCCTGGAAAAGATCAACAACTTCCAGGAGATGTCCAGAAGTGGTAGATTGAGTAAGGGTCTTCTGCTCACGGTTTTGTACCCAAATAAGGATAGATAAGCCCACCATAGGAATAAAAATGGCCCCCTACTGTAGTTTCACATCTTAAGTCAAATGAGAAAGCAAAACGTAAACGTATTGTCGAAGGCTTTCATGGCTGGAATCACTAAGTTCTTGTGGGTTTTTTCGGGCTATATGGCCATGTTCTGAGGATGCTTGCCATAGATGCAGGCGAAACGTCAGGAGAAATGCCTCTAGAACATGGCCATATAGCCCGAAAAAACCCACAAGAACAAAACGTAAACCTTGAGCAAACAGCTATTCCACCATAGCCTCCTTTAGAGCAGCATAACGGCTTCTCTCCAACCTGCTCCTCAGAGCAGAGCCTTTGAGTATAGAGAAAAAGCTCTCCAAAACTGTATTCTAAAAACCCATACAGTTATACCGTAAGATTGCTGGTTGATCTACATTACCAGCTGCACATAATAATTACCATCCTAAGATTTTTCTTCAACACACACACACACACACTTGGTCCTGCTACAACTTACTGTAACAACTACCTCTACATTTATTTATTTATTTACTTTATTTATATACCGCTTTTCTCAGCCCACAGGCGACTCAAAGCGGTGATTTACACCTTTATGCCATCTATGTTTACACCTTTATGCCATCCAGAATGGTGCCCATACGCATGCCTTGTGTCCTTATTTCTGTCTGCAGCCCCTCCACGTGGTTTGCCCAGAGCAGTACACGCAGCCCCCTCCCACGCAGTCCCACCGCACCGACCTGATGATCGACTGCCTGCCGGCCCCCATGTCCTACCGCAGAGCCGAGGTGCTGACCCTCCCGTTCAAGCGCCGCTATGAGAAGATCGAAATTACACCCGAGGTGAGTGTGAGCATTTGGTGCCTATAGCAGAGTAGCGTGCAGTGGAGTGGGAAAGAGGACAGAGAAAGCACAAAGGATGTGCCAGTAAGTCTTCTGCAAGTACGTCTCTGTGCCGGCAGGCATTTTGGGAAAGCATAAAAGGTACATTTCAGGAGAGGTTGTGGATGTTCCTTCCTCTTTATTTATCATGTCAGAAGCAAACCTAGGGTATGGTTGTAATGTATTTAAAAATACAAACAAAGGGACGAGAGAAAGGGCCTTCTCTGTGGTGGCCCCCCGGCTCTGGAATTCACTCCCCAGAGACATTAGGCAAGCCTCCAAGCTGGCAATCTTCAGGAGGAATCTGAAAACATGGTTATTCCAATGTGCCTTCAATGATTGAATGTAAGATACTCCCTGACCAAATTTCGCACAAATGACCTCAGAAGCACTTTATTTTATGGTTCGTGCAATTAATTCCTTCCTCAATCCGGATCTCCCTTCCCAATAATTTCCATTGCCTAATCACCCAGTGTTTTAAAATTTTAATTTTTTATCATTAAATTTGGCCTTGCCTTGTGCAATTTTTATGTGTTTAATGTCCGATTTTATACTGCTGTCTCAATTATTATTTAGGTTTTATATTTTATGTTTTTTAGTTCCCTTATGCCTTGTGTTATATTGTGTTATGCTTTTGTGTAATATTGTGTTTACTGTATTGATGGGTGTGGCCTCATGTAAGCCACCCCGAGTCTCCTGAGTATTATTATTATTATTATTATTATTATTATTATTATTTATCCTAATGTGACCATGTGCAAGTGACCATGTGCTATTGCAATTTGAGGTACAAAGGAAGGCCAAAACTAAGACAAGTCAAACCCGCATTTTGGACTTTAGGAGAGCTGATTTCCAAAAAATGAAGGAAACGCTGAGCAGCATTCCGTGGACACAGATACTAAAAGACAAGGGAGTTACGGATGGATGGGAGTTTCTCAAGAGTGAAATACTCAAGGCGCAGTTGCAAACCGTGCCAACAAAAAGAAAAAAATAGGACAAGTGCAAAGAAGCCAGAATGGATGTCCAAAGAACTTCTAACTGTGCTGAGACACAAAAGAGACATGCACAAGAAGTGGAAAAAGGGAAAAATCACCAAAGAAGAATTCAAACAAATAGCCAACACCTATAGGGAAAAGGTTCAAAAGGCTAAAGCACAAAACGAGCTCAGGCTTGCCAGGGACATTAAAACAATAAAAAGAGATTCTTTTCTTATGTCAGTAGAAAAAGGAAAAACAAGGAGGCGATAGGGCCTCTTCGAAGAGAAGATGGGGCAATGCTGACAGGGGATAGGGAAAAGGCAGAATTACTTAATGCCTTCTTTGCCTCGGTCTTCTCAGCAAGATGGAGTGGGTGAGGGATTAGAGGACATCCAACCCCAAATTGGGAAAGAAGTCGTCCAGGAATACCTGGCCGCTCTTAATGAGTTCAAGTCCCCAGGGCCAGATCAACTACACCCCAGAGTATTGAAGGAACTAGCGGAAGTCATTTCGGAACCATTGGCAACCATCTTTGAGAGTTCTTGGAGAACGGGAGAAGTTCCAGCAGATTGGAGGAGGGCCAATGTGGTCCCAATCTTCAAGAAGGGAAAAAAGGATGACCCAAACAACTACCGTCCGGTCAGCCTCACCTCGATACCGGGCAAGATTCTGGAAAAGATTGTTAAGGAAGCGGTCTGCAAACACTTAGAAACAAATGCGGTCATTGCTAATAGTCAACATGGATTTATCAAAAACAAGTCATGCCAGACTAATCTGATCTCTTTTTTCGATAGAGTTACAAGCTGGGTAGGTGCGGGGAATGCCGTGGATGGAGTGTACCTGGATTTCAGTAAGGCCTTCGACAAGGTCCCCCATGACCTTCTGGCAAGGAAACTAGTCCAATGTGGGCTAGGCAAAACTACGGTGAGGTGGATCTGGAATTGGTTAAATGGACGAACCCAGAGGGTAATTCTCCCCAAGGCTTCCTCTTCATCCTGGAAAGAAGTGACGAGTGGAGTGCCATAAGGAGGGTTCCGTCCTGGGCCCGGTCCTGTTCAACATCTTTATTAATAACTTAGACCAAGGGTTAGAAGGCAGGATCATCAAGTTTGCAGGCGACACCAAATTGGGAGGAATAGCCAATACTCCAGAGGACAGGAGCAGGATTCAAAACGATCTTGACAGATTAGAGAGATGGGCCAAAATTAACAAAATGAAGTTCAACAGTGACAAATGCAAGATATTCCACTTTGGCAGGAAAAATGAAATGCAAAGATAAAGAATGGGGGACAATGCCTGGCTTGAGAGCAGTACATGTGAAAAAGATCTTGGAGTCCTCGTGGACAACAAGTTAAACATGAGCCAATGATGTGATGTGGTGGCAAAAAAAGCCAATGGGATTTTGGCCTGCATCAATAGGAGCATAGTGTCTAGATCTAGGGAAGTCATGCTACCCCTCTATTCTGCTTTAATTAGACCACACCTGGAATATTGTGTCCAATTCTGGGCACCACAATTGAAGAGATATATTGACAAGCTGGAATGTGTCCAGAGGAGGGCGGCTAAAATGATCAAGGGTGTGGAGAACAAGCCCTATGAGGAGTGGCTTAAGGAGCTGGGCATGTTTAGCCTGAAGAAGAGAAGGCTGAGTGGAGACGTGATAACATGATGTATGGCGGTCCCCATTGTGCATGTGGAAGGGTTCATTCTGCCTTGTAATAGGTAGTCTGTAATTTGCACTGCATCACGGGGGCTCCTTGCACAAGTGCTCAGTCTGTAATAATTTTAAGGCAGTCTCTATACGTAATAATGCATCTGCTCAGACTCAAAACAATGTTAAGACAACCGGTTTGTGTAACTGGCCTGCCATAGAACCGTCTCCCAGCAAGTGAACACTTTAAAACCTGAGGAGGGTCCTATTTTTCTGCTTTGCACATCCCAACAGAGCGGCTTAAGAGTGAGCGCATGCCTGTCAGCTTTGCATCGTCGGAGTAGTTCCAGTAAGGGGAATTAAACTCAGCCCCTTCATCCACAGCTTCATAAACTTTACTGCAAATAAACTTCACAACATTTTAGAACGCAGTTTGTTAATTGGAACAATTTTTTTTTGTCTCAACAAAGCATTGAAACTCAAAGGCGTGTCATTAAATAGGGGTGGTAAAAAAAACACAGCATGGAGCCCTTTGTAAAATCAAGTTGCGTCCCGAAGGAACAGAGTGCTATTTGCCATGCAAAGAACCCATTTGCCAGAACCGTTGCTGGAGTCCAGGAGGGTTTCGTTTTGTAATTAGGGGAAGAAAGGATTGCTCAATTGGAATTCCTCTGCAACCTTTGCCATTTAACAAGCCTGTTCAGGTGAGAAGTCTTGCTCTGCAGAGGTATTTCTGCCTTTAAGCACCAGTGTTTCTCACAGCTTTATAAACAGAGATTCTACTAGTATTTGTATGCCTTGCCTTATAGGTTGGCTTGATTCACATGCTTAATTTCCCCTTGGAAAGATTTCTGTTGCTTGACAGATTCTGATGATCCCAGATCCAAGAAACAATGCTACCGTGTATATTCAAAGGCTTTCATGGCCGGAATCACTGGGTTGTTGTAGGTTTTTGGGGGGTATATGGCCATGTTCTAGAGGCATTTTCTCCTGACGTTTCGCCTGCATCTATGGCAAGCATCCTCAGAGGTTGTGAGGTCTGTTGGAACTAGGAAACAGGGTTTATATATCTGTGGAATGACCAGGGTGGGACAAAGGACTCTTGTCTGCTGGAGCTAGGTGTGAATGTTTCAAGTGACCACCTTGATTAGCATTTGACCACCTTTGGGGGTAGAGAAGAGTGGGGTACAAATATTTGAAATAAATAAATCATAGAATCATAGAATCAAAGAGTTGGAAGAGACCTCATGGGCCATCCAGTCCAACCCCATTCTGCCTAGAAGCAGGAATATTGCATTCAAATCACCCCTGACAGATGGCCATCCAGCCTCTGTTTAAAAGTTTCCAAAGAAGGAGCCTCCACCACACTCCGGGGCAGAGAGTTCCACTGCTGAACGGCTCTCACAGTCAGGAAGTTCTTTCTCATGTTCAAATGGAATCTCCTCTCTAGTAGTTTGAAGCCATTGTTCCGCGTCCTAGTCTCCAGGGAAGCAGAAAACAAGCTTGCTCCCTCCTCCCTGTGGCTTCCTCTCACATATTTATACATGGCTATCATATCTCCTCTCAGCCTTCTCTTCTTCAGCCTAAACATGCCCAGCTCCTTAAGCCGCTCCTCATAGGGCTTGTTCTCCAGAC
This sequence comes from Anolis sagrei, assembly GCF_037176765.1. Lineage (NCBI taxonomy): Eukaryota > Metazoa > Chordata > Lepidosauria > Squamata > Anolidae > Anolis > Anolis sagrei. The sequence goes on along the minus strand of NC_090021.1, from coordinate 7,997,165 downwards.
CCTTGATCATTTTAGTCACCCTCCTCTGGACACATTCCAGCTTGTCAATATCTCTCTTCAATTGTGGTGCCCAGAATTGGACACAATATTCCAGGTGTGGTCTAACCAGAGGAGAATAGAGCGGTAGCATGACTTCCCTGGACCTAGACACTATGCTCCTCTTGATGCAGGCCAAAATCCCATTGGCTTTTTTTTGCTGCTACATCACATTGTTGACTCATGTTCACCTTCCTCCCCATGAGGACTCCAAGATCTTTTTCACATGTCCTGTTCTCGAGCCAGGCATTGTCCCCCATTCTGTATCTTTGCATTTCGTTTTTCCTGCCAAAGTGGAGTATCTTGCATTTGTCAATGTTGAACTTCATTTTGTTAGTTTTGGCCCATCTCTCTAATCTGTCAAGATCGTTTTGAATTCTGCTCCTGTCCTCTGGACTATTGGCTATCCCTCCCAATTTGGTGTCGTCTGCAAACTTGATGATCCTGCCTTCTAACCCTTCATCTAAGTCATTAATAAAGATGTTGAACAGGACCGGGCCCAGGACGGAACCTTGCGGCACTCCACTTGTCACTTCTTTCCAGGATGAAGAAGAGGAAGCATTGGTGAGCACCCTCTGGGTTCGTCCATTTAACCAATTACAGATCCACCTCACCGTAGTTTTGCCTAGCCCACATTGGACTAGTTTCCTTGCCAGAAGGTCATGGGGGACCTTGTCGAAGGCCTTACTGAAATCCAGGTATGCTACATCCATGGCATTCCCCGCATCTACCCAGCTTGTAACTCTATCGAAAAAAGAGAACTCCAGTGACAGCATTTTCCTCATTTATTAAATTTGTCCATTTTGTTTGAATAACACCCTGTGCAGCTGTGGATGATGCTTAAAGCATTGCGCTTAATAACATCACCAGGGTCCAGTCCCTGTGTCATCTGCTTAGATTTCAGGTTTTGACCCCTAAATCTCAGGGTTGGGATAATTCTGACCTGGCAAGGCTCCTGCAGGCTAGATGGAGCGACATACAACTGGGTCTAATGGAGCACATGCAACTTCAGGAGCATTTGGAAGCCTTTGAGGCAAGGAGGAGAAGAGCGAGATGGATGCGACGTAGGGCTTGGAGCCCATTCTGGAACTTGGATGCAATGTGCAATTTGGCTGTGGCTCGTCATGCATTTTTAATCGGGCTCTCAGTACCAGACCAGCCATCCCTATTGCCTGGCGCACACACCATCTCTCTGTTCACAGCATCCTTGGGAAATTAACTTCTATGGGTTTATCAAAACGGCACAAATAGGCAAAGGCGGTCCTCGGCTTTATTCCTTAAACGTTTTAAGGAACGCTTGAGACTCATTACTGTCCCTGTAGCAGCAAAATAGTTTTAATGATGTCTCTGATGAAAGGCTTTTTAATACAAACTGCCACACAACACACACAGGGCTACTTTTTTTTTTTTTGCACTTTATTTTAGACTGCAAATACACATACTATTCTCCTAGAAACTGTATTTGGCTACTGCCTTGTGCAAAATTCAAAAATTTCAACGTGGCTTTGCAGAAAAGGCCAAACCATGACCTTGGAATTTGTGATTGCGCTCTTCTTAATTAACATTAGATTATGATGCATGATTACTGAGAAGGGAAAGTCACATTTTTCAAAAAAAGCAGTGCTACCCAAAATGGTAGCTCATGGACCAGTCCCAGTGCGCAAGTTGGACCTGAACATGTTACCAAAGAAGAAACAAAACAGTCATGTATTGTCGAAGGCTTTCATGACTGGAATCACTGGGTTGTTGAAGGTTTTTTTGGGCTATATGGCCATGTTCTAGTGGCATTCTCTCCTGACGTTTTGCCTGCATCTATGGCAAGGACCTCACAACCTCTGAGGATGCTTGCCATAGATGCAGGCGAAATGTCAGGAGAGAATGCCACTAGAACATAGCCATGTAGCCCGAAAAAGCCTACAACAACCCAAAATGGTCATGGCCGATTACCGGGAGCCCCTGGAGGCACAATGGGTTAAACTCTTGTGCCGGCAGGATGGTTCGAATCCAGAGAGAGTGGGTTGAGCTTCCTCTGTCAGCTCTAGCTTCCCATGCAGGGACATGAGAGAAGCCTCCCACAGGATGGTAAAGCATGAAAACATCCAAGCATCCCCTGGGCAATGTCCTTGCAGACGCCCAATTTTCTTACACCAGAAGTGACTTGCAGTTTTTCAAATTGCTCCTGACACCAAAAAAATAAAAGTCCCATCATGCAAATATGGTACTAATCCTTGCTGGTTTAGGAAGAAATAATGTGCTTGTCTCCCATAGAAGTCAGAGAATCACAGCCCTAGAGTTCAGGAGAATTGGGTTGTTGTACGTTCCACTTCGTAATTTAAGATCTACTGGGGAGGCCCTGCTCTCGGTCCCACCAGCATCTCATAGAATCATAGAATCAAAGAGTTGGAAGAGACCTCATGGGCCATCCAGTCCAACCCCCTGCCAAGAAGCAGGAATATTGCATTCAAATCACCCCTGACAGATGGCCATCCAGCCTCTGTTTAAAAGCTTCCAAAGAAGGAGCCTCCACCACACTGCGTCTGGTGGGGATGAGGGCCAGGACCTTCTTGGTGGTGACCCCCCGCTTATGGAATTCGCTCCCCATTACATTTAGGAAAAAACTAAAGACGTGGTTTTGGAGCCAGGCCTTTGGCTAGTGGGCACAACAGTACTTTCGGCACTGAACTTGGACAATAGGATTGTTTGAAAATTGGAAATGGCTTTATGACCTGTGATTATGTGATCTGTTCTATGTAGTTATGTAATTTTAATTGATATCACTGTTTAATTGTTATGTAATGGATTTTATATTGCTGTTTTGTATTGTTGTTTTGGTACTGTTGGCATTGAATTGTTACCTGTGTTAGCCGCCCTGAGTCCCCCCTCGGGGTTGAGAAGAGTGGGTTAGAAATGTCTAAATAAATAAATAAAATAATCAAGGTGGCCAATTGAAACATTCACACCTAGCTCCAACAGACAAGAGTTCTTTCTCCCACCCTGGACATTCTTCTACAGATCTATAACCCCAATTTTCCTGATTTCATGGAATCAAAGAATCCTAGAGTTGGAAGAGACCTCATGGGCCATCCAGTTCAACTCCATTCTGCCAAGAAGCAGGAATATTGCATTCAAATCACCCTGACAGATGGCCATCCAGCCTCTGTTTAAAAGCTTCCAAAGAAGGAGCCTCCACCACATCCGGGGCAGAGAGTTCCACTGCTGAATGGCTCTCACAGTCAGGAAGTTCTTCCTCATGATCAGATGGAATCTCCTTTCTTGTAGTTTGAAACCATTGTTCCACGTCCTAGTCTCCAGGGAAGCAGAAAACAAACTTGCTCCCTCCTCTCTATGACTTCCTCTCACATATTTATACGTGGCTATCATATCTCCTCTCAGCCTTCTCTTCTTCAGGCTAAACATGCCCAGCTCCTTAAGCCGCTCCTCATAGGGCTTGTTCTTCAGACCCTTGATCATTTTAGTCGCCCTCCTCTGGACACATTCCAGCTTGTCAATATCTCTCTTGAATTGTGGTGCCCAGAATTGGACACAATATTCCAGGTGTGGTCTAACCAAAGCGGAATAGAGCATGGGGAGCATGACTTCCTTAGATCTAGACACTATGCTCCTATTGATGCAGGCCAAAATCCCATTGGCTTTTTTTTGCCGCCACATCACATTGTAGGCTCATGTTTAACTTGTTGTCCACGAGGACTCCAAGATCTCCAAGATCTTCTTCAGGCTAAACATGCCCAGCTCCTTAAGCCGCTCCTCATAGGGCTTGTTCTCCAGACCCTTGATCATTTTAGTCGCCCTCCTCTGGACACATTCCAGCTTGTCAATATATCTCTCTTGAATTGTGGTGCCCAGAATTGGACACAATATTCCACAAACCTCACAACCTTTGAGGATGCTTGCCACAGATGCAGGCGAAACGTCAGGAGAGAATGCTTCTAGAAACATGGCAATACAGCCCAAAAAACCTACAACAGTGCAGAGATTCCAGCCATGAAAGCTTTCAACAGTACATTCAGGGGAATTGTTTTGCTCATCCATTGTCTGAATCTTTCCTCCTTGGATTTGAAGAGAAGATTTTTGGAGCTGGAGGAAAACTCTCCCTCGCAGCATCCCTCGACTTTGAGATGTTTCGAAGGAGCCAAAACATCCGTATTTAGCATTTTAAGACTCTCCTTGTGGTTGTTTTCAGCTTTAAGTAGGCCAGTGTGGGAATCCTAGATGGGCATCAGGTGTTGTTGAAGTAGCACTCCTTGCTTTCCTCCCTGTTGGCTTTGCAGGCTGGGGCTGCTGGGAGTTGCAACTGAAGAACATCTGGCAAGATGCATACATTCCAACCGTGATGTCGGTACACATAAAGTTAAGACAAAGAAATAGTAGAAATGGGAACACAGGAATGGTTACAGCTCTCAGACTTTTGGTTATATGGAGATAGGGTGAGAAGTTCTGCCAAGAAGATCCAGTAACCTCTTATTTATTTGTCGTGTCAGGGCAACCTGTCAATAATATTACATTTCTAACAGAACAAAGCAAACAGACAAAACACAAAGTTTGCAAGCTTGGTAGTTGATTAAATGTCCTTTGACCAGTATCTGGCCACTTGGAGTGCCTCTGGTGTTGCTGTGAGAAGGTCCTCCATCGTGCATGATGCAGGGCTCAGGGTGCATTGCAGCAGGTGGTCAGTGGTTTGCTCTTCTCCACACTCTCATGTCATGGATTTCACTTTGTGGCCTCATTTCTTGAGGTTGGCTCTGCATCTCGTGGTGCCAGAGCGCAGTCTGTTCAGCACCTTCCAAGTTGCCCAGTCCTCTGTGTGCCCAGGGGGGAGTCTCTCATTTGGTATCAGCCATTGATTGAGGTTCTGGTTTGAGCCTGCCACTTTTGGACTCTCGCTTGCTGAGGTGTTCCAGCGAGTGTCTCTGTAGATCTTAGAAAACTATTTCTTGATTTAAGTCGTTGACATGCTGGCTGATACCCAAACAGGGCATGAGCTGGAGATGTCTCTGCCTTGGTCCTTTCACTATTGGCTGCTACTTTCCGGTGGATGTCAGATGGTGCAATACCGGCTAGACAGTGTAATTTCTCCAGTGGTGTAGGGTGCAGACACCCTGTGAGAATGCGGCATGTCTCATTAAGAGCCACATCTACTGTTTTAGTGTGGTGAGATGTGTTCCACACTGGGCATGCGTACTCAGCAGCAGAGTAGCATAGCGCAAGGGCAGATGCCTTCACTGTGTCTGGTAGTGATCCCCAGGTTGTGCCAGTCAGCTTTCGTATGATATTGTTTCTAGCACCCACTTTTTGCTTGATGTTCAGGCAGTGCTTCTTGTATGTCAGAGCACAGTCCAAAGTGACTCCCAGGTATTTGGGTGTGTTGCAATGCTCCAGTGGGATTCCTTCCCAGGTGATCTTCAGAGCTCGGGATGCTTGTCTGTTCTTAAGGTGAAAGGCACATGTCTGTGTTTTAGATGGGTTAGGGATCAGCTGGTTTTTCTCTGTAATAGGCAGTAAGGGCACCTAGAGCTTCGGAGAGCTTCTGTTCTACCATCTCAAAGTCCCTGCTTGAGCAGTAATGGCACGATCATCAGCATAGATGAAGCTCTCTGTCCGTTCTGGCAGTGGCTGGTCATTTGTGTAGATGTTGAACATGGATGGAGCAAGCACGCTCCCCTGAGGCAGGCCGTTCTTCTGTTTCCGCCATCTGCTTCTCTGGCTCTGGAACTCAACAAAAAAGCTCCTGTTTTGTAGCAGGTTTCCTATGAGGCGGGTGAGGTGGTCGTCCTTTGTGATATTATACATTTTTCTCAGGAGGAGGCGGTGGTTTACAGTATCATAGGCTGCTGACAAGTCTATGAAGACAGCTCCTGTGATCTGCTGCCTTTCAAAGCCATCTTCTATGTGTTGAGTCAGGTTCAGCACTTGCGATGTGCAGCTGTTGCCTTTCCTAAAGCCAGCTTGCTGTGGGATCAGACAGGGGTCTATATTTTCCATAATTCTATGCAAAATAAGTCTCTCCAGAACTTTGTAGAAGTGGCACAACAGGGAGGCTTGAGGTTATATGGAGATAGGGTGAGAAGTTCTGCCGAGAAGATCCAGTAACCTCTGATACGTGACATATTTCAGGTACAAAAGAGTGGTTCAGTTTACTGTCTTGCAACAAAATGGATCATCAAACAATATTGTAGTTACTTGCCATCCAGTCAGCGACTCCATGAGTGAGAGATGTCCAAGAGACCCTGTGATTAACACCTCTGTTCACATCCTGGGTCATGGTTTCCTTGACTTACGATGCATCTACGAGGGTTGAATGAAAAGTAACGCCTCCACCTTCGTTAGGTTTGGATGGGAATATTTTAATAAATCAAACGCAGAAATAATAATCCTTAGAACAGTGGATCTCAACCTTCCTAATGCCGCAATCCCTTAATACAGTGCCTCACGTTGTGGTGACCCCCAACCATAAAATTATTATTATTGCTACTTCCTAATTGTAATTGTGTTACTGTTATGAATCGTAATGTAAAAACCTGAAATGCAGGATGTATTTTCATTCACTGGACCAAATTTGGCACAAATACCCAACAACTGTGCTCCATGCCGTCATGTCAGCCACATGACCTTGGAGGTGTCTATGGACAACACCGGCTCTTTGGCCTAGAAATTGAGCACCAACTCCCAGAGTTGGACACAACTGGACTTTATGTCAGGGGAAAACTTTTACCTTACGTTACCCAATATGCCCAAATTTGAATACTGGTGGGGTTGGAGGGAAAATGGATTATGTCGTTTGGGAGTTGTAGTTGCTGGGATTTATAGTTCACCTACAATTAAAGAGCATTTTGAATTCCACCAATGATGGAATTGGACCAAACTTGGCACACAGAACTCCCACAACCAACGAAAAATACTGGAAGGGTTTGGTGAGCACTGACCTTGAGTTTTGGAGTTGTAGTTCACCTGAATCCAGAGAGCATCTCTTCTGAAGGCTAAACATGCCCAACTCTTTAAGCCGCTCCTCATAGGGCTTGTTCTCCAGACTCTTGATCATTTTAGTCGCCCTCCTCTGGACACATTCCAGCTTGTCAACATCTCTCTTCAATTGTGGTGCCCAGAATTGGACAGAGTGTGATTCCAGGTGTGGTCTAACCAAGGCAGAATAGAGCATGGGGAGCATGACTTCCTTGGATCTAGACACTAGACTCCTATTGATGCAGGTCAACATCCCATTGGCCTTTTTAGCTGCATGAGATAGGATTGGCCCATCCTGACTTAAAATATCACAGGCAGCTTTTTTGAGAGGTGTTGGAAACTCCAACCTGATATTTAATGTGCAAACTTTGGGCAGCATAAGATTTATGGCCCAGGCTTCCCCTTGCGCTGCTGCGTTGCTCTGCCCATGTGGGATTTCATCTCAAGTCTTGGACGGCTGCACGGAGTGGGAGGGCAGAGGAGACCCCCAAACGCAATGCATTACACGACTCCAATCAATCTTCTGTCCTCCTCCTCCTCCTCCTGCCCTCCGCTCCCCTCCAAAAGGAAAACCCAGCCCTATAAATAAAATATAACAGGAAGCCAAATGTCTCTTACCCCTCTTGCTTCGGGGAAGAGCCTTCCTGGCGGCTAATAGATTTATTTATTGGGGTTTAAGTGTCTTCAAGGCCCTGAGGCACACCTCATTTTTTATTGAAGGCCGTCATCATCGCAGCCGCTGCTCCACATCTTCTCATTCTTTTTATGACGGTGCCAGGAAGCGGGTTTTGATTTTATGTGCTGCATCCCGTTTGGATGCAGATATGTTTTTGCAATGCACAATGTCGCCTTGCCCCTGCTTCCAACGGAGTCCTCTAGACCAAAGAGGCTTCAGGCTAAACTGCAGAAGCGTGAAGGGACAATGTGCTGATGGGATGAAAATCCAGACATTTTGAGGCTGTTTCAGCAAGGAACTTTGGTGTTCTTGAGGAAAAGGTATTAAAGTGATAGAGATGGAAAAGACTCCCCAAGGGCCACCCGCTTTAATATATTTCATTGGGTTGCTGTGCGTTTTGAGGCCTTTATGGTCATGTTCCAACAACATTCTTGCCTTGCAGACAATTTCATGGTCCAGAAGGTAGAAGAGGCAACAAGGGGGTTGGCTACTCTTGATCACATCCTAACAAATGCAGAGGACCTAATCAATGCGGTCGAAGTGGTAGGATCCTTAGGGGCAAGTGACCATGTGCTCCTGCAATTTGAGGTACAAAGGAAGGCCGAAACTAAGATAAGTCAAACCCGTATTTTGGACTTTAGAAGAGCCAATTTCCAAAAAATGAAGGAAACGCTGAGCAGCATTCCGTGGACACAGATACTAAAAGATAAGAGAGTTACGGATAGATGGGAATTTCTCAAGAGTGAAATACTCAAGGCGCAATTGCAAACCGTGCCAACAAAGAGAAAAAATAGGACAAGTGCAAAGAAGCCAGAATGGATGTCCAAAGAACTTCTAACTGTGCTAAGACACAAAAGAGACATGTACAAGAAGTAGAAAAAGGAAGAAATCACCAAAGAAGAATTCAAACAAATAGCCAACACCTGTAGGGAAAAGGTCCACAAGGCTAAAGCACAAAACGAGCTCAGGCTTGCCAGGGACATTAAAAACAATAAAAAAGGGCTTCTTTTCTTATGTCAGTAGAAAAAGAAAAAACAAGGAGGCTATCGAGGAGAAGATGGGGCAATGCTGACAGGGGGTAGGGAAAAGGCAGAACTACTTAATGCCTTCTTTGCCTCGGTCTTCTCACAAAAAGAAGGTCATCTTCAACCTCAGCAAGATGAAGTGGATGAGGGATTAGAGGACATCCAACCCCAAATTGGGAAACAAGTCGTCCAGGAATACCTGGCCGCTCTAAATGAGTTCAAGCCCCCAGGGCCAGATCAACTACACCCAAGAGTATTGAAGGAACTAGCGGAAGTCATTTCGGAACCATTGGCAATCATCTTTGAGAGTTCTTGGAGAACGGAAGAAGTTCCAGCAGATTGGAGGAGGGCCAATGTGGTCCCAATCTTCAAGAAGGGAAAAAAGGATGACCCAAACAATTACCGTCCGGTCAGCCTCACGTCGATACCAGGCTGTGAGAGCCGTTCAGCAGTGGAACTCTCTGCCCCAGAGTGTGGTGGAGGCTCCTTCTTTGGAAGCTTTTAAACAGAGGCTGGATGGCCATCTGTCAGGGTTGATTTGAATGCAACATACCTGCTTCTTGGCAGGGGGTTGGACTGGATGGCCCATGAGGTCTCTTCCAACTCTTTGATTCTATGATTCTATGATTCTCTCCTGATGTATTGTCGAAGTCCCACCCTGGTCATTCCACAGATATATAAACGCATTTTCCTAGTTCCAACAGACCTCACTACCTCTGAGGATGCTTGCCATAGATGCAGGCGAAACATCAGGAGAGAATGCCTCTAGACCATGGCCATATTACCCGAAAAAAACTTACAACAACCCATTCTCTCCTGATGTTTCTCCTGCATCTGTGGCTGGCATCTTCAGAGGTTCTGTTAGCAGTGAGGCAAGTGGAGTGTATATACCTGTGGAATTGAAATTGAATCCAGACAAGACAGAGGTACCTCACAACCTCTGAGGATGCTTGCCATAGATGCAGGCGAAACGTCAGGAGAGAATGCCTCTAGACCATGGCCACATAGCCCGAAAAACCTATAACAACCCAGTTCGAATCCAACCCCGGAGAGGGCATATGTTTGTGTAGGCACATGTCTTTGCACACTCTTCTTATGCATTTTATTGGTGTTTTCTTGGAGAAAATCACCCCACTTCCATTGGATTTGCTTATTTTAAAAATTGCACTGACTGTTTTGCTTTAGCTTGCAGATTCACTGGTGCCCACTGAGATGAAACCTGGCATTTCCTTGGCAACTGTTACGGCTGTTTTGCATACTAAAGACAACAAACATGTGCTCCAGGTACAGTATGGATGCTGGGAGGAAAGCCTCAAAGCAGAAGGGAGAAGCAGGGTTGGGAATTTGGGAGTTGTAGTTCACCTACATCCATAAAGCACTGTGGACTCAACCAGTGATGGATCTGGACCAAACTTGGCACAAATCCGCAATATGCCCAAATGTGAACACTGGTGGAGTTCGGGGGAAATAGACCTTGACATTTGGGAGTTGTAGTTGCTGGAGTTTATAGTTCACCTACAATCACAGAGCTTTCTGAACCCCACCAACGATTGAATTGAACCAAACTTGTCACACAGAACTCCCATGACCAACAGAAAATATTGGAAGGGTTTAGTGGGCATTGAGTTTGGGAGTTGAAGTTTACCTACATCCATAAAGCACTGTGGACTCAAACAGTGAGGGATCTGGACCAAACTTGGCACAAATCCGCAGTATGCCCAAATGTGAACACTGGTGGAGTTTGGGGAAAATAGACCTTGACATTTGGGTGTTGTACTTGCTGGGATTTATAGTTCACCTACAATCACAGAGCATTCTGAACTCCACCAACCAGAATGCTTGGCACACAGAACTCCCACAAGCAATAGAAAATACTGGAAAGGGTTTGGTGAGCATTGACCTTAAGTTTTGGAGTTGTAGTTCACCTACATCCAGAGAGCACTGTGGATTCAAACAATAATGGATCTGGACCCAACTTGACATGAATACTCAATATGCCCAAATGTGAACACTGGTGGAGTTTGGAGAAATAGACCTTGTCATTTGGGAGTTTTAGTTGCCGGGATTTATAGTTCATCTACAATCAAAGAGCATTCTGAACTTAGCCCACAATGGATCTGCGCCAAACTTGACACACAGAGTTCCCATGACCAACAAAAATTATTGTGTTTCCTGATGGTATTTTGGTGACCCTTCTGACGCACACTTGTGACCTCCCCGCCTGCATCTGTGACAAGCATCCTGAGGATGTTTGCCACAGATGCAGGCAAAACGTCAGGAGAGAATGCTTCTAGAACATGGCCATACAGCCCAAAAAACCTACAACAACCCAGTGATTCCGGCCATGAAAGCCTTTGACAATCCATAAGGCAAGCTTTCTTCCACCTGTTGTCCTCAAGGTGTGTTGTATCTTGTAGCTTCCTCCCAAACCTCCCCAGCCTCAAACGAGCAAAAAGAGGAAGCGAGTGACGGACGATGTCCCGGAGCTGAAACCCGTCAAGCCTCTCCTCAGTGGCTCCGTTCCCGTGGAGCAGTTGGTGCAAACCCTGGAAAAGGTGAGCAAGTTCCCCCTTTACACCGCAAGCCGTTCCTGAACCGTTACATGCAGAGGATCATCCTTAATCTGAGCCGTCAGTCCCTTGATCCGTATCCGTTTGCTCTTGTTCTCTGGAGAAAAGGAATGTTAAACCCACATTTTCTCTTCTTCATATTCAGTCATTTCTTTCTTCCTATACAGATAATTTCTTTTCTTTTCTTTCTCCCTCTGTTCTTCCCTTTTGCCTTCCACTCCCCTTATCATATATTCCAAATAATCACAGGTTTTCATATATTACTATATTAACAGAATAGGTTATTTATTTGTTTATCGTGTCAGGAGCAAACCACACAGTTATATTGCATTTTTTAAGAAACAAACAAACAAACAAATGAAACATAAGGTTTGCAAACTTAGTAGTTGATTAAATGTCCTTTGACCAGTATCTGGCCACTTGGAGTGCTTCTGGTGTTGCCGCAAGAAGGTCCTCCATGGTGCATGTGGCAGGGCTCAGGTTGCATCACAGCAGGTGGTCTGTAGTTTGCTCTTCTCCACACTCACATGTCGTGGATTCCACTTTGTGGCCCCATTTCTTGAGGTTGGCTCAGCATCTTGTGGTGCCAGAGCGCAGTCTGTTCAGCGCCTTCCAAGTTGCCCAGTCTTCTGTGTGCCCAGGGGGGAGTCTCTCATTTGGTATCAGCCATTGATTGAGATTCTGGGTTTTATCCTGCCACTTTTGGACTCTCGCTTGCTGAGGTGTTCCAGCGAGTGTCTCCGTAGATCTTAGAAAACTATTTCTTCATTTAAGTCATTGGCGTGCTGGCTGATACCCAAACAGGGGATGAGCTGGAGATGTCTCTGCCTTGGTCGTTTCACTATTGGCTGCAACTTCCCGGCGGATGTCAGGTGGTGCGATACCAGCTAGACAGTGTAATTTCTCCAGTGGTATAGGGTGCAGACACCCCGTGATAAAGCGGCATGTCTCATTAAGAGCCACATCCACTGTTTCAATGTGGTGAGATGTGTTCCACACTGGGCATGCATACTCAGCAGCAGAGTAGCATAACGCAAGGGCAGATGTCTTCACTGTGTCTGGTTGTGATCCCCAGGTTGTGCCAGTCAGCTTTCGTATGATATTTTTCTAGCACCCCCTTTTAGCTTGATATTCAGGCAGTGCTTCTTGTAGGTCAGAGCACGGTCCAGAGTGACTCCCAGGTATTTGGGTGCGCTGCAATGCTCCAGTGGGATTCCTTCCCAGGTGATCTTCAGAGATCGGGATGCTTCTCTGTTCTTGAGATGAAAGGCACATGTCTGTGTTTTGGATGGATTAGGGATCAGCTGGTTTTCCCTGTAATAGGCAGTGACAACATCAGTTGACAAAGTGGAGCAAACTCAAGTACATCTTCGATCATGTGTTTTTCTTCTGATTGCCAACTTCGTTTTACTTTTCTCTTTCAACCGTAGCATGGGTTCAGTGACGTCAAGGTGGAAGACACCCCGAAAGGCCACATCGTGTTGTTCCAAGATGTAGAAACGCTCATCCGCATTGAGGAGGATTCGACCCACATCATGTGCGAAAGTGACGAGGCCCTGAGGGTGAAGCTCCAGGACCTGGTCCTCAAGTTTCTACAGAAGTTCTAGACTTTCTCCGGCCAAAAAAGATCTTTCTGCAAGAAACAGCGCTTCAGGGTGCAGTTAATCAACAGACTCCTGTGCTATTAAAAACGAACTGGTGGAGTTCTGCACATGATGGGACTGTGACGTCCCATTATATTTTAAATGTTGATAGTGTAAGAAAAATGGTACAGGATCCTTTTGGTGACTTATGTCGGTATAACAATGTGTTATGCTTGCATAAGTCACATTTGGAGCAATCCATAGCAGCAGTGAAGGGGAGCGGAAAAGGATGTTGCTCTCAGGAAAGCAAACTGTCTTGGTGACTCCTTCCAACCATAACTATAAGGTCTTGCTCCCAAATGGGTCATAGGCCACTCTGTTCTCTTGCAAAGTACAGAAATATGGATTTTTTTAGTCATTTTCTTTGGAATTGCAACTAGGGAAGTCCTTATTCTGTTTTCCTCTTCCCTTGGAAGGGCTAGTCGTGTTCGTAAAGATTTCTTTTGTTTTCTAAAGATGTCTTTTGCTTTGTTGTTTCTCTGTTTCCTTCCTTTGTTTTTGCAGATTTGTAATACCGAAAACGTAGAGATGTGGTCCAAGGTGGCTCATTTTTTTAATTAAAAAGAATAACAACATCACTGAGAGACATTTATGCATTGGAGACAAATCCCTTTTTTTTTGGTCGTGTCAGGAGCAACTTGAGAAACTGCAAGTCGCTTCTGGTGTGAGAGAATTGGCCATCTGCAAGTACGTTGCCCAGGGGACGTCCAGATGATTTGATGTTTTATCATCCTTGTGGGAGGCTTCTCTCATGTCCCTGCATGAGGAGCTGGAGCTGATAGAGGGAGCTCATCCGCCTCTCCCCGGGTTCGAACCTGTGACCTGTCGGTCTTCAGTCCTGCTGGCACAGGGGTTTAAGCCACTGCGCCACTGGGGGCTCCAACAACAACATCACTGAGAGACTTTTATGCATTGGAGACAAATCCCATTAAGAAGTGTTTTCAGATATCTTGGGAACAATACGGCAGTGTTTCTCAACCTGGGGATTGGGACCCCTGGGGGGGGGGTCGCGAGGGGGTTTCAGAGGGGTCACCAAAGACCATCAGAAAACATATATTTCTGTTGGTCTTAGGAACCCCTTTTGCAGAGAAGGCTGAAGATCTCTCCACCTGTCCTTCTCTTGCCTTGGATAGACCACACCTGGAATATTTTGTCCAATTCTGGGCACCACAGTTGAAGAAGGAAGAGGAGCCAACCAAGGGCAAGATGGATGGATGGCATCCTTGAAGTGACTGGCTTGATCTTGAAAGAGCTGGGGGTGGTGACGGCTGACAGGGCACTCTGGCGTGGGCTGGTCCATGAAGTCGCGAAGAGTCAGAAGCTACTGAACAAATAAATAACATCAAAATGCATGAAGCATGGTGGAGCTCTGGCATAGGCTGGTCCATGAGGTCATGCGAGGTGGCCATGGCCGACAGGGCGCTCTGACGTGAGATGGTCCAGGAGGTCATCAAGAGTCAGAAGTGACTGAACGAATAAACAACTATTATTATTATTATTATTATTATTATTATTATTAGCTTTATTTGTACCCCGCTAACATCTCCTGAAGGACTCGGTGCCTCTGAGGATGCTTGCCACAGATGCAGGCGAAACGTCAGGAGAGCATGCCTCTAGACCATGACCATATAGCCCAAAAAAACCTACAACAACTCCGTATTTATATTCCTCCCTTCTCACCCCGGAGGGGATTCAGAGTGGATCACTGAATAAATACACGGCAAACATTCAATGCTGTTATACACTAACAACACAGACAACTATACATAGATAGAGGTATATATAGGCTTTCCCATTTTCGGCATCTTGGAGGCTGTGCTTGGTTCCGGCCACAAGGAGGGGATGTTGTCACTCCACTTTCCCTGCCGAAGAGCTTTGTTCATAAGCTTCCTCCTCAATCAAATCTCCAGCATTCTCCTGGCATCTCTTTATGGGTACCTTAAATACCTCCCCGCTTTAAAGCGGTACCTATTTATCTACTCACGTTGCTCTTTTTGAAACTGCTAGGTAGGCAGAAGCTGAGCTAAAGGACAGGAGCCCACCCTGACCTGGGCTTCGAACTGTCAACCTTTTGGTTGGCTAGATTTACTGCAACTGGCAACTGTGCTAAAGTCCGGCACTTTCAAGGCAGGTATCATGTCCCCGCATGGGGAGCTAGAGCTGACAGAGGGAGCTCATCCACACTCTCCCTGGATTCGAACCTCCGACCTGTCAGTCTTCAGTCCTACCGGCACAAGGCTTTAACCCACTGCGCCACCATCTGCACCTGAGCCAGGTAGACAGGTAGACCATTTTGAAGCTCCTCCGCTCCCTAATCTTCCTTCCCTCCATCCTGCGGAATCTAACAATGCGTCTGCCGGGGGTCTTTTATTAATTGCCTTCCTAATGACCCCACATTTCCCTTGGAGTGTTTTTAATATTAACAACTCCTAAGCTATAATTTATAACGAGCCGCTGTCCGGGCCCTTCCCCGTCTTTCCTTAACGGAGAGCTCTGTCAGTAATTGATTGCTTTCATTTCCCACCATCTCTTCCACACCGTTCAATATTAACTGCAGGGAGGGGAATGCATGCATTGCCAAGGATTAGCATACTGCTTACTGCAGATCCAACACTTGAAGGAGGGGAGGAAAGCCTGTCTTCCGTGCCAGCAGACGGTTCCACCCAAATTAATGGATTCCAGTGAGAGGAATGCAAACGCCAGCCGAAGATCAAGAAGAATTTCATGATGGTAAGGTTTGTTCTTCAGGAAAAGCAGAACTTTTGGAAGATGGTGGTCTCCTCACTATTGATGCAGACTAGAATTGCATTGGCTGTTTTAGCTGCTTCGTCACACTGTTGAATCATGTTCAGCTTGTGGTCCACTAAGACTCTGCGAGAAGATCCAACCAGTCCATATTTCAGGAAATAAAGCCCGACAGCTCATTGGAGGGAAGGATACTAGCGGCAAAGATGTAGTCCTTTGGCCACATCATGAGAAGACAGGAAAGCTTGGAGATGACAATGATGGTTGGGAAAGTGGAAGGAAAAAGAAAGAGAAGCCAACCAAGGGCAAGGTGGATGGATGGTATCCTTGAAGTGACTGGCTTGACTTTGATGGAACTGGGGGTGGCAAAGGGCAAACAGGGGGCTCTGATGTGAGATGGTCTAGGAGGTCACCAAGAGTCAGAAGTGACTGAACGAATAAACAACCACAAGACTTTGAAATCTCTTTCACGTAATGCCAGACTAATCTGATCTCTTTTTTCGATAGATTAACAAGGTGGTCAGATGCAGGGAATGCTCCAGATGGAGTGTATGCAGATTTGAGGAAGGCCTTATTTTGGCCTTATGGCAAACAAACTCTGGGCACCACAATTGAAGAGAGGGAAGTCATGCTCCCCATGCTCTATTCTGCCTTGGTTAGACCACACCTGGAATATTGTGTCCAATTCTGGGCACCACAATTGAAGATGTTGACAATCTGGAATGTGTCCAGAGGAGGAAGACTCAAAGGATCAAGGGTCTGGAAAACAAGCCCTATGAAGAGCAGCTTAAAGAGCTGGGCGTGTTTAGCCTGAAGAAGAGAAGGATGAGAGGAGATATGATAGTCATGTATAAATATGTGAGAGGAAGCCACAGGGAGGAGGGAGCAAGCTTGTCTTTGCTTCCCTGGAGACTAGGACACGGAACAATGGCTTCAAACTACAAGAAAGGAGATTCCATCTGAACATGAGGAAGAACTTCCTGACTGTGAGAACCGTTCAGCAGTGGAACTCTCTGCCCTGGAGTGTGGTAGAGGCTCCTTCTTTGGAAGCTTTTAAACAGAGGCTGGATGGCCATCTGTCGGGGGTGGTTTGAATGCAATTTTCCTGCTTCTTGGCAGAATGGGGTTGGACTGGATGGCCCAGGAGGTCTCTTCCAACTCTAGGATTCTATGATTCTATCTAGTCCAATGTGGGCGGGGTAAAACTGGTTAGGTGGATCTGTAATTGGTTAAATGGACGAACACAGAGGGTGATTCTCCCCAAGGCTTCCTCTTCATCTTGGAAAGAAGTGACGAGCGGAGTGCCATCAGCAGGGTTCCGTCCTGGGCCCGGTCCTGTTCAGGATCTTTATTAATGACTTAGATCAGGGTTTCTCAACCTTCCGAATGCCGCGACCCCTTAATTCAGTTCCTCAAGTTGTGGCAACCCTCAACCATAACATTATTTTTGTTGCTACTTTATAACTGTAATTTTGATACTGTTATGAATCGTCATGTAAATATCTGATACACAGGATGTATCTTCATTCACTGGACCAAATTTGGCACAAATACCCAATACACCCAAATTTGAATACTGGTGAGGTTGGAGGGGGGCGGGGGGAGAGATTGATTTTTTTTAACTTGGGAGTTGTAGTTGCTGGGATATATAGTTCACCTACAATCAAAGATCATTCTGAACTCCCATGACCAACAGAAAATACTGGAAGGGTTTGATGGACATTGACCTTGAGTTTTGGAGTTGTAGTTCACTGACATCCAGAGAGCACTGTGGACTCAAACGATGATGGATCTGGACATCACTGGGCACAGATGCTCGATATGCCCAAATCTGAACACTGGTGGAGCTTGGGGGAAATAGAGCTTAACATTTCGGAGTATAGTTGCTGGGATTTATAGTTCACCTACCATCAAATAGCATTCTGACCCCCACCAACTATAGAATTGGGCCAAACTTCCCACACAGAACCCCCATGACCAACAGAAAATACTGTGTTTTCTGATGGTCTTTGGCAACCCCTCTGGCACCCCCTGGTGACACCCTTAGGGGTCCTGACCCCTAGGTTGAGAAACACTGACTTAGATGAAGGGTCAGAAGGCAGGATCATCAAGTTTGCAGACGGGATCAAATTGGGAGGGGGAGCCAATCCCCAGAAGACAGGAGCAGAATTCAAAACGATTTTCACAATTTAGAGAGATGGGCAACAAAATGAAGTTCAAGAGGGACAAATGCAAGATCCTCGACAGAGGCAGAAAAAAGGAAATGCAGAGATAGAGAATGGGGGATAATGCCTGGCTTAGAGAGCAGTACGTGTGGAAAAGATCTTGGAGTCCTTGTCAGAAACAAGTTAAACATGAGCCAACAATGTTATGAAGCAGCTAAAAAAGTCAATGGGATTTTGGCCAACATCAATAGGAGCCTAGTACCTAGACCCAGGGAAGTCATTCTACCCCTCTATGGTTAGACCACCTTACTTGGAATCACGCTGTCCAATTGTCCAGTTCTAGGCACTGCAAATGAACAGAGAGCTTGATACTAAGCTGGAATGTGTCCAAAGGAGGGCAACTCAAAGGATTAAGGGTCTGGAGAACAAGCCCTATGAGGAGTGGCTTAAAGAGCTGGACATGTTTAGCCTGAAGAAGAGAAGGCTGAGAGGAGATATGATAGCCATGTATAAATATGTGAGAGGAAGCCACAGGGAGGAGGGAGCAAACTTGTTTTCTGCTTCCCTGGAGACTAGGACGCAGAACAATGGCTTCAAACTTCAAGAGAGGAGATTCCATCTGAACATGAGGAAGAACTTCCTGACTGTGAGAGCCATTCAGCAGTGGAACTCTCTGCCCCGGAGTGTGGTGGAGGCTCCTTCTTTGGAAGCTTTTAAACAGAGGCTGGATGGCCATCTGTCATGGGTGGTTTGAATGCAATATTCCTGCTTCTTGGCATTATGGGGTTGGACTGGATGGCCTATGAGGTCTCTTCCACCTCTGATTCTATGATTCTATGAGGGCAACTCAAAGGATCAAGTGTCTGGAGAACAAGCCTTATGAGGAGTGGCTTAATGAGCTGGGCATGTTTAGCCTGCAGAAGAGAAGACTAGAGGAGACATAATGAGGCACATGGATTAAGATGTAAGGAGGGAGCAGGCTTGTTTTCTGCTGTCCTGGAGATTAGGACTCAGTGAAGCAATGGCTTCAAACTACAAGAAAGGAGAATCCATCTGAACATTAGGAAGAACTTCCTGACTGTAAGAGCTGTTCAGCAGTGGAACTCTCTGCCCCGGAGTGTGGTGGAGGCTCCTTCTTTGGAGGTTTTGAAACAGGGGTTGGATGGCCATCTGTCGGGGGTGCTTTGAATGCAATTTTCCATCTGTTGGGGGTGCTTTGAATGCAATTTTCCATCTGTTGGGGGTGCTTTGAATGCAATTTTCCATCTGTTGGGGGTGCTTTGAATGCAATTTTCCATCTGTTGGGGGTGCTTTGAATGCAATTTTCCATCTGTTGGGGGTGCTTTGAATGCAATTTTCCATCTGTTGGGGGTGCTTTGAATGCAATTTTCCATCTGTTGGGGGTGCTTTGAATGCAATTTTCTTGCTTCTTGGCAGAATGGGTTTGGACTGGATGGCCCACAAGGTGTCTTCCAACTCTAGGATTCTATAAGGCAAGTATCACCCATCCAATATCTTTGCATTTCATTTTTATTGCAAAACTATAGCAATAAAAAATGAATTTGTTAGTTTTGGCTCAGCTCTCTAATCTGTTCCGGCTTATAAAGCTGGCTCGTTTATTTGTGGAGCAACTCCGGGACTCTGAACCAGAACCCACTTGGCACGACGTTATTCAATAAACAATTACCGAACCTGTTACTTGGGACCCTGTGAGGGTGAACCCATTTCCCCTTCCGCAGCCTTTAGGGTGCAATTAGATGGGATCCAAATGCAGGGCAGAGCTGTGGGTAGTGCCAGCAGGCCGGCTTTGCAGTGTGTTCAGAAGGGGGAGAAAACTATTATTCCTTTGCCGCAGCAGGAGACGCAGGTTACTTGTCCGTCACATTTACGCTAAATTGAAATAACACAGATGCAAACAAATTGGAACAGCACGGGGCCAGAGACCTCCCCTCTCCCTGCGGAGAAGTGACGCGCAAAAGCCAATGTCTGGAATCAGGAACAAATTTCCCACTGGGGTCCCACAGCAAGCCTTTGCAATGAGTTGGTAAATGTGCCGTGGAAGGAAGGAAGGAGGGAGGGAGGGAAGGGAGGACACCGAGCGGAGGACAAGAAAGCATCCCACTGCATTGAGTTTTCCTTGGCTGCAATTCCTCCTCCAAATATTGGTTCCAAAGTAAACCTTTCTCCTCCCTGGGCCTTTCCTTCAAGTTCAGGTTTATACGCTGGAGCCAGGTGCTTGACCAGTTACCTAGGCTTAAGACAGTAACTTCTGTTGCTCCACCTGTCCAGAAAGGCAGCAGGTCACAGGAGCCAACACTTGAGGATCACCTGAAAGGCAGCAGACCACAGGAGCTGTCTTCATAGACCTGTCAGCAGCCTATGATACTGTGAACCACCGCCTCCTCCGGAGAAAAATGTACATATCACAAAGGACGACCACCTCACCCGCCTCACAGGAAACCTGCTACAAAACAGGAGCTTTTTTGTTGAGGTCCAGGGCCAGAGAAGCAGATGGCGGAAACAGAAGAACGGCCTGCCTCAGGGGAGCGTGCTTGCTCCATCCATGTTCAACATCTACACAAATGACAAGCCACTGCCAGAAGGGACAGAGAGTTTCATCTATGCTGATGATTGTGCCATCACCGCTCAAGCAGGGAGCTTTGAGATGGTAGAACAGAAGCCTTCCGAAGCTCTAGGTGCTCTTACTGCTTATTACAGGGGAAACCAACTGATCCCCAACCCATCTAAAACACAGACATGTGTCTTTCACCTCAAGAATAGTCAAGCATCCTGAGCTCTGAAGATCACCTGGGAAGGAATCCCACTGGAGCATTGCAGCGCACCCAAATACCTGGGAGACACTCTGGACTGTGCTCTGACCTACAAGAAGCACTACCTGAACATCAAGCAAAAAGTGGGCGCTAGAAACAATATTATACAAAAGCTGACTGGCACAACCTGGGGATCACAACCAGACACAGTGAAGACATTTGCCCTTGCGCTATGCTACTCTGCTGCTGAGAATGCATGCCCAGTGTGGAACACATCTCACCACACTAAAACAGTGGATGTGGCTCTTAATGAGACATGCCGCATCATCACGGGGTGTCTGCGCCCTACACCACTGGAGAAATTACACTGTCTAGCCGGTATTGCACCACCTGACATCCTCCGGGAAGTGGCAGCCAATAGTGAAAGGACCAAGGCAAAGACATCTCCAGCTCATCCCTTGTTTGGGTATCAGCCAGCACGTCAATGACTTAAATCTAGAAATAGTTTTCTAAGATCTATAGAGACACTCGCTGGACCACCTCAGCAAAAGAGAGTCCAAAAGTGGCAGGCCCAAACCCAGAACCTCAACAATGGCTGATACCAGATGAGAGACTCCCCCCTGGGCACACAGAAGACTGGGCGACTTGGAAGGCGCTGAACAGACTGCGCTCTGGCACCACGAGATGCAGAGCCAACCTCAAGAAATGGGGCTACAAAGTGGAATCCTCGACATGCGAGTGTGGAGAAGACCACCTGCTGCAATGCAACCTGAGCCCTGCCACATGCACGATGGAGGATCTTCTTGCGGCAACACCAGAGGCACTCCAAGTAGAGAGTAGCATAGCGCAAGGGCAGATGTCTTCGCTGTGTCTGGTTGTGATCCCCAGGTTTTGCCAGTCAGCTTTCGTATGATGTTGTTTCTAGCGCCCACTTTTTGTTTGATGTTCAGGCAGTGCTTCTTGTAGGTCAGAGCACGGTCCAAAGTGTACTAAATGATCTTATTTTAAGACAGCATTACCGTGTCCTTTTGAACCCTGCAAATAACAGATTTCTCCGATATCCAAGTTGGAGAAACGTTTTTAACACAAAGCGTTCTGTTGCTTATCAGATGCAAACCCCTTTTGTTGTACTCTTAATCTGTGTGTTTAACGTTTGCGGCAAGCAAAACAGATTGAAATTATATGCTCTCGGAGGGAACTTCTGTCAAGCTCACAAGACTACCGTATCTATATAGAAATCTAGATTAAATGGATGGCAGCCTTGCACTGCTAATTTGGTGCAGCTGAAAATACTGGCCTTGGCAGCCATTGCTCTGTTTGGGGCATGTGTCTCCCTAAAGAAATTGGTCAAAAAAACCTTTTAAGAACCGTTTGCCCCCGAGATTGAGATTGAGATGGTAGACGTTGACTCATATCTGAGCGGATAAGGCCAGTTCATGGAACTGCAATAAATGATCTCCAGCAAGAGTACTCCACTACAATTTGTGCTTCTCCGATTAAGCATATTTCTATTTTTGCAGATGGGTTTTCTCTTTGAAGGTTCCCAGAAATGATGGTCCCCATTGTCACTTATGGGCAAACAACTACTTTCATAGGAATCGTAGAATCGTTGCGCTGGAAGAGATCCAGTCCAACCCAATGTGCCAAGAAACAGGAAAATTGCATTCAAAGTACCCCTGACGGATGGCCATCCAGCTTCTGCTTAAAAGCCTCCAAAGAAGGAGCCTCCACCACACTCCAAGGCAGAGAGTTCCACTGCTGAACGGCTCTCACAGTCATGAAGTTCTTCCTCATGTACAGGTGGAATCTCCTTTCCTGTAGCTTGATGCCATTGCTTCATTGCATCCTAGTCTCCAGGGCAGGAGGAAACAAGCTTGTTCCCTCCTCCCTATGACTTCCCCTCATATATTTTACATGGACAGCATGTCTCTACTCAGCCTTCTCTTCTTCAGGCTAAACATGCCCAGCTCTTGAAGCCGCTCCTCATAGGACTTGTTCTCCAGACCCTTGATCATAGAATCATACAATCAAAGAGTTGGAAGAGACCTCATGGGCCATCCAGTCCAACCCTCTGCCAAGAAGCAGGAATATTGCATTCAAATCACCCCTGACAAGAAGCCGGCTCAGTGAAAGGTCGTTGCAATGCTTTTATGATGATGAGAGCCTAATGTTTTCATGTTAGAAAGGTATTTAGGCCTCTTGCAAACTGAGAAAGCGTCAGTTCAATGTAGCTTATTAGCTTGAAAGCTTCATGGAATAACCTTAGCCTGGAAAGCAGTATGCTTGAGATTTCTTGCACTGTGATTCATGGGGCCATTGTTTCATTGCTTATCCTGGGACTCTGGTTTGAACTTTGCCAATAGGATTATGTCTCCTGTTTTTACCTGAAGATCTTTGGAACTATATTCTGCTTTTAACCTTAATCTTTGGAATTTTGCAATGTTTATTCTTTATTTTGACCTGGATTTTCTCCTCAATAAACTATAAAACTACAGCTGTGTGGTGGTGTTTGGAAGCAAGGTGAAGCTTACCCTGAGTTGCAACAGGAGACTCCAATGGATCCCAAGGGAGCAGCATATTCCATTGTCAAAGAGCTCTTACCATCAGGAAGTTCTTCCTAATGTTTAGGTGGAATCTCTTCGCCTGGAGTGGCAGGAATTTACCTGACATGAACCAACAAGTCCTCTTCTTTCTTTGCATTGACTACCAGAGCGATGTTGACAAAGGTCCTCCTTCCCTCCAAACAGAAGACAGTTAAGAGGCGCTCAAGTTAAACTCTGAGTTTATTTCATCCTTTTACAAAATTCAACATAGGAATATTGTGCTCGTGTTGAGGTTTGCGTCCCTCCTTCCCACTTCTTTCCCCTCCCACCGACCTTCTGGGGCTCATGGAGCTTCTCGGCACGTCCCTCGTGGTGAGGAATTGGGGAAGGGGCCGCAGCGGAAGTGTTGGGGAGGGACAAAGAGAAGAACGCAAAAAACACCCCACCATTTCCCACTCACTCCTGGGATCTCCAAAATGCCTGGGAAAAAGAAGGCCACCTTCTTGATTCACTTCCATCACCCAACCGCTGTGCGCCCTCTCCAAGAGTAATCGTTGTGATAGGGAGGGAAGGAAGGAAATGAATGATGGAAGGAAGGAAGGATGGATGGAAGGAAGGAAGGAGGAAGGGAAGAAGGAAGGAAGGAAGGAAGGAAGGAAGGAAGGAAGGAAGGAAGGAAGGAAGGAAGGAAGGGAGGGAGGGAAGGAAGGAACTGAAGGATGGATGGATAGAAGGAGGGAGGGAGGGAGGGAGGGAAGGAGGGAAGGAAATTAAGGATGGATGAACGGATGGGTGGATGGATGGAAGGAAGGAAAGAAAGAAGGAGGGAGGGAGGGAAGGAAGGAAGGAAATGAAGGAAAGAAGGAGGAAGGATGGAGGGAAGGAGATGAAGGATGCAAGGAAGGAAGGAAGGAAGGAGGGAGGGAGGGAGGGATGGAGGAAGGGAAGGAGGGAGGGAAGGAAGGAAATGAAGGATGGATAGAAAAATGGATAGAAGGAAGGAAATGAAGGATGGAAGGAAGGAAATGAAGGATGGAAAGGAGGGAGGGAGGGAAGGAAATGAAGGATGCATGGAAGGAAAGAAGGAGGGAGGGAGGGAAGGAAATGATGGATGGGAGGGAGGGAGGGAGGGAGGAAGATGGTCACATTTCATTAGTGTCAGAAGACTGGTGTGGCTCACACATACTTCTGGAAACTCACAATGCCTGATACAATGGGACTTTCACACAACCAAATCCTTCTCATCCTTTTAGAATAAAATGCTTTTTACAAGGTCCATTAGAAAGCTTGCAGAATTGACATGATCTCTTGAAGAAGCAATGAAGGGGGTGATTAAACTGTTCAGACAGAGAGCGATGTATAGACACGATGGATGGATAGATAGACTTTAAAAGTCATGACTTCCAGATATCCCAAGACAGTGGTGGATCAGGGAAGATCTTGAAAAATCCGGTCATGAAAGCTTTTGACAATACATGAAACTAAAATGTTTTGATAGTTTCCCGGCATGGTAGAGGGAGACGGGAATTCATTCAGACTTTGTTGCAAGACGAGACTTTTAAACATGGAATCCGAAATTCAATTTAAGGAGGATCGAAGCTGATGAAGCCCTTCCGACCCTTCTTTCTTACCTTGCAGAGCAACACGGTGGAGGCAGCCTTTTTCTGGGAGTTGAAGGACAAAAACATCTGGGGACCCCAGGCTGAGAACCACTGGTAGCAGTTTCAAGTTGTGACTTCTTACTGCCTGGGGGAATCCTTTGTTGAGAGGTGATTAGCTGTCCCTGATTGTTTCTTGTCTAGAGTTATATAAACCCAATTTTCCTAGTTTTCAACAGACCTCAAAACCTCTGAGGATGCCTGCCATAGATGCAGGTGAAACGTCAGGAGAGAATGCTTCTGGAACATGGCCAGACAAACTTGCAACAATCCATGAAAACAGCCTCTTTGTTGAGGATGGGGTTCTCAGTCATGCAAAACTCTAATCCCATTCGATTTCCCCTACAGAAACACTTTCAGCGCGGGAAGTCAAGAACAGCATTTTCTCCAACACAAAACATCTCCATTTTTAAAACAGAGCTCTAAAATACGGTGTTTGAATGAGCCTTGCTCCCAAAGTATTACATCCAAGTGAATGGGACTCGTGTTGAATGGGACTATATAAGAAAGAGGACATCTTTCTCCAGTTTTACAGCTCTAGGTGAATGACAACAGTGGAAGGGTGGGTACCATGGACAAATGGGAAAATGGCAGTATTCAAGGGTTGTCCTAAAGAAAGAGATCTGTGAACACTTGAGAGGCATGTAATAGAGGGAAACTAATGAGCCTTAATTCATACATGCCCAATGGTGATGGAGTTCCTCAACGTTGAGCTATGGGCTAAGCAACTCCATGGCAAGCATGGCATTATCAAATGGGGCATTTTGGGTAGGCTTACAGAAGGAAGAACGCTTCACACAGAAGGTCTCATATCAGGGCAGACATTGTGCATTCATGTTATCTGGAGATTCATAATATGAACTCCAATTTTAGTGGACACTAGGGAAGATGGTTTGTAAAGACTTAACCGAAGGCTGAGCTTGTTCACGACCAAATATGAATCTTGCAGGAATGTGGGCCTCTGTACAAAATAGATAGAAAGGAAAGATAAGCAACGAACCATGCTCTGCTTCATCCTTCAACCTGGGCACCTCCAAAAGAGATGATCAATCAGTCTGGCTCAGGGAATGCTGGGACCGGTAGTAGATGTCTCTGGAAGATACCAGGTTGAGGAAGAGGCCCTCAAACCTTCAAAAGCAACTTTCTGTACAGCTCTTGAAATGCTTCCGGGTACCATCTTTGATAGCTGCTGGTATCCTGGTCCAACAATTAGGAATTGCAACGAAAGGGACAGGTAGGGAAGGGGAGAAGGCTGAAGACACACACATTCACTAATGATGGTGGACCACATAGGACACCGCATACAAACCTGATCTCATGACGTTGAGTGTGTCTCTCTGTGTGTACGAAGGACTCACTGAAAGCCCAATTCACGAGGACTGAAAACCAATACACTCAACCCATTTGAAGCCAACACACTCACACATTCAACCCATTTGTGGTGACACTGCTGTAGACCACAGTTTAGTTCCCCAAGAGCATCACAACACATGACGTTGTGTGTGTCTCTCTCTGTGTACGAAGGACTCACACTCAACCCATTTAATGCCAACACACTCACACATTCAACCCATTTGTGGTGACGCTGCTGTAGATCAGAGTTTAGTTCCCCCGGAGCATCACAACACATAACGTTGTCTCTCTCTCTGTGTGTGTGTACAAAGGACTCACTGAAAGCCCACATCGTATGGACTGAAAACCAACACACTCAACCCATTTGCAGCCAACATACATTTAACCCATTTGTGGTGACACTGCTGTAGACCACAGTTTAGTTCCCCAGGAGCATCACGACACATGACATTGTGTCTTTCTCTCTGTATACGAAGCAATCACTAAAAGCCCACATCGCAAGGACTGAAAACGAACACACTCAACCCATTTGCAGCCAACACACTCACACATTCAACCCATTTGTGGTGACATTGCTGTAGACCACAGTTTATTTCCCCAAGAGGATCACAACACATGATGTTGTGTGTGTCTTTCTTTGTGTACGAAGGACTCACTAAAAGCCCACATCGCAAGGACTGAAAACCAACACACTCAACCCATTTGCAGCCAACACGCTCACACATTCAACCCATTTGTGGTTACATTGTTGTAGACCACAATTCAGTTCCCCAGGAGCATTACAACACATGACATTGTGTGTGTGTGTCTCTGTGTAGAAAGGACTCACTAAA
This sequence comes from Anolis sagrei, assembly GCF_037176765.1. Classification (NCBI taxonomy): domain Eukaryota; kingdom Metazoa; phylum Chordata; class Lepidosauria; order Squamata; family Anolidae; genus Anolis; species Anolis sagrei. The sequence goes on along the minus strand of NC_090021.1, from coordinate 7,970,169 downwards.
CGCCCACATTGCAAGGACTGAAAACCAACACATTCAACCCATTTGCAGTCAACACACATTCAACCCATTTGTGGTGACACTACTGTAGACCACAGTTTAGTTCTCCAGGAGCATCACAACACATAATGTTGTGTGTTTCTCTCTCTGTGGCCGAAGGACTCGCTAAAAGCCCACATTGCAAGGGCTGAAAGCCAACACACTCAACCCATTTGCAGCCAACACACTCACACATTCAACCCATTTGTGGTGACAATGCTGTAGACCACAGTTTAGTTCCCCAAGAGCATCACAACACATGATGTTGTGTGTCTCCCTCTCTGTATATGAAGCCCATATTGCAAGGACTGAAAACCAACACACTCAGCCCATTTGAAGTCAACACACTCACATATTTGTGGTGACATTGCTGTTGATCACAGTTCAGTTCCCCAGGAGCGTCACAACAACAGAAGTTTCTATTTCATCTATGTAATGGTGGCTTCCAGACTTTTGAGTCAAGGCTTCCAGAATGGTGGAGCTGAACCAAAGCGCATGGCATGGAAAGGAGCATTGGGGATGGGTGAAGAAGGCAAAGGGTTGGGAGCAGGCATTGGTGGTTGGGGAGGACCCAGATCCCAACAGTTGGGGAACCCTCATGAAATGGGGGGTGAGGGTGTGGGCCATCAGCAGGCACATGGGACAGGTGGGCTTCCAAAGGAACTTCTTTTGCTGAAGATGGCAAGAAAATGGAGGCAGAAGCTCACCAGAGGTCAGTCCCTCAGAAGCCATTAGAGCAGTGGTTCTCAACCTGGGGTCCCCAGATGTTTTTGGCCTACAACTCCCAGAAATCCCAGCCAGTTTACCAGCTGTTCGGATTTCTGGGAGTTGAAGGCCAAAAACATCTGGGGACCCCAGGTTGAGAACCACTGCATTAGAGGATGAGACTGGGGCGGGGCCCATCCTTTCCTACATGAAATCCCAAGCAGGTTGTAAGCACATCACACCAAGGAAACAAGTGGCAAAATGGCCTCTGGAGGCCAGATCTATTTTCCCCGAAGTGCATCTTGGGGTCATGAAGAAGTGCAGGCCTCTCCTGGGATTCTGCTTCTCCCCAAGTGACTGACGGTCCGGGCAAGAAAGAAAGCAAAACTAAAACAACCCTTCTTCCCTCCCTAACCCACCTCCCCAAAATAGAAAGCCTTAGAAAGGCATATCTAAAACACTTCCAATTTAAATAATAATAATTATTTTAAAAACCCCAGTTTTGCCCTTGGCTAACCCACTAGCTGGGGGACTAACCAAAGTCATATTTCTTCTTCCTCTTTTTCTTCTCAGCACGTGATTTGAAACATAAAGAGTTTTGAAACAGGTCCCCACACTGGACAGTTCCTTCGGGGCCTGCACAATTCATGATTGTGTCCCTACTTGGACCGAACGGGGAATTCTGTCCTGGAGGTGGAAGGTCCTCTGACCGCTCCTCCTTGCTCCCCTTGCTTTGCAGATGTCCGTAGTCAACCAACACCTCCTTCGCTAGATGAACTTGAAACATTTTGTCTTATCGTGGGGAAGCCGGGTCTTGAAGAGGACCGAGTCCACCCGGAACTGGGTGTAGAGCAAGGGCATGTAGCCATAGACTTTGACAAAGAAGTTAATGCATTTGTGCCGCTCGTGGAAGTGGGAGTCATCGTGCGAAAGGGCCTGAGGGCAGCCGGGGCAGCGGAAAGTCCAGCGGGAAGTTACCTGCAGAAGGAGAGACCAAGAAAGATGATCAGCAGGAAGGAACTGATGGGAGAATCTTCCTATTGTACATACCCATGTTCAAGTCGACCTCAAAGATTAGCTGAGGGCAGGTTTTGGGAATCAAAATTATGGATTTTGATGTGCCCAAAGGATAAGTTGAATGTCATTCCATGGAGAGGAATCATGCAATGATCCGACGCATGGATATCTTGAGGGTCATTCCATGGAGAAGACCCAATCCATGGTAAGACCCATGGATAGGTTGCCATTCCACGGAGAGGACTCATTCCATGATTAGGACCCATGGACAGCTTGAGGGTCATTCCAGAGAGAGAAATCATTCCATGACCAGACCCATTGATAGGTTGAGGGTCATTCCATGGAGAGGACCCATTCCATGACAAGACCCATTGATAAGTTGAGTGTCATTTCATGGAGATGACCCATACCATCACAAGACCCAGTGATAGGTTGTGGTTCATTCCATGAAGAGGACCCAATCCATGATAAGACCCAGGGATAGGCTGTGGTTCATTCCATGGAGAGGACCCATTCCATGACAAGACCCAGGGATAGTTTGTGGTTCATTCCATAGAGAGGATCCATTCCATGATAAGACCAATGTATAGGTTGAGGGTCATTCCATGGAGAGGACCCAATCCACGATAAGACCCATGGATAGGTTATAATTCAATGGAGAGGACATATTCCATGATAAGATCCATGGATATGTTGTCAATCCACAAAGAGGACTCATTCCATGAGAAGACCCGTAGATAAGTTGAGGGTCATTTCATGGAAAGAAATAGTTCCAATGAGAGCACCCATTCCATTATAGACCCATAGATAAATGGAGGGTCATTCCATGGAGGAATCATTCCATGATAAGACCCATGAATAAGTTGATGATCATTCCATGGAAAAGAATCACTCTATGATAAGACTTATGAATAAGGTGAGGGCCATTCCATGAAGGGAACCCATTCCATGACAAGACCCAAGGATGGGTTGAGGGTCATTGCATGGAGAGGACCCATTCCATGATAAGACCAATGGATAGGTTGTGATTCCATGGAGAGGACTTATTCCATGATAAGACCTGTGGATAAGTTGAGGGTCATTTCATGGAAAGAAATAGTTCCATGGAGAGCACCCATTCCATTATAGACCCATAGATAAATGGAGGGTCATTCCATGGAGGAATCATTCTATGATAAGACCCATGAATAAGTTGATGATCATTCCATGGAAAGGAATCACTCTATGATAAGACTTATGAATAAGGTGAGGGCCATTCCATGGAAAGAACTAATTCCATAATAAGACCCACAAATAAGTTGTCATTCCATGGCGAGAACTAATTCCATAAGACCCATGTATACGCTGAGAGTCATTCCATGGAGAGAAATCATTCCATGATATGATCCATGTATATGTTGAGAGTCATTTCATGGAGAGAACTCATTCCATGATAAGACCCATGTATACGTTGAGAGTCATTCCACGGAGAGAACTCATTCCATGGAAAGATCCATGTATATGTTGAGAGTCATTTCATGGCGACAACTCATTCCATGATAAGACCCATGTATACGTTGAGAGTCATTCCATGGAGAGGACTCATTCCATGATATGATAGAATCATAGAATAGAATCATAGAATCAAAGAGTTGGAAGAGACCTCAAGGGCCATCCAGTCCAACCCCCTGCCAAGAAGCAGGAATATTGCATTCAAATCACCCCTGACAAATGGCCATCCAGCCTCTGCTTAAAAGCTTCCAAAGAAGGAGCCTCCACCACACTCCGGGGCAGAGAGTTCCACTGCTGAACGGCTCTCACAGTCAGGAAGTTCTTCCTAATGTTCAGATGGAATCTCCTCTCTTGTAGTTTGAAGCCATTGTTCCGCGTCCTAGTCTCCAAGGAAGCAGAAAACAAGCTTGCTCCCTCCTCCCTGTGGCTTCCTCTCACATATTTATACATGGCTATCATGTCTCCTCTCAGCCTTCTCTTCTTCAGGCTAAACATGCCCAGTTCCCTAAGCCGCTCCTCATAGGGCTTGTTCTCCAGACCCTTGATCATTTTAGTCGCCCTCCTCTGGACACATTCCAGCTTGTCAATATCTCTCTTGAATTGTGGTGCCCAGAATTGGACACAATATTCCAGATGTGGTCTAACCAAAGCAGAATAGAGGGGTAGCATTACTTCCTTAGATCTAGACACTATGCTCCTATTGATGCAGGCCAAAATCCCATTGGCTTTTTTTGCCGCCACATCACATGTATACACATGATCCATGTATACATTGAGAGTCATTCCATGGAGAGGACTCATTCCATGGAAAGATCCATGTATACGTTGAGAGTCATTCCACGGAGAGGACTCATTCCATGATATGATCCATGCATGTCAAGGGAAAGGACCAGTTCTGCCTCAGGGGTTCAGCTGTCCTTGGCTGCCACCGCCATTTCTCCATCAAGGCATTCAAAAATGCAAGAAGCAACATTGCAATGGAGGAAGTAGAAGGGATCACTACTTCTTTTGAGTTGCCAGGGACAGACTGAAGCTCTTGCCTTTTTCTACTTAACTCAGAGAAGTTCCTTTGTATGATAAGAGTTAAGGTATAATACATTCATTGAACTGTTGATATGTCAACCTGAATTTTGGGGGTCAATTTTTTCTGCACATATATATGAATAGATACAGTCAAGCTGAACATTACAGCTACACTAAATTTGGACACAAGAGATAATGTGACAATCCACACATATCCAACATTATTAACAGGAGATGGGATCGGAGATGTGTTTTGCTCTTGTGTTGGCCTTCTCTTGACCAAACTAATAGCCTTGTCCCCATTTTTCCATAAAAAGAGGCCAAACTCCTGTTGGGAACCCGCCAATGTTGCTGTGGTTTGCTCAGCTTCGCCTCCGAGCCTTCCCTCCTTCCTTGCTCTGGCTGCAAAGAGGAGCCCAAAGGTCAGAGCAATTACTCACAGCTGGCTGAAAAACTCTGGCTCTCAAGAAATGTCAGCTAACAACAAGGATCCATTGAAAAGACCCCGGAGACCCACGCTGACCCCAGTCTGTCCCCCGCCAGAACAATACCGCCCAAGGAAGGTTGGATCCAATAATTGAGGACTGTACAAATGAATGACATCTACTTCTTTTCCATAATGTTTGTTGCCTGTCCCTCCCCCTGGGCTCTCGGGTTTTGCCAAGGACACGGGGAACCCTCATAAACATTTCGTATTTTCTTTAAAATCATTCAATGCTTCCAAACACCCAGCACACATCACAGTTTGCTGTCATCTTTATAGGGAAAGTTGAGGTCATTCCAACTAGAGTTGCCAGGAGGAAAACTGGAGGGACCCCAATAATCTTAAGAGAGTTCCAGACTTGGAAAGAAGTCACCTACGGGTTCGTGAGTCACTTTCTTGTCCAAGAAAGGTGGGACAGATATATCGTAAATAAATAAGGAAGAGGCCACAAGTCTGTTGCAACTATCTGATGTTTTGTTGTATACATTTGTAGACTGATTTGAATATTGGACTACTGTAATGCACTCTACGTGGAGCTGCCTTTGAAGACGGCAGCCAGGTTGTTAATTGGAGCGAATTACAGGGAGAGGTCAACACCCCTGTTCAGACAGTTCCACTGGCTGCCGATAAGTTTCCGGTCATACATACAAGGTCCTAAATGGTTCTTCGTGACCGCATCTTCCCCTACGAACTTGTGCGATCTTTAAGATCTTCTGGGGAAGCCTTCCATTTCCTTCCACCCCCGTCACAAGCGTGGTTGGTGGGGACAAGAGAGAGGGCCTTCTTAGTGGTGGCCTCTCAGCTCTGGAACTCTCTCCCCAGGGAGATTAGACTGGTGCCCACCCTGTCCACTTTTCGTAAAGACCTAACAACATGCCTTTGATTAAGCCAGATAATTTTGCCCCCTTCCCCCCAGCCACAACTCATTGTCCTGCCCTTGCACTTTACTACCATTCCCTGCCCTATAGATACGTTGTTCTGTTTCACATTGCCCTCCTATTCCTAACTCATCACCTGGCTCCTGCACTTTATCCATCAGCCCTGTCCTTGAAACTGAATTGCACCACCTCTCGAGCACGGTGGACAACACTCTGGTTACCTCCTGTACTGGTTACCTCTGGTTACCTGAACAGACAAGCATCCCAAGCTCTGAGGATCACTTGGGAAGGAATCCCACTGGAGCATTGCAGCACGCCCAAATACCTGGGAGTCACTCTGGACCGTGCTCTGACCTACAAGAAGCACTGCCTGAACATCAAGCAAAAAGTGGGTGCTAGAAACAATATCATACGAAAGCTGACTGGCCACCCAACCTGGGGATCACAACCAGACACAGTGAAGACATCCGCCCTTGCGCTATGCTACTCTGCTGCTGAGTATGCATGCCCAGTGTGGAACACATCTCACCACACTAAAACAGTGGATGTGGCTCTTAATGAGATATGCCGTGTTATCACGGGGTGTCTGCGCTCCACACCTCTGGAGAAATTACACTGCTTAGCCGGTATTGCACCACCTGACATCCGCCGGGAAGTAGCAGCCAATAGTGAAAGGACCAAGGCAGGGACATCTCCAGCTCATCCCCTGTTTGGGTATCAGCCAGAACGTCAATGACTTAAATCTAGAATTAGTTTTCTAAGATCTACAGAGACACTTGCTGGAACACCTCAGCAAGCGAGAGTCCAAAAGTGGCAGGCTCAAACTCAGAACCTCAACCAATGGCTGATACCAAATGAGAGACTCCCCCCTGGGCACACAGAGGACTGGGCGACTTGGAAGGCGCTGAACAGACTGCGCTCTGGCCCCACGAGATGCAGAGCCAATCTTAAGAAATGGGGCTACAAAGTGGAATCCACGACATGCGAGTGTGGAGAGGAGCAAACCACTGACCACCTGCTGCAATGCAACCTGAGCCCTGCCACATGCAGAATGCAGGACCTTCTTGCAGCAACACCAGAAGCACTCCAAGTGGCCAGATTCTGGTCAAAGGACATTTAATCAACTACCAAGCTTACAAACTTTGTGCTTTGTTTGTTTGTTTGTTTTGTTAGAAATGTAATACAATTAACTGGTTGCCCTGACATGACAAATAAAACTTCCTGTATAAATTACCCCTGTAAGTGGGGTTGCCTTTGAAGATTGTTCGGAAGCTTCAACTGTGAAAGAGCCACACAAGTGAGTTGTACCATTTCCGCCGCCCAAAAATCCTGCCCAGAAAAGGCTAATTGAAATGCACACACACACACACAGAGTTCATGAAATGGGTTGTTTCTTTCTGCCAGGATATGGAGACGGAATGGGCTGTTAGTCTTAGGTGCAACTGGCGGGTCTTTGTACTTCAGATCAGCTTTCTCCCTAAATAGCGGAAAACCAACAAGGGGAGCTTAGGTGAGGCGTCGTCTATCACCTGTCAAAGCCAAACGCCTTTCGCTTCTGTCTTGACTTGAGAGAAAGCGTTCAGGCTCTGAGCGCTCGGCTAAAGACAAGGAGATGAATAAGGCTTGTGTAACAAAAGTCTCGCCTCAAGCATAGAGGATGACCTACTTCTTTCCTACATCTTCCCCCAGGCTTCGGCAATTTGCACAAAGAGAGCGCTCTGCGGAGCCAGATTCCGTAATGGATGATTCCCTTTTTCAGAGGCATGCCCGCCTATGTATGCGTACGGGAAGGCCCAGCCACCCACTTGGAGCTTGCTGCTTTGGTTTGTTTGGGAATTTAGTCTGATTCTACGCCACTTTCCTGCCACTTAAATCTATATAAATAAAAATGTAATGTTAGTGGGTTGTTGTAGGTTTTTTTGGGCTGTATGGCCATGGTCTAGAGGCATTCTCTCCTGACGTTTCGCCTGCATCTATGTAGTGAGGTCTGTTGGAACTAGGAAAAGGGGGTTATATATCTGTGGAATGACCAGGGTGGGACAAAGGACTCTTGCCTGCTGGAGCTAGGTATGAATGTTTCAACTGGAATGTGTCCAGAGGAGGGTGACTAAAATTATCAAGGGTCTGGAGAACAAGCCCTATGAGGAGCGGCTTAAGGAGCTGGGCATGTTTAGCCTGAAGAAGAGAAGGCTGAGAGGGGATATGATAGCCATGTATAAATATGTGAGAGGAAGCCACAGGGAGGAGGGAGCAAGCTTGTTTTCTGCTTCCCTGGAAACTAGGACGCGGAACAGTGGCTTCAAACTACAAGAGAGGAGATTCCATCTGAACATGAGGAAGAACTGACTATGAGAGCCATTCAGCAGTGGAACTCTCTGCCCCTGAGTGTGGTGGAGGCTCCTTCTTTGGAAGCTTTTAAACAGAGGCTGGATGGCCATCTGTCAGGGGTTCTTTGAATGCAATTTTCCTGCTTCTTGGCAGGGGGTTGGACTGGATGGCCCATGAGGTCTCTCCCAAATCTCTGATTCTATGATTCTAACTGACCACCTTGATTAGCATACAATGGGCTGACTGTGCCTGGAGCAAACTTTTGTTGAGAGGTAATTAGATCTCCCAAACACGAATCAAGGAACATGAAAGGCACTGCAGACTACTCCAACCAGAGAAATCAGCCATAGCAGAGCACCTGATGAACCAACCTGGACACAGCATTTTATTTGAGAACACAGAAATGCTGGACCACACCAACAACCACCATGTCAGACTACACAGAGAAGCCATTGAAATCCACAAGAAGCATGTGGACAATTTCAACAGAAAAGGGGAAACCATGAAAATGAACATCTGTCTACCAGTATTAAAAAAACTCTAAAATTGCAACAGCACAACAACAGAGAGGTAATTAGATGTCCCAAACACGAATCAAGGAACATGAAAGGCACTGCAGACTACTTCAACCAGAGAAATCTGCCATAGCAGAGCACCTGATGAACCAACCTGGACACCGCAGGCAGGGACATCTAATTACCTCTCAACAAAAGTTTGCTCCAGGCACAGTCAGCCCCTTGTATGCTAATCAAGGTGGTCAGTTGAAACATTCACACCTAGCTCCAACAGAGAAGAGTTCTTTCATAGAATCATAGAATCAAAGAATTGGAAGAGACCTCATGGGCCATCCAGTCCAACCCCCTGCCAAGAAGCAGGAATATTGCATTCAAATCACCCCTGACAGATGGCCATCCAGCCTCTGCTTAAAAGCTTCCAAAGAAGGAGCCTCCACCACACTCTGGGGCAGAGAGTTCCACTGCTGAACGGCTCTCACAGTCAGGAAGTTCTTCCTCATGTTCAGATGGAATCTCCTCTCTTGTAGTTTGAAGCCATTGTTCCGCGTCCTAGTCTCCAAGGAAGCAGAAAACAAGCTTGCTCCCTCCTCCTCCCTGTGGCTTCCTCTCACATATTTATACATGGCTATCATATCTCCTCTCAGCCTTCTCTTCTTCAGGCTAAACATGCCCAGTTCCCTAAGCCGCTCCTCATAGGGCTTGTTCTCCAGACCCTTGATCATTTTAGTCGCCCTCCTCTGGACACATTCCAGCTTGTCAATATCTCTCTTGAATTGTGGTGCCCAGAATTGGACACAATATTCCACCTTTGTCCCACCCTGGTCACTCCACAGATATATAAACCCTTTTTCCTAGTTCCAACAGATCTCACTACCTCTGAGGATGCTTGCCATGGATGCAGGTGAAACGTCAGGAGAGAATGCCTCTATACCATGGCCATACAGCCCGAAAAAACCTACAACAACCCAGTGATTCTGGTCATGAAAGCCTTTGACAATACAATATAATGTTAGTTTGTGGGATTAAAATAACTCAAAAACCACTGGACCAATTGACACCAAATTTGGACACAATACACCTGTCAGGCCAACGAGATGGCATACGTTCTGTATCAGAAACTAGAGCTGATGTGGTCTATCCAATGCAATTTTTTGAATCAGTACCCCAAATAACCAACCAAATCTAAAGTTGACCAAAAACTGATTCGTAATCCTTTTGGTACTAATGTTGGGCAAAGTGGCCCCTGGTCAAAAAAAGGTTGGGATATCTATTTATTTATCTATTTTACTTGTATGCCGCCTTTCTCAGCCTATTGGCGACTCAAGGCAGTACTATTTTATAAGGGGTACTATTTTACTATGCCATTATAATGTAATAGGACTTGAGCATCCATAGACCTTTGCATCCACAGAAGGTCCTGGATTGAAACCCCATCAAATACTGAGTAATGCAAAAGAGGTTGGGAAGTCGTGCCCATTCTTGTGGATGAAACGATGAACCTCATCCGCCTTCTACCAGACCCTCACCTTGATAGGCGGCTTCCTGGTGATGTGGGAGACCAGGAAGTTCATGGCAATATCCTCACAGTTGATGTATTCGTCCACCATGTCGCGGATGGCCTGTGGCATCACATAGGAATACAGGTAGGCATAGTACTGAAAGCGCAAGAGAGAGAGAGAGAGAGGTGAGTTAGCATCAGATGAAGACATTCTACCAATATCCACAGAGAAAAAACATTATAATTTATCCTCAGTTCTTGTGGGTTTTTTCGGGCTATATGGCCATGTTCTAGAGGCATTCTCTCCTGACGTTTCGCCTGCATCTATGGCAAGCATCCTCAGAGGTAGTGAGGTCACCTCTGAGGATGCTTGCCATAGATGCAGGCGAAACGTCAGGAGAAATGCTTCTAGAACATGGCCATATAGCCCGAAAAAACCCACAAGAACTGAGTGATTCCAGCCATGAAAGCCTTCGACAATACATTATAATTATTATGTCTTGACACGCTGCCTTACTAGATTAGCAAAAATCCAGAGTGCACTAGTCTAAGCCAAGCCTGGGCAAACTTCAGCCCTCCAGATGTTTTGGTCTCCAACTCCCACAATTCCTAACAGTCTACTGGCTGTTAGGAATTGTGGGAGTTGTAGTCCAAAATACCCAGCAGACTGAAGTTTGCCCAGGTCTGATCTAGTCTCTCTTCAAAAAGTTCCAAACATTCTGCAGCAGCGTATTCCACTGTCAAACATTTCTTATTATCAGGAAGGTCTTCCTCATGCTTATGTGAAACTCTTTCCTGCAATTTGAATCCATTGTTCCATTGAGGAGCGGAAAACAAGCCTTGCCTCCTCCTCAATATGACATCCTTTCAAATATTTAAGCAATGCTCTGATGTCCTCTTCTCTCAACCTTCTCTTCTCCATGCTAAATACACCCACCTCCCTCAGCTGCTTCTCAGAGGGCATCGCTAGCAGACCTTTGACCATCTATGGGCATCGTCCCAAAAACATTAAATTTTACTTTCAAGAATTCAAAACTTAATAGAAAACATCCAAAATAGGATCCAAGTTTGAGCTATATAGCAAAAAAAAATCTATCATAAAGCCTTATGGAATAGCAATGTCAAACATTCCAACCTGCACAGCAATGCAAACCCTAAGGAAAAGCAAAGGAGTAATGTGCTTTCTTAACTTCCTTGTTATTAACAAAGTAAAGAAGAAGGAAGGGAGAGATGGTGGGAGAGAGGGAAGGAAGTAAGGAAAGAAAGAAGGAGGGATGGAGAGAAGGAAGAAAAGAAGGAAGGAAGGAAGGAGGGAAGGAAGGAAGGAAGGAAGGAAGGAAGGAAGGAAGGAAGGAAGGAAGGAAGGGAGGGAGGGAGGGAGGGAGGGAAGGAAGGAAGGGAGGGAGGGAGGAGGGAGGGAGGGAGGGAAGGAAGGAAGGAATGAAGGAGGGAAGGGAAGGAAAGAAGGAAAGAGGGAAGGAGGGAGGGAGAGAAGGAAGGAAGGTGGGAGGGAGGGAGGGAGGGAGGGAGAGAGGGAAGGGCGAGAGGGAAGGAAGGGAGAGAGGGAGAGAGGGAGGGAGGGAGGAAAGAAAGAAGGAAGGAAGGAAGGAAGGAAGGAAGGAGGGAGGCAGGGAAGGAGGGAGGGAAGAAAAAAGGGAGGGAGGGAGGAAAGGAAGGAAGGAAGGAAGGAAGGAAGGAAGGAAGGAAGGAAGGAAGGAAGGAAGGAAGGAAGGAGGGGAGGGAAGGAAAGAAGGAAAGAGGGAAGGAGGGAGGGAGAGAAGGAAGGAAGGCGGGAGGGAGGGAGGGAGGGAGGGAGGGAGGGAAGGGGGGAGGGAGGGAGGGAAGGGAGGGAGGGAGGCAGGCAGGGAGGGAAGGAAAGAAAGAAGGAAGGAAGGAAGGAAAGAAGGAGGGAAGGAGGGAAGGAAGGAGAACTAGGAGCCACCACAATGAACAGGGATGATCTCCCTCCACTTACTTTGTGAAAGAAGGCAGCGCCAGTCAGCACCATGGAGAGCTCACAGGAGTAGTTGGAGTTGTAGAGCCAGGACTGGTGGGGGATGTCCCACGCGTGGTAGCGCCCGGGGAATCCAACAATGCGGTCCCTGGCTTCTCTCCAGACCCTGCGGGTGCAAAGTCAAGAAAGGATTCACCGGGCAAGAAAGGAGGTGGATTATGCTTGACAGGCAGGAGACAAAAAGCAATTGGCCACACTATCTCAAGAGCAGCATAGTAAAGCCATTGAGGTCCATCAATACATGGTGTTGACCCCTACCATGCTAGATAGCAACTTTAGACTTACATGTGGACAAGAGGCCCATTGAAAACGTTCCCCGGACCCCAAGTTGAGACAGAGCAAACAACTTCTTGATCTCACTTGGTCTTTCTTTTTGTTTTGTTTTGGGACCATTGCTCTCTAAGTCATAAAACTAGCATAGTCTTATCACAGAAGGAAAAGAGTCCCATAGCTTACAGAGGAGATTCACAACATATGGTCTACGGACCACCACTGGTCCGCAAGAACTAAAATATGGTCCACAGCCTCACCATTACTACACCATTGCAACAAGAGTGACTGGTCTTGTGAAAGCCCTAGGTTGATTAAATATGGTTTTCTGTGGGCGAGCTAATGGCGACTACTGGATGGCATATGTTCTGTATCAGAAACTAGAGCTGATGTGGTCTATCCAATGCAATTTTTTGAATCAGCACCCCCAAATAACCAAACGGAATTTAAAGTTGACCAAAAACTGATTCGTAAACTTTTTGGTAGTAATGTTGAAGAATGGTCCCTGGTCAAGTGCCCCCTGGACAAAGTGGTCCCTGGTCAAGGTGGTCCCTGGTCAACTGCCCCCTGGTCAAAGTGGTCCCTGGTCAAGTGTCCCCTGGTCAAAGTGATCCCTGGTCAAGTGCTTCCTGGTCAAAGTAGTCCCAGGTTAAGTGCCCCCTGGTCAAAATGGTCCCTGGCTAAGTGCCCCCTGGTCAAAGTGGCCCCTGGTCAAAATGGTCCCTGGTCAAGTGCCCCATGGTCAAAGTGGCCCCTGGTCAAGTGGTCCCTGGTCAAGTGGCCCCTGGTCAAAGTGGTCCCTGGTCAAGTGGCCCCTGGCCACAGTGGTTCCTGGTCAAATGCCCCTTGGTCAAAGTGCCCCCTGGTCAAAGTGGTCTCTGGTCAAAATGGTCTCTGGTCAAAGTGCCCCTTGGTCAAAGTGCCCCCTGGTCAAAGTGGTCCTTGGTCTAAGTGGTACTTGGTCAAGTGCCCCCTGGTCAAAGTGGTCCCTGATCAAAATGGTCCCTGGTCAATTGCTCCATGGTCAAAGTGGTCCCTGGTCAAGGTGGTCCCTGGTCAACTGCCCCCTGGTCAAAGTGGTCCCTGGTCAAGTATCCCCTGGTCAAAGTGATCCCTGGTCAAGTGCTTCCTGGTCAAAGTAGTCCCAGGTTGAGTGCCCCCTGGTCAAAATGGTCCCTGGCTAAGTGCCCCCTGGTCAAAGTGCCCCCTGGTCAAAGTGGTCCTTGGTCTAAGTGGTACTTGGTCAAGTGCCCCCTGGTCAAAGTGGTCCCTGATCAAAATGGTCCCTGGTCAATTGCTAAGTGGTCAAAGTGGTCCCTGGTCAAGGTGGTCCCTGGTCAACTGCCCCCTGGTCAAAGTGGTCCCTGGTCAAGTGTCCCCTGGTCAAAGTGATCCCTGGTCAAGTGCTTCCTGGTCAAAGTAGTCCCAGGTTAAGTGCCCCCTGGTCAAAATGGTCCCTGGCTAAGTGGCCCCTGGTCAAAGTGGCCCCTGGTCAAAGTGGCCCCTGGTCAAAATGGTCCCTGGTCAAGTGCCCCCTGGTCAAAGTGGCCCCTGGTCAAGTGGTCCCTGGTCAAGTGGCCCCTGGTCAAAGTGGTTCCTGGTCAAGTGCCTCCTGGTCAAAGTGGTCCCTGGTCAAGTGCTTCCTGGTCAAAGAGGTCCCAGGTTAAGTGCCCCCTGGTCAAAGTGGCCCCTGGTCAAAGTGGCCCCTGGTCAAGTGGCCCCTGGTCAAAGTGGTCCCTGGTCAAGTGGCCCCTGGTCAAAGTGGTCCTTGGTCAAAATGGTCTCTGGTGAAGTGGTCCCTGGTCAAGTGCCTCCTAGTCAAAGTGGTCTCTGGTCAAGTGCCCACTGGTCAAATTGCCCCTGGTCAAGTGGTCCTTAGTCAAAATGGTCTCTGGTCGAGTGGCCCCTGGTCAAATGGTCCCTGGTCAAACTGCCCCTGGTCAAAGTGGCCCTTGGTAAAATTGTCCCTGGTCAAGTGGTCCTTGGTCAAAATGGTCTCTGATGAAGTGGTCCCTGGTCAAGTGCCCCCTGGTCAAATTGTCCCTGGTAAAGCAATCCCTGGTCAAAATGGTCCCTGGTGAAGTGCCCACTGGTCAAATTGTCCCTGGTCAAGTGGTCCTTTGTCAAAAAGGTCCCTGATCAAGTGGTTTCTGGACAAAAAACGGCTGGGAACCACTGGGTTTTAGCAATGGTCCCAAAACAAAACAAGACCAAGTGAGACAAAGAAGGGACATTTCCTTGGCTCTTTGTTCACCTGGTAGGTCTTAGGAACACAACATACACAGCTGTAGCAATGATCTACTTAGTCAAACTGAAGCTTGAGACCGACAGCCAACTTGGGGTTTCATGTAAAGTTGTAGGAACACCTTGTCCACTTTAAAACGGAGATGTAATTCCACATTTCCGGCCTTCCACTTATTCCTCAGCTTTGGACATGCGGTGTGGGCTCATTTTCTGCTCCACGGGAGGCTCCCATGACTCTTTAACCACTGAAAGCCCTCCTCTATTACCGCTCCTATAAATAGAGATGTGTTACTAAAAATAAAGTTACGCGGTAACTCACTTTCTCCATTGGGTGGAAATTAGGAGCAAACACAGAGAAATGAGTCCACACAGATAATTTTCTGGAAAATCTCCTCTTGCAGCAGCACGCTAATGGCAGAAAATGCTGCCTTCTTGGTCCCTGGCTCTAATCAATTTTCCTCTTTTTGCACATGCAAACCGGAGTGAATGTTGGATATACAAACAGTAGCTTAGGACTATGCAAAGCCAGCCAGGTGAGTAAGAAAATGATCCAAAAATCCAAAGTAGATATAGTAGTTGTTAGGCCAAACGAAATGTGCAAAATGTCATTATGTGAACTTTCAAGGCCCACTGGCTTCTTCAGCAGGCAAAAAAGTTAAAGAGAAATAATCAGAGGAAGAAAAATTGATATTGGTAGAGTCTTGCTTGCTTGGAATGATTTATATGGAGGTGAAGTGGGATAGTAATGCCCAGGGATAGTAATGCTCGGGATAGTAATGCCCGGGAAACAGCCTTGTTTAGTTCAGGTAGAGAATCTCTGATCTGGAAATTCAAAAATCATCCACAATGGGAAGCTGAGAGAGTGACATCTTTGCTTTCTGACAGTTCAACATTCCCAAACTTTGTTTCATGCACAAAATTGCATTGTCAAAGGCTTTCAAGGCCAGAATCACTGGGTTGATGTAGGTTTTTCGGGCTGTATGGCCATGTTCTAGAAGCATTCTCTCTTGACGTTTCGCCTGCATCTGTGGCAGGCATCCTCTGAGGTTGTGAGGTCCTCTGACGATGCCTGCCACAAATGCAGGAGAAATGTCAGGAGAGAATGCTTCTAGAACATGGCCATATAGCCCAAAAAACCTACAACAACCCATGCACAAAATTGTTTTTAATTGATATATTTATTGGGTTGTTGTAGGTTTTTCCGGGCTATATGGCCATGTTCTGGAGGCAATTTTTCTCCTGACGTTTCGCCTGCATCTGCATCTGCAGGCGAAATGTCAGGAGAAAAATTGCCTCCAGAACATGGCCATATAGCCCGGAAAAACCTACAACAACCCAGTGATTCCAGCCATGAAAGCCTTCGACGATATATTTATTATTTTTCCAGCAATGTGTTATCATACAGTATATAAAGACAATAATTTTCCCATGTATGACTTATATTGCTATATATAGCAATTTATATTGATATATATAGGCTAAAGGTAAAGGTTGCCCCCTGACATTAAATCCAGTCATGTCTTACTCTGAGGTGTGGTGCTCATCTCCATTTCTAAGCCGAAGAGCTGGTGTTGTCCAAAGACACCTCCAAGGTCATGTGGCCGGCATGACTGCATGGAGCACCGTTACCTTTCCACCAGAGTGGTACCTATTGATCTACTCACATTTGCATGTTTTTGAACTGCTAGGTTGGCAGGAGCTAGGGCTGACAGAGGAAGCTCACGCTGCTCCCCGGAATCGAACCTGCGACCTTTCAGTCAACAAGCTCAGCGCTTTAATCCACTGCACCACCGGGGGCCCATTGATATTTATATATATATACATATACATATACGTGTGTGTGTGTATATATATATATATATATACACACACACACACACACACATATATATATATAACCATATATATATTGCTATTGATATATGTATAGCAATATAAATCAATATACCTACTGGCTGAGAAAGGCGATATATAAATAAATAAATTTGAATGAGTTTCCCCCACTTGCCCCGTTGCACAAAATTATTGAAAATGTGGTATATAATATTACCTTTAGGTTATGTGTATAAGGTATATATGAAATACTATGGAGTTTCATGCTGACGCTTGTTCCAATCTCTAAGATACCTTATTATGTATGTGTACGTATCCCAAAATACATTTTAGATAATGTAAGCAAGATACGGTTTTATTGTTCTATCAGTGGGTTTGTGGACTGCGTATTGTTTTAATGACTGTTATGATAATTTGGTTAATTAATTGCTATTGTTTTTAACTCTGTATGTATTTATGGTTTTATACTGTGTTATTGATTGTGGGATCTAATTGTTGCCTTTTGTTAGCCGCTCTGAGTCCTGTCTCCCCCCCTCCCCCCCGGGGATGGGTTGAGAAGAGCGGGGTAAAAATTCTATAAATAAATAATAAATAATGGATACAGAATGTTTATTTCTGTATTGAGGGCCAGCTTTAGCACAGCAGGTTAATCACCAGCTGCAGCTACAGTAAATCTTGCCAACTGAAAGGTTGACAGTTCGAAGCCGGGTCAGGGTGAGCTCCTGATCTTCTGTAGAGCTCCCCTGCCCACTTAGTGGATCGAAAACAGCAATATGAGTAGGTAAATAGGAGCCGCATTAAACAGAGAGGTATTTTAGGCATGCCGTTTCCATCAGAAAAAGGAGGAAAGTTTACAAACAAAGAAAGCTCTTCGACAAGGAGGTGGCGCAACAGCACCCCCTGTGGCTGGAATCGAGCACAGCCGCCAAAGATGCCGAAAGATGGGAAAAGCCTACATATATACCTCAATGTGTTGTCTGTCACGTCATTGTATAATCGGCATTTAATGTTTGCCGTATATGTGTTCTGCGATCCGCCCTGAGTCACCTTCAGGGTGAGAAAGGTGGAATATAAGTACTGTAAATAAATTAATTAATTAAAAAATAAATATTTTGTACAAAAATAATTTACTTATTATCTCAACAAGTCTTCACTGTAGGACAAAGATGCCAAGGGAAGGGCCAGAAATTGAGGTCCATAGGACCTCTTTCTCAGGGCTTCTTCACTCACCGGAATCCAAACATAATCTCGTCATGGCGAAGATGGGCGTCGTCGTCAATCGACAAGATGGCCTCCGTCTCAATCTCATCCCAGGGCAGAAACCGGTTGTTCAAGCTGTTCTTCTCTGTGCGTACAACCTGGGAAACGGAAGAGATTAAAGTTTTATTTACCTTTTTAAAAAAGTTGGAAGACCTGAACAAAGACCCTAAGGAAACCAGTCACCATACCCCAGAGATGTTTTTTGAAGGGTGTTGTAAACGTATGGCCAGAATCATTGGGTTGTTGTAGGTTTTTTCGGGCTATATGGCCATGGTCTAGAGGCATTCTCTCCTGACGTTTTGCCTTCATCTATGGCAAGCATCGTCAGAGGTAGTGAGGTCTGTTGGAAGTAGGAAAAAGGGTTTATATATCTGTGGAATGACCAGGGTGGGACAAAGGACTCTTGTCTGCTGGAGCTAGGTGTGAATGTTTCAACTGACCACCTTGATTAGTATTTGATAGCCTGGCAGTGCCTAGGGCAATCTTTTGTTGACAGGTGAAAAGGAGGTGAGAAAGGAGGTGAGAAAGGAGGAAACCATGAATACTGGCTACCAGTATTAAAAAACTCTACAGAGAGGAAACAATCTGGACATCTAACCACCTCTTAACAAAAGATTGCCCCAGGCACCAATAAGCCACACCAAACAATTGCCAGGCCATCAAATGCTAATCAAGGTGGTTTACTTCAACCAGAGAAGTCAGCCATAGCAGGGCACCTGATGAACCAACCTGGACACAGCATAATATTTGAGAGCACAGAAATGCTGGACCACTCTCACAACCACCGTGTCAGGCAACACAGAGATGCCATTGAAATCCACAAGCATGTGGACAATTTCAAGAGAAAGGAGGAAACCATGAAAGTGAACAAAATCTGGCTACCAGTATTAAAAAAAACTCTAAAATTAGAACAGCACAACAACAGAGAGGAAACAAACAAGGACATCTAATCACCTCTCAACAAAAGTTTGCTCCAGGCACTGCCAGGCCATCAAAGGCTAATCAAGGTGGTCAGTTGAAACATTCACACCTAGCTCCAACAGACAAGAGTCCTTTGTCCCACCCCGGTCATTCCACAGATATATAAACCCTTTTTCCTAGTTCCAACAGACCTCACTACCTCTGAGGATGCTTGCCATAGATGCAGGGGAATTGTCAGGAGAGAATGCCTCTAGACCATGGCCATATAGCCTGAAAAAACCTACAACAACCCTACAACAAAGGCATTTCTGTATTTTATAATGTCTCCAAAAATTATCTTTTATGGAAATTCATGTGTATTTTTTGCATAAAATTGTGGTTTTTTGAGCAAAAAAAACAATTTCTTTGCAAAACCTCAACACATTGTTTCCAGATACTCTCTTTTTTAATGCATTTTTTGGTAAAAAGTTTTTTGGTTTTTTTACAAAAGGCAGTAATTTTACATGGGAAAGGGGGAAACTGGGTTGTTGTAGGTTTTTTCGGGCTATACAGCCATGTTCTAGAGGCATTCTCTCCTGACGTTTCGCCTGCATCTATGGCAAGCATCCTCAGAGCTGGAACATTCACACCTAGCTCCAACAGACAAGAGTTCTTTGTCCCACCCTGGTCATTCCACAGATATATAAACCCACTTTCCTAGTTCCAACAGACCTCACTACCTCTGAGGATGCTTGCCATAGATGCAGCGGAAACGTCAGGAGAGAATGCCTCTTGAACATGGCCATATAGCCTGAAAAAACCTACAACAACCCATTTGCAGACTTTCCTTGCCTAAGAGTGAATTTTCAAATTGGTGGAATTACCATAAAATGACAAGCGACTCGAAGACCTACACACACAAGTGGATTTGCTCTGGATTGTAAACCAGCATGTTTTAGCTCCAGAAAACAGTTTGTAAACAACTTAAAGTTACACCTCAAGGTGAGTCATTAGCCATGTGTGTCCAAAAGCTTTTGTAAAGATGAGTTGCACCCTTCATTAACTGCATAAATGAGTCCAAAAGAAGAGGAGAAATCAAAGTCACGGGGTTTCAAAAGCAGGAAAGAAAACTTCTGGCACCTGGGGCCTAAATCCAGCTGGCATCAACCAGTGAGTAAGTCAATACTTATGGAAATACTTCTGACTCAGTGGGTCTACTCAAGCTGGGACAAGCAATTAGACTTAGGCTCTTTTCCCGCGCATATTTATTATGTCACTGGCACAAACGGGGATAATCCGGTCTCTTGGAGCAACTGTTTGCTCATCCGCAGCAAACTTGGCCACCGATTGCTACTAGTAAGATGTCCCCATTTCCACTCCAAAAAACACAAATTCCACTCTCTCCCCGAAACATTTTTTAAGCCCGTAGAAAAGCAGCATGATGGCAATAAAACGCCATTAAATAAGATTACACTGGGATCATATATTAAAAAGAAATCCTCCACTGAAACCATTAACCAGTGGAAAACATTTGTCGGGAGGAACCGGGTGACAGCTGGTATGATTAAATCCCTGCATTAAGCCAACATTAGTACTTCCCCCTGTCAATAGCTAACAGAAGGGCGGATGAAAAAAAAGAATATATGGGATGCTCCACGGCCAAGCTTAGAAGGTTTCACAAGAGATGCATCTAAAGCAGGAACATAATTTATTGGAGGGGATGGCAGTGGGGGTCCATAGCAAAGGCGGGCTGGCCATTGGTTGAGGGACCGATGGCAGCCCCATTGGGTGACGTGTAAATCCCAAGCAGCACCTTGAAAAGAGGAAGGCCACTAAGAGTATTGGTTGGCAAGAAGGTCTCTATCCTCTTCCTAGACACTCTAAACACTTTTGCAGAAGCATACGAGAAGCTCAGCCTGTCATTGAACATCGAGAAAACCAAAGTGCTCTTCCAGCAGTCACCAGCCAATCCCTCTCCAATGCCAGAGATACAGCTTAATGGTGTAACATTAGAAAACGTTGACCATTTCTGCTCCCTTAGCAGCCACCTCTCCACAAAAGTCAACATTGACAATGAAATACAACATCGCCTGAGCTCTGCGAGTGCAGCATTTTCCCCAATGAAGCAGAGAGTATTTGAAGACCAGGACATCCGTAGGGAGACCAAAGTGCTTGTTTATAAAGCTATTGTCCTCCCAACCCTGCTGTACGCCTGCGAGATGTGGACAGTCTACAGATGTCACGTGCAACTCCTGGAATGATTCCATCAGCATTGCCTCTGGAAAATCTCTTGGGAAGACAGGCGGACAAATGTCAGCATGCTGGAAGAAGCAAAGACCACCAGCATTGAAGCAATGGTCCTCCACTTCAGGCTGATTGCATTTTATGGTTTGTCCGTTTGGCAACTCTATGCTCTCGCTGTGAGTAATTTTCTCTTTCTTTAATGCCACTGTGGCACATTTGTTTAGGCCAAACTCCATAATGATGTCAGTGCTGAAGATTCTGGCTGTGTTGGTCACCAGGATTGAAGCGATGGTCCTCCGCCATCAACTCCACTGGACCATCTATGTTGTCTGGATGCCCGACCACCGTCTCCCAAAGCAGTTGCTCTACTTCAAACTCAAGAATGGAAAACGGAATGTTGGTGGGCAGGAAAAGAGATTGAAAGATGGGCTCAAAGCCAACCTTAAAAACTCTGGCATAAACACTGAGAACTGGGAAGCTCTGACCCTTGAGTGCTCCAACTGGAGGTCAGTTGTGACCAGCAGTGCTGTAGAATTTGAAGAGGTGTGAATGGAGGGTGAAAGAGAGAAACGTGCCAAGAGGAAGGCATGTCAAGCCAACCCTGACCAAGACCACCTTCCACCTGTAAACCAATGCCTTCACTGTGGGAGAAGATGCAGATCAAGAATAGGGCTCCACAGTCACCTACGGACTCACCAGTACACTGGTCCTGGAAGACTATCCTACTCGGACAATGAGAGATCGCCTAAGTAAAAGTAAGTTGGCCCTGCCCATTGTGTCTGATTTTCCATTATATTATTTTGTATTATTTATTTCGTTTTGCTACTGTATGTATTTTATTCTGATGTAATTTTGGTTGTTTTGTGTTTTGTATTTCATTTTGCTGTACTGTATCTTCGGGCTTGTATCTTGTATCTTCGGCCTCATGTTAGTCTCCCCGAATCCCCTCCAGGGAGATGGTGGCGGGGTATAAATAAAGATAGTTTTTCAATGAATATCTCATAGAGCCTCAACCAATTCAACGTAGTTTGTGGCAGACACAAAAATGAAGTTTCTGGAGTAGAATAACTACTTTCAAAGTAAGGACTGCACAATTAAACAGGAAATAACAAACCAGGAACAGAAACATTTTCAAATTTTGTTGTTGTTGTTATAATTAGAAACACAACAAGATTAGTCCACAGCAGACAAGATCACTCTGCTGGCTGTTGTACTGGATCACACATCGGATACTTCCCAAGTGTCTAGGACTGTGTGATGTATTGGCGAATAATGTGTGCAGATCCCAGTAGGGTGGCCTTTTGCAGCTGGCAGATGGTAATTTTGTCAGCGCCAATTGTGTTTAAGTGCAGGCCAAGATCTTTAGGCACTGCACCCAGTGTGCCGATCACCACTGGGACTACCTTGACTGGCTTGTGCCAGAGTCTTTGCAGTTTGATCTTTATTATTATTATAAGTAAGCAACAGGATTATAGATGGTTCCCTTATGAACCATCTTGGAGGTTAAGATTGTCTGAGGAGCCCATGCTCTCGGTCCCACCTCCTTTGCAGGCGCAACTGGTGGGGGGAGACAGGGCCTTCTCAGTGGTGACCCCTTGGCTGTGGAACTCCCTCCTCAGTGACATTAGATCACGCCCCTCTCTCCTGGAATTCAGAAGGAAAGTGAAAACATGGCTTCGGGGAATAATTGGAGTGCAATAATAGATATGGAATATGTGCAATGATAACTGGAATGGCCCCGGATTATGATAATGGATGACGTGGTTTTAATATTGAATGTAATGTTTTAATTTTTTTAATATGCATTAATTTTACAATTAAATTTAAATGTAATTTAAATGTATGTTGTTTTAAGGCATTCAATAGCCAGGGTGGGGCAGCTGCAAGGGGAATAAAGGGACCAAAGTATTACTCCTTGCTGTGGGTTGTTGAAGGGTCATTGGAGTTGGTTGTTGGAGAGGTGTGTTTGGAGGAGTTCGCTGAAAGGAGTTTGGAGTTCCACAAGGCTTGTGTCTCGAAGAGAACATTTGGACTATGTATGTAAATATGTTCTTTTATACTCTGCAAAAGACAACTGAGTTTCTTTCTTGGTCAAAGTGTCTACATTCATCTTCATTGCGACAGAGCCGCCTTGAGTCCCGTTTGGGGTTGAGAAAGGCGGGGTATAAATAGGGTAAATAAATAAATAAACAATTTACTACAAAAGGCTTGACGAAGGTTGTAACTTCCAACAATGAAACACCTTCATTCCTCTCTGTAGGTGTGAATCCAATATTTTCTTGTACCAAAATAAAAGTTTGTGGTGTACAGGTAGTCCCTGAGTTACAAACTTACTCATAGTTAAGAACGGGAGTGAGACAGCAGGAAGTGGGAGAAATCTACCCATAGGAAGGAAAACTCACTTCAGAAAGAGTTATGGAGAGAAAGTGTCTCCACTGAAGATTTATCCCCAGTCCTTGTTTCCACAACAAGCCATATCAGAATTAGAGTTCTGTCAAAAAAAAAAAGTATTCTGAAGGGTTCCATGATTGAAAAACTTTGAGAAACACTGGCCTAGATAATTATTAGCGAGTTGGGAAGATTTTTTTAATGGAGGAACAGTGGCCCTTATTTCTCATGCCAGTAAGGTAATGCTCACGATCCTTCAAGGAAGAATCCAGCAATACATGGAGCGAGAGTTGCCAGATGTTCAAGCTGGGTTTAGAAAAGGAAGAGGAACGAGAGACCAGATTGCCAATATCTGGATGCTGGATAATGGAGAAAGGCAGGGAGTTTCAGAAAAACATCTACTTCTGCTTCATTGACTATTCTAAAGCCTTTGACTGTGTGGATCATAATAAATTGTGGCAAGTTCTTAGTGGGATGGGCATCCCAAGCCACCTTGTCTCTCTCCTGAGGAATCTGTACAAGGACCAAGTAGCAATAGTCAGAACTGACCACGGAACAACAGACTGGTTCAAGATTGTGAAAGGCGTACGGCAAGGCTGCATCCTCTCACCCAACCTTTTTAACTTGTATGCAGAACACATCATGCAAGGATGTGCGGGGCTTGAGTAATGCAAAGCTGGGGTGAAAATTGCTGGAAGAAACATTAACAACCTCAGATATGCAGATGACACCACTCTGATGGCCGAAAGCGAGGAGGAGCTGAGGAGCCTTCTAATCAAGGTGAAAGAAGAAAGCGCAAAAGCCGGGTTGCAGCTAAACGTCAAAAAAACCAAGATTATGGCAACAAGAATGATTGACAACTGGAAAATAGAGGGAGAAACCGTGGAGGCCGTAACATACTTTGTATTTCTAGGGGCAAAGATGACTGCAGATGCAGACTGTAGCCAGGAAATCAGAAGACGCTTCCTTCTTGGGAGGAGAGCAATGTCCAGTCTCGATAAAATAGTGAAGAGTAGAGACATCAGACTGACAACAAAGATCCATTGCCTAGTCAAAGCCATGGTATTCCCTGTAGTCACCTACGGATGTGAGAGCTGGACCTTAGGGAAGGCTGAGCGAAGGAAGATCGATGCTTTTGAGCTGTGGTGTTGGAGGAAAGTTCTGAGAGTGCCTTGGACTGCGAGAAGATCCAACCAGTCCATCCTCCAGGAAATAAAGCCTGACTGCTCACTGGAGGGAAGGAGACTAGAGACAAAGTTGAAGTACTTTGGCCACATCATGAGGAGACAGCAAAGCCTAGAGAAGACAATTATGCTGGGGAAAGTAGAAGGTAAAAGGAAGAGGGGCCGACCAAGGGCAAGATGGATGGATGGCATCCTTGAAGTGACTGGACTGACCTTGAGGGAGCTGGGGGTGGTAACGGCCGACAGGGAGCGCTGGCGTGGGCTGGTCCATGAGGTCACGAAGAGTCGGAGACGACTGAACGAATGAACAACAACAACAAAAAAGTATTCTGAAGGGTTCCATGATTGAAAAACTTTGAGAAACACTGGCCTAGATAATGATTAGCGAGTTGGGAAGATTTTTTTAATGGAGGAACAGAACAGAAAGAAGATAAAATTGTAGAAACAGCTGCCACGCCAGCTTTAATAAATGCTAAAGTGTTTATTTCATCTGCTGAGCCTTCAAGCGCACAATCAAAAATGATGAATGCGGCCGATAGGTTGTAAATGCACAGACATGTGAAACCAGCGGGTGCCCACATCTTTGTTAATGTTAGGAAACGATCCAGGGGCATAACTCGAAAATTGGCAATAAGGCCATGCAGGGAGGGAGACATAACCCAATAGTCCTCCACCGTTATCATTCATCTTGATCATCAAGCGAGAATAATTAAGGATCATACGTACAACCAAATTAGTCTTTGCGCTTCTTGAATCTTTAATAGTAAGCTGTCCAGACTTCACAGCACATTTAACATACTTTTTCCAAGTCTGGTCCCATGCAACTTTGATAGCAATCAATGATACAGCTCCGGCTAACAATAAAACATCTGTACACATTTATAGATTTCTACGTAATGAGGCAAAATTCGTTCGGAGATGTTTAAGGTGCAAAGACTCGGCGGATCAATACCGTCTGAGGAAGAAGCTCAAACGGTTATTATCGATTCACCTCTGCTTTCCTGTAAATGTTTCGGAGACCATAATGCAAACACTGGCTCCTGAAAAAAATCCCACAGAACTGATTTTTATTATTATTATTACATCCTAAATAGGCCACTCTATTGGGATAGAAAGGCGATCACCTTAACCCTAAACACATTAACTGCAAAGCGAAAGGGAATAATAGATGTTATTCTTCATTTCAGAATAGCAAATGAGGATTATAATATAGAAGTGAGAAATCTGTGCAGTGTATGTCTACATTTCGGAAAGTCTTCAGAAATTATTCTGTAGAGAAATATGTGCATATTTTTCGCATTGTGTTTTTTGAACAAACAATATCTGTGCAAAAAAAGTTTTTGAGGAAAAAACATCTGTGCAAAAAAAGATTTTTGAGCAAAAAATGATTTTTGTGTCAAAAATCACAGCTTGTTTCCAAATAACTTCTTTTTTTTGGTGAAAATAAAATTTCCATAAAATTGGCAAATTTGCATGGGAAAAGTAGAAAATAGTAATTCTGGAACACTGCTGTTTCAGCTGTGGAAACAGTTGCTTTTTGTGTGAAACAATTGCTTTTTTGTGTAAAATTTCTGTATTTTAGAATGTCTCTGGAAATTATCTTTTATAGAAATTCATGTGTATTTTTTTTGCATAAAATTGAGGGTTTTTTGAGCAAAAAAAATTTCTTTGCAAAACCTCCACACATTGTTTCCAAATACTCTCTTTTTTAATGCATTTTTTGGTAAAAAGTTTTTTGGTTTTTTTACGAAAGGCAGTAATTTTACATGGGAAAGGGGGAAACTGGGTTGTTGTAGGTTTTTTCGGCCTATATGGCCATGTTCTAGAGGCATTCTCTCCTTACGTTTTGCCTGCATCTATGGCAAGCATCCTAAGAGGTAGTGAGGTCTGTTGGAACAGTCACACCTAGCTCCAATAGACAAGAGTTCTTTGTCCCACCCTGGTCATTCCACAGATATATAAACCCATTTTCCTAGTTCCAACAGACCTCACTACCTCTGAGGATGCTTGCCATAGATGCAGGCGAAACGTCAGGAGAGAATGCCTCTAGAACATGGCCATATAGCCCGAAAAAACCTACAACAACCCAGTGATTCCAGCCATGAAAGCTTTCAACAATACAAGGGGGAAACTGTTTTTCTGGAACCCAGTGTTTTCTCTGTGAAAATTGGGGCTTTTCTGAGAATTCTGCACACAATAATACTATAGAAACCAACAAAAAGCTATTTTGTACAAAATTAGTGTGAGTGTTTAGGTGAAATCATACTTTCTTGCACAAAAAACTTATGTGGATTTCTAGTGTGAATGTTTTAATGCGACACTGATGGGTGTTTATACATATGCAAAAATCTTAATACAAAAACATGCATGATCATTGGGTTGTAGGTTTTTTCGGGCTATATGGCCATGGTCTAGAAGCGTTCTCTCCTGACGTTTCGCCTGCATCTTTGGCAAGCATCCTCAGAGGTAGTGAGATCTGTTGGAAGTAGGAAAAGGGGTTTATATATCTGTGGAATGACCAGGGTGAGGCAAAGAACTCTTGTCTGTTGGAGCTAGGTGTGAATGTTTCAACTGATTAACATTTGATGGCCTGGCAGTGCCTAGAGCAATCTTTGTTGAGAGGTGATTTGATGTCCTTGTTTGTTTCCTCTCTGTTGTTTTGCTGTTGTAATTTTAGAGTTTTTTTAATACTGGTAGCCAGATTTTGTTCATTTTCATGGTTTCCTCCTTTCTGTTGAAATTGTCCACATGCTTGTGGATTTCAATGGCTTCTCTGTGATGCCTGACATGGAGGTTGTGAGAGTGGTCCAGCATTTCTGTGTTCTCAAATACTATGCTGTGTCCAGGTTGGTTCCTCAGGTGCTCTGCTATGGCTGACGTCTCTGGTTGAAGTAGTCTGCAGTGCCTTTCATGTTCCTTGATTCGTGTTTGGGCAATGCTGCTATGTTTGGTGGTCCTATGTAGACTTGTCCACAGCTGCATGATACACGGTAGACTCCTGCAGAGGTGAGAGGGTCCCTCTTGTCCTTTGCTGAACGTAGCATTTGTTGGATTTTCTTGGTGGGTCTGTAGATAGTTTGTATGTTGTGTTTCCTCATTCCCTGAGACATTACAGGATGTCCCAATACTGACAACCTAAACACTCGTTTTCTCCAATGGTGTGGAAAAAACTTTGGAGATTATTTATCCCAGCATGCAAGGACAAAATAGTCAAATATTTACATTCTAAGTTGAAAACGGATTCTGCCTCAAATCCCTGGAATTTGCTTCCCATGCATGCCTTTTGGAGCAGTATGTTAAGAAGGCAGATGGATAGCGCTGGTTAAAAAAATTCCCGGAACACAAAACCGATGTTTATGATTAATTCAATTTGTTTGCAGCTGGAATCTTATCCCTTGATGAACTTTCTCTTTGATTTCCACATAGTAAAAGAAGAGAACTTGGGGAAAAGTCTTGCTGATCAGTAATATGGCTACTTAGAAGAATCTACACCAGGGGCAGGCATGTAGCCAGGCTTGAGGGGCTTCACCCCCCCCCCCCAAATTGTCATGGTGGTTCGCGAAAAGGCCTTACTGGTGCATTATTTAAACTGTTATGTTTATTCATATCATGATCTGATCACCCTACTCAATATATCCCATATGTTGTTGTTGTTGTTCATTCGTTCAGTCGTCTCCGACTCTTCGTGACCTCATGGACCAGCCCACGCCAGAGCTCCCTGTCGGCCGTTACCACCCCCAGCTCCCTCAAGGTCAGTCCAGTCACTTCAAGGATGCCATCCATCCATCTTGCCCTTGGTTGGCCCCTCTTCCTTTTGCCTTCCACTTTCCCCAGCATAATTGTCTTCTCTAGGCTTTGCTGTCTCCTCATGATGTGGCCAAAGGACTTCAACTTTGTCTCTAGTCTCCTTCCCTCCAGTGAGCAGCCGGGCTTTATTTCCTGGAGGATGGACTGGTTGAATAGGTTGGGTGAGAAGATGCAGCCTTGCCGTACGCCTTTCCCAATCTTGAACCAGTCTGTTGTTCCGTGGTCAGTTCTGACTGTTGCTCCTTGGTCCTTGTACAGATTCCTCAGGAGAGAGACAAGGTGGCTTGGGATGCCCATCCCACTAAGAACTTGCCACAATTTATTATGATCCACACAGTCAAAGGCTTTAGAATAGTCAATGAAGCAGAAGTAGATGTTTTTCTGAAACTCCCTGCCTTTCTCCATTATCCAGCGGATATTGGCAATTTGGTCTCTCGTTCCTCTACCTTTTCTAAACCCAGCTTGAACAATATCCCATATGCATGGGGGTATTGGGGTAATGATACAAAAGGTTTGCTAGGGCAGACCCTCTTTCACTCAGACTCAGCCCCCCCCCCCCGAAACTCAGCCCTCACGAACCCCCCCTGAAAACAATTCAGTCCCTCCTCCCCCCCCCCCGAAACGAAATCCTGGCTACGGGCCTGACCAGGGGTCTTCAAACTTTTTAAACAGAGGGCCAGGTCACAGTCCCTCAAAATGTTGGAGGGCTGGATTACAATTTGGAAAAGAAAAAAAAACATGAATGAATTCCTATGCAGATTGCATATATCTTATTTGTAGTGCAAAAACACTTTAAAACAATACAATAATTAAAATGAAGAAAAACTAATATAAACTTATTAGTATTTCAGTGGGAAGTATGGGTTTGCTTTTGGATTTTTTTTTTTTTGGTTGTGACAGGAGCGACCTGAGAAACTGCAAGTCGCTTCTGGTGTGAGAGAATTGGCCGTCTGCAAGGACGTTGCCCAGGGGACGCCAGGATGATTTGATGTTTGTATCATCCTTGTGGGAGGCTTCTCTCATGTCCCTGCATGAGGAGCTGGAGCTGACAGAGGGAGCTCATCCGCCTCTCCCCGGATTTGAACCTGTGACCTGTCGGTCTTCAGTCCTGCCGGCACAGGGGTTTAACCCACTGCACCAGCGGGGCTCCTGACGAGATAGGATTGTTGTGGTTGTGGCTGTGTGCTTTCAAGTCATTTCAGACAGACTGATCCTGAGTCAGGTAAATGGCCTTGGAGGGCCGTATCTGGCCCCGGGCCTTAGTTTGAAGACCCCTCATCTACACTGTAGAAGTAATGCACTTTGACACCAATTGGAACTACTATGGCTCAATGCTATGGAATCTTGGGAGTTGTAGTTTCACAAAGAGTGCTGTACACTGTAATTCTGCAGTGCACAGTGTTCCCTCACTTATTATGGGTGTTACGTTCCAGGACCACCTGCAATAAGTGAAAATCAGCAAAGTAGGGATGCTCCTCTTTCCTCCTCCTCTCCTCCTTCCCTGCTCGCTCAGGGAAGGAAGGAAAGGAAGTAAGCCTTCCTCCTCCTCATCCTTTTCCTTTCCCGTTCGCTTGGGGAAGGAAGGAAAGGAAGTAACCCTCCTCCTCCTCCGTGAAACAACGAGTCTGCGGAAAGCGAACCTCTAAATAGCGAGGGAACACTGTAGATCAGTGGTTCTCAACCTTGCTAATGCCGTGACCCCTGAATCCAGTCCCTCATGTTGTGGTGACCCCCAACCATAACATTGTTTTCGTTGCTACTTCATAACAGTCATTTTACTACTGTTATAAATCATAATGTAAATATCAGATATGCAAGATGTACTTTCATTCACTGGAGCAAACTGGGCACAAATACCCAATGCACCCACATGTGAATGCTAGTGGAGTTGGGGGAGGATTGAGTTTGTAATTTGGGAGTTGTAGTTTCTGGGCTTCATAGTTCAGCTATAATCAAAGAGCATTCTGAACTCCACCAGCGATGGATTTGAACCTAATTTGCCACCCAGAACTCCCATGCCCAATGGAAAACATTTGAAGGGTTTGGTGGGCATTGACCTTGAGTTTGGGAGTTGTAGTTCACATATATCCAGACAGCACTGTGGACTCACGCAATGGTGGATCTGGACCAAACTTGGCACAAATACCCAATATGCGCAAATGTGAACAGTGGTGGAGCCTGGGGAAAATAGACCTTGACTTTTGGGAGTTGTAAGGTAAAGGTAAAGGTAGTCCCCTGACATTAAGTCCAGTCATGTCTGACTCTGGGGTGTGGTGCTAATCTCCATTTCTAAGCCGAAGAGCCAGCGTTGTCCATAGACACCTCCAAGGTCATGTGGCTGGCATGACTGCATGGAGCGCCGTTACCTTCCCGCCGGAGCGGTACCTATTGATCTACTCACATTTGCATGTTTTCGAACTGCTAGGTTGGCAGAAGCTAGGGCTGACAGCGGAAGCTCACGCCGCTCCCCGGAATCGAACCTGCGACCTTTTGATCAACAAGCTCAGCAGCTCAGTGCTTTAACCCACTGCGCCACCGGGGGCTCCTTTTGGGAGTTGTAGTTGCTGGGATTTATAGTTCGCTACAATCAAAGAATATTCTGAACTCCACCAACGATACAATTGGTTCAAACTTCCAACATGGAATCCCCATGACTATCAGAAAATACTGTGTCCTCTGATGGTCTTTGGCGACCCCTCTGACACCCCTTCGCGACCCCCTCAGGGGTCCCGACCCCCAGCTTGATAAACACTGCTGTAGATGTATCCCTACATTACTTTAACTAACCAGAGATATCAACAAACATTTCTGGCCACCCAGAAAGATATTTCAGGGCTTGTATTCCCAAAGTCAAAGAATGGAAAACATATTCAAAAATAGTAAATATACATATGTGCAATTACTGAGCATCATAATACTGTGTTGTGGAGGATTATGGACGGATGACAATCTTACTCTTACTGCATTGCTAAAATCCCATCTTTGGGGCTAATTCTGCACAAAGTTGGAATACAACCTTAATGGCGTTTCCTGTGTAGAAAATTTTTCTTTGCAAACAAACGAAATAGACCACACCTGGAATATTGTGTCCAATTCTGGGCACCACAATTCAAGAGAGATATTGACAAGCTGGAATGTGTCCAGAGGAGGGCGACTAAAATGATCAAGGGTCTGGAGAACAAGCCCTATGAGGAGCGGCTTCAGGAGTTGAGCATATTTAGTCTGAAGAAGAGAAGGCTGAGAGGAGATATGATAGCCATGTATAAATATGTGAGAGGAAGCCACAGGGAGGAGGGAGCAAGCTTGTTTTCTGCTTCCTTGGAGAGTAGGAAAATGGAAAAATGGCTTCAAACTACAAGAGCGGAGATTCCATCTGAACATGAGGAAGAACTTCCTGACTGTGAGAGCCGTTCAGCAGTGGAACTCTCTGCCCCAGAGTGTAGTGGAGGCTCCTTCTTTGGAAGCTTTTAAACAGAGGCTGGATGGCCATCTGTCAGGGGTGATTTGAATGCAATATTCCTGCTTCTTGGCAGGGGGTTGGACTGGATGGCCCAGGAGGTCTCTTCCAACTCTTTGATTCTATGATTCTATGAAATAACAAATGGAATTTTTCTTCCTATAGTAAATCCCCATTACATTTGGGGAGTGAGAAACTATTATTCAAATTCAAGAGCAGAATGCAAACATCCACAAGAAATTAAGGATTTACAAACAGAGATCAACAGATTAGAAGAGCTTCATAAATATATATATGCCTCAGAAGAGTTTCCAATCAAGTTCAAATAATAAGAAAACACTTGGATTTGAAAAGCATGGGAAAAAATCCTGATTGATCAAAGCCTTGCCTGCCAATGGCTGAGCTGAATTGAGAGCAGATGCAGCCGTGGATTCAGAAGTGTCCCTTTTTCATTCCATTTAACCACAGCTCAGTGTTACGCTTGAGCCTTAAACTGCCGTTAATCTGAAATATTGTTAATTGAAATAAGTCAGCTTCGTAACTCATATTTGTAAAATTGGCTTGTTTCAAATAACGATAGGTAGGATTAATTGCAGTTTGTCTCAAGTGAGATAATTCTAAATTGTAAGAGGATTATTGGACTTAAAAGAGAGAAGAGGAAAGTCTCGTATTCGCTATTGAAATCCTATGTGGCGGAAACCTGTACGGTTTCAGAATATTGTACACACTGCTATTTATAAATACAGGCATTCAAAAATCCAGTATCCAAAATACTTCTGGATTATGGATATTTAACCAATTGTTTCTATCTATCTATCTATCTATCCAAATTGGGAGGGATAGCCAATAGTCCAGAGGACAGGAGCAGAATTCAAAACGATCTTGACAGATTAGAGAGATGGGCCAAAACTAACAAAATGAAGTTCAACAGGGACAAATGCAAGATACTCCACTTTGGCAGAAAAAATGAAATGCAAAGATACAGAATGGGGGACAATGCCTGGCTTGAGAGCAGTACGTGTGAAAAAGATCTTGGAGTCCTCGTGGACAACAAGTTAAACATGAGCCAACAATGTGATGTGGCGGCAAAAAAAGCCAATGGGATTTTGGCCTGCATCAATAGGAGCATAGTGTCTAGATCTAGGGAAGTCATGCTACCCCTCTTTTCCGCTTTGGTTAGACCACATCTGGAATATTGTGTCCAATTCTGGGCACCACAATTCAAGAGAGATATTGACAAGCTGGAATGTGTCCAAAGGAGGGCGACTAAAATGATCAAGGGTCTGGAGAACAAGCCCTATGAGGAGCGGCTTAGGGAACTGGGCATGTTTAGCCTGAAGAAGAGAAGGCTGAGAGGAGATATGATAGCCATGTATAAATATGTGAGAGGAAGCCACAGGGAGGAGGAGGGAGCAAGCTTGTTTTCTGCTTCCTTGGAGACTAGGACGCGGAACAATGGCTTCAAACTACAAGAGAGGAGATTCCATCTGAATATTAGGAAGAACTTCCTAACTGTGAGAGCCGTTCAGCAGTGGAACTCTCTGCCCTGGAGTGTGGTGGAGGCTCCTTCTTTGGAAGCTTTTAAGCAGAAGCTGGATGGCCATTTGTCAGGGGTGATTTGAATGCAATATTCCTGCTTCTTGGCAGGGGGTTGGACTGGATGGCCCATGAGGTCTCTTCCAACTCTTTGATTCTATGATTCTATGATTCTATCTATCTATCTATCTATCTATCTATCTATCTATCTATCTATCTATCTATCTAACGTTTGTGTTTGTTTGTGGGATTAACATAACTCAAAAATCACTGGATGAATTGTCGCCAAATTTGGCCACAAGACTCCTACTAACCCAAGGAGTGACAATCACTCAATTTTTTTTTGTCATTTGGGAGTTAGAGTTGCTGGGATTTATAGTTTACCTACAATCAGAGCATTCTGAACTCCACCAATGATGGAACTGAACCAAACATGGCACACAGGACTCCCATGAACAACAGAAAACACTATAAGGGTTTTCTACAAGAGAGGAGTTTCTTGTACGAGAAACTACAAGAGAGGAGATTCCATCTGAACATGAGGAAGAACTTCCTGACTGTGAGAGCCGTTCAGCACTGGAACTCTCTGCCCCAGAGTGTGGTGGAGGCTCCTTCTTTGGAAGCTTTTAAACAGAGGCTGGATGGTCATCTGTCAGGGGTGATTTGAATGCAATATTCCTGCTTCTTGGCAGAATGGGGTTGGACTGGATGACCCATGAGGTCTCTT
This sequence comes from Anolis sagrei, assembly GCF_037176765.1. Taxonomy (NCBI): domain Eukaryota; kingdom Metazoa; phylum Chordata; class Lepidosauria; order Squamata; family Anolidae; genus Anolis; species Anolis sagrei. The sequence continues at coordinate 7,936,330 of NC_090021.1, read as the reverse complement.
CCAACTCTTTGATTCTATGATTCTATGTTGGGCATTGACCTTGAGTCTGGGAGCTGTAGTTCACCTACATCCACAGAGTACTGTGGACTCAAACAATGATGGATCTGGACCAAACTCGGCACGAATATTCCATATGCCCAAATATGAACACAAATGAAGTTTGGGGAAATAGACCTTAACATTTGGGAGTTGTAGTTACTGGGATTAATAGTTCACCTACAATCATAGAGCATTCTGAACTCCACAAATGATGGAACTGAACCAAACATGGCACACGGGACTCCCATGAACAACAGAAAACACTATAAGGATTTGTTGGGCATTGACCTTGAGTTTGGGAGTTGTAGTTCACCTACATCCAGAGAGCACTGTGAACTCAAACAATGATGGATCTGGGCCAAACTTGGCACGAATATTCCATATGCCCAAATATGAACACGGATGAAGTTTGGGGAAATAGACCTTGACATTTGGGAGTTGTAGTTACTGGGATTTATAGTTCATCTACAATCATAGTGCATTCTGAACTCCACCAATGATGGAACTGAGCCAAACATGGCACACAGGACTCCCATGAACAACAGAAAACACTATAAGGATTTGTTGGGCATTGACCTTGAGTTTGGGAGTTGTAGTTCACCTACATCCAGAGAGCACTGTGAACTCAAACAATGATGGATCTGGGCCAAACTCGGCACGAATATTCCATATGCCCAAATATGAACACGGATGAAGTTTGGGGAAATAGACCTTGACATTTGGGAGTTGTAGTTACTGGGATTAATAGTTCACCTACAACCAAAGAGCATTCTGAGCCCCACCAATGACAGAATCGGGGCAGACATCCCACACAGAACCCCCATGACCAACAGAAAATACTTAGAATCATAGAATCATAGAATCCTAGACTTGGAAGAGACCTCCTGGGCCATCCAGTCCAACCCCATTCTGCCAAGAAGCAGGAAAATTGCATTCAAATCACCCCTGACAGATGGCCATCCAGCCTCTGTTTAAAAGCTTCCAAAGAAGGAGCCTCCGCCACACCCTGGGGCAGAGAGTTCCACTGCTGAACGGCTCTCACAGTCAGGAAGTTCTTCCTCATGTTCAGATGGAATCTCCTCTCTTGTAGTTTGAAGCCATTGTTCCATTGCGTCCTAGTCTCGAGGGAAGCAGAAAACAAGCTTGCTCCCTCCTCCCTGTGGCTTCCTCTTACATATTTATACATGGCTATCATATCTCCTCTCAGCCTTCTCTTCTTCAGGCTAAACATGCCCAGCTCCTTAAGCCACTCCTCATAGGGTTGCTCTGTACTTAAAACCATCCAGTCCAATTTCCTTCACCAGGGCAAGTAAACATAATCAAAGCGCTCCTGACAAAGAACCATCCAGCCATAGATATATATGATTCACACACACAGAGAGCTATAATATCATAGATCTGAAAGGGACCTAAGGAGAAGGACAATGATATGTTGCATGTTCCAGAGTAGGCAAACCAGACACTCCACATCAACACTGACAAATAAACAGCAAGAAATACTGTTTTTACCCACAAGCATCAAGAAATTACATATATTAGAAACCAACACTTTCTCATTATTTTATTTTCCAGATCACTAGACTGGGCCACAGCAACGCCTGGCAGGGAACAGCTAGTATATTTATTAAAAGGCATAAAAGGGGGCAAAACACAAATGAAAATATACATAAACTGATCATAGAATCATAGAGATGGAAGAGACCTCATGGGCCATCCAATCCAACCCCCTGCAAGAAGCAGGAAAATTGAATTCCCTCTTTTTCTGATCACCAAAGAACTTGGTAGACTTGATCAATATTTTGGTAAAATTCATGGGAAGAGAGGAAGAAGACTTCAAAAAGGAATTAGATCAAGTTTATAGAATCATAGAATCATAGAATCAAAGAGTTGGAAGAGACCTCTTGGGCCATCCAGTCCAACCCCCTGCCAAGAAGCAGGAATACTGCATTCAAATCACCCCTGACAAATAGCCATCCAGCCTCTGCTTAAAAGCTTCCAAAGAAGGAGCCTCCACCACACTCCGGGGCAGAGAGTTCCACTGCTGAACGGCTCTCACAGTCAGGAAGTTCTTCCTCATGTTCAGATGGAATCTCCTCTCTTGTAATTTAAAGCCATTGTTCCGCGTCCTAGTCTCCAGGGAAGCAGAAAACAAGCTTGCTCCCTCCTCCCTGTGGCTTCCTCTTACATATTTATACATGGCTATCATATCTCCTCTCAGCCTTCTCTTCTTCAGGCTAAACATGCCCAGTTCCCTAAGCCGCTCCTCATAGGGCTTGTTCTCCAGACCCTTGATCATTTTAGTCGCCCTCCTCTGGACACATTCCAGCTTGTCAATATCTCTCTTGAATTGTGGTGCCCAGAATTGGACACAATATTCCAGATGTGGTCTAACCAAAGCAGAATAGAGGGGTAGCATTACTTCCTTAGATCTAGACACTATGCTCCTATTGATGCAGGCCAAAATCCCATTGGCTTTTTTTGCCGCCACATCACATTGTTGGCTCATGTTTAACTTGTTGTCCACGAGGACTCCAAGATCTTTTTCACACGTACTGCTCTCGAGCCAGGCATTGTCCCCCATTCTGTATCTTTGCATTTCGTTTTTTCTGCCAAAGTGGAGTATCTTGCATTTGTCACTGTTGAACTTCATTTTGTTAGTTTTGGCCCATCTCTCTAATCTGTCAAGATCGTTTTGAATTCTGCTCCTGTCCTCTGGAGTATTGGCTATCCCTCCCAATTTGGTGTCGTCTGCAAACTTGATGATCATGCCTTCTAGCCCTTCATCTAAGTCATTAATAAAGATGTTGAACAGGACCGGGCCCAGGACGGAACCCTGCGGCACTCCGCTCATCACTTCTTTCCAGGATGAAGAGGAAGCATTAGTGAGCACTCTCTGTGTTCGTCCACTTAACCAATTACAGATCCACCTCACCGTAGTTTTGCCTAGCCCACATTGGACTAGTTTCCTTGCCAGAAGGTCATGGGGGACCTTGTCGAAGGCCTTACTGAAATCCAGGTACGCTACATCCACGGCATTCCCCGCATCTACCCAGCTTGTAGCTCTATCGAAGAAAGAGATCAGATGAGTCTGGCATGACTTGTTTTTGATAAATCCATGTTGACTATTAGCGATGACCGCATTTGTTTCTAAGTGTTTGCAGACCGCTTCCTTAACAATCTTTTCCAGAATCTTGCCCGGTATCGACGTGAGGCTGACCGGACGGTAGTTGTTTGGGTCGTCCTTTTTTCCCTTCTTGAAGATTGGGACCACATTGGCCCTCCTCCAATCTGCTAGAACTTCTCCCGTTCTCCAAGAACTCTCAAAGATGGTTGCCAATGGTTCCGAAATGACTTCCGCTAGTTCCTTCAATACTCTTGGGTGTAGTTGATCTGGCCCTGGGGACTTGAACTCATTAAGAGCGGCCAGGTATTCCTGGATGACTTCTTTCCCAATTTGGGGTTGGATGTCCTCCAATCCCTCATCCACTCCATCTTGCTGAGGTTGAAGACTCTCTTTTTGTGAGAAGACCGAGGCAAAGAAGGCATTAAGTAGTTCTGCCTTTTCCCTATCCCCTGTCAGCATTGCCCCATCTTCTCCGCGAAGAGGTCCTTTGAATTGGAATCCATTCCAATTCAAAGAAATCTACCTAAAGATGTCATTGTCCATTTCACAAGACAACATACATGGAAAGTAACATTTTGGGAATCCCAATTTCCAGAATCCCCCAATGAATATGATCAGTGAACCAACATAGTAATAGGTTCTTGTGGGTTTTTTCGGGCTATATGGCCATGTTCTAGAGGCATTTTTTCCTGACGTTTGCATCTATGGCAAACATCGTCAGAGGTAGTGAGGTCTATTAGAACTAGGAAAATGGATTTATATATCTGCGGAATGACCAGGGTGAGGCAAAGAACTCTTGTCTGTTGGAGCTAGGTGTGAATGTTTCAACTGACCACCGTGATTAGCATTTGATGGCCTGGCAGTGCCTGGGGCAATCTTTTGTTGAGAGGTGATTAGATGTCCGTGATTGTTTCCTCTCTGTGGTTTTGCTCTTGTAATTTTGGAGTTTTTTTAATACTGGTAGCCAGATTTTTTTTCATTTTCATGGTTTTCTCCTTTCTGTTGAAATTGTCCACATGCTTGTGGATTTCAATGGCTTCTCTGTGTAGTCTGACATGGTGGTTGTGAGAGTGATCCAGCATTTCTGTGTTCTCAAATAATATGCTGTGTCCAGGTTGGTTCATTCATTTATTTATTTCGTGTACTTCTACCCCGCCCTTCTCAGCCCCCGAGGGGGGACTCAGGGTGGCTTACAAGAGGCACAATTCGATGCCTACACAATAATACAGATAAAAATATATAGACAGCCATTAAACAGTTATAACAGTTAAAAACAATCAATATATATCACAATCAATAAAACCAGTCTTATGGTCAACTTTCGCGACTCAGGGTCCATAACTTCATTCCACATTTTCCATTCCTATCAGTCGTCATTGTGCTATATTTATCTGCCAGGTTGCCCAAATGCCTGGTCCCAAATCCATGTTTTTAATTTCCTTCTAAAGGAAAGGAGGGATGACAATGATCTAATTTCCCCGGGGAGAGAATTCCATAGGTGAGGGGCCACTACCGAGAAGGCCCTGCTCCTCGTCCCAGCCAATCTCACTTGTGATAGAGGCGGGGCCAAGAGCAGGGCCTCCCCAGAAGATCTTAAACTACGAGGTGGGGTGTAGAGGGAGATGCGTTCAGACAGATATGCTGGGCCAGAACCGTATAGGGTTTTGTAGGTCAAAACCAGCACTTTGAATTGTGCTTATCAGGTGCTCTGCTATGGCTGACTTCTCAGGTTGAAGTAGTCTGCAGTGCCTTTCATGTTCCTTGATTCGTGTTCGGGCACTGCACTTGGTGGTCTCTATGTAGACTTCTCCACAGCTGCACGGTACATGGTAGACTCCTGCAGAGATGAGAGGATCCCTCTTGTCCTTTGCTGAACGTAGCATTTGTTGGATTTCCTTGGTGGGTCTGTAGATAGTTTGTATATTGTGTTTCCTCATCAGCTTCACTCTGCGGTCAGTGGTACCTTGATGTATGGCAAGAACACTTTTCCTCTGGGTGGATCTTGGTCTTTACTCTCGTGGCTTGTTCTTGGTCTTGCAGCTCTTCTAATGTCTGAGGTGGAGTCTCCATTGGCCTGGAGAGCCCAGTTGAGGTGGTTCAGTTCATCTTGGAGGAGGTGGGCTTCCCAGATTCTTTTTGCACGGTCTGCCAAGGCTTTGATGGTGCTTCTTTTTTGACTTGGGTGATGGTTGGAGTTTTTATGTAGATCTCTATCTGTGTGTGTGGGTTTTCTGTAGACGGTGTGACCCAATTGTTGATCTGGTTTGCGGATGACTAAGACATCTAGAAAAGGCAGTCTTCCTTCATTTTCTTTTTCCATGGTGAACTGGATGTTTGGGTGGATGCTGTTAAGATGGTCCAGGAACCTGTTGAGTTCTTCTTCTCCATGGCTCCAAATAGTGAAGGTGTCATCCACATATCTGAACCTGTACAGCCCAGTTGAGGTGGTTCAGTTCATCTTGGAGGAGGTGGGCTTCACAGATTCTTTTTGCACGGTCTGCCAAGGCTTTAATGGTGCTTTTTTTTTTCATCACCCAAGTCAAAAAAGAACAACAACCCAGTCTATCAGAAAAGAGGAAATGACTGACTTCAGTGTCTTTCTTCTCTGATTCCCAGAAGTCTTCAGCTGGATACTGCCAAAAACAGCTTTCTGGATGAGAAAGTCTTTTGTATGAAAAAGTGACTTCAGAATTGTCCTTGAAGCCCACACTGTGATGCCCAGACCTTCCTGACCATAAGAGACAGCACTGGAGACTGAAATGAACAGCTCAGAACTTTGTGGGAATATTCAAACCATAACAAAAAAAAGCCCCACTCCCAACACACAGCTTCTTCCACACACAAAAACTCCAGAATCTTTGCACTAAGAACACTAAGAACAGAGAAGATATGCCTCCAGACACAATGGTAGAGTCAGCAGGACCCAGCTTCATAAAAGAGGTCATAGCGCTTGTATTTCCCCCCAAAGGCTGGAGAGACAGACAGGCGGAGAGAGTTCAGCGCGAGGCCAGAAACCCAAAGAGCTGAGGTCAGGCTGCAAATAGGTCCGGCGTTCAGAACAACATCAGTGATACATGGTTTGCAACAACAGCTTTGGGCCAAATGAGCTGGTGATGTGATGTATTTCAAGGAGGCTTCCTTGCATCTCGCCTTGAACAGCCTTGCCCTTGGTTAAACTGGAGAGCAGGATGCCACTTCAATGACTTGTTGCACTTGCTAGGAAACCACAACCTGCAGTTCAGGCAGGTAAGGAGCCCTGCGGTTGATGAGAATGCAGTATCACAGAATATTAGTCACAGACCAGGCTGTGGCATAAAATCTGCATTAAATCACTACTGACCGAGAGGTCATGAGTTCAAAGCCAGCCCGGGCTGGAGTGAGCTCCCGACCATTAATAGTCTATCTTGCTTCGACCTATGCAGCTCAAAAGTCAGTTGCATCTCTCAAGTAGGAAATTTAGATACCGCTTTATGCGAGGAGGCTAATTTAACTCATTTATGACACCATAAAACCTTCTAGCAGCATGCATAAGAATGAGGAAGTACTCCATCAAGGACTCGGTGTCACATAGAATCAAAGAATCAAAGAGTTGGAAGAGACCTCATGGGCCATCCAGTCCAACCCCTTGCCAAGAAGCAGGAATATTGCATTCAAATCACCCCTGACAGATGGCCATCCATTTAGAGAGTTCCACTGCTGAATGGCTCTCACAGTCAGGAAGTTCTTCCTCATGTTCAGATGGAATCTCCTCACAAGTGGACGGTGAAGCAGCAGCTCTCCTTGTGGCTGCAATCAAGCATACCCTCATGAAGCCCGAAAACTGGAATGTTAAATTGCCTCTGTGTCTGTCTATATATGTTGCATGTCTAATTGGCATTGAATGTTTGCCATGTATATGTTCATTGTAATGCACCCTGAGTCCCTTGCCGGGTGAGAAGGGCGGAATATAAATACTGTAAATAAATAAATAGGGTCATGGAGTTGGAAGTGACCCCAAGGGCCATCCAGTGCAACTCCAATCAGTCAGGCAGGAAGACACAATCAAAGCACTCCAGACAGATGGCCACCCAACATCGCCTTAAAAACCTCCAGAGAAGGACTCTATCAGACTCCAAGGCAGCAGATTCCTCTGCCAAACAGCTCTGAAAATCAGGAAGTTTTTCCTAATCTCTTCTGCATACAGGCAGTCCCAATAAGATAGGGTGTGTGGGTTTGCTCCTTAGTTGAATTTGTTTTTTAAGTTGGAACAGGTAATTTTTAAAAGTCTAATATCAGCCCCGTGCCCACTTATCGTGGGTGTTATGTGCCAGGATCACCCGCAAAAAGTGAAAATCTGCAAAGTAGGGTTGTTGTTGTTCATTCATTCAGTTGTCTCCGACTCTTCGTGACCTCATGGACCAGCCCATGCCAGAGCTCCCTGTCGGCTGTCACCACCCCCAGCTCCTTCAAGGATGCCATCCATCCATCTTGCAAAGTAGGGACGCTATATTTATTTTAGCATTTATACATTATTTTAGTAGTTATATACTATTTTAAGTCTTTATAAACTCGCTCCAACACACTTATACACTACATAACCCATATAAACAAAATCCTTCCATCACTTTAGTTGAGCAGCAACTTTTAGAAAGCGCTCCACTTCAATTGGGCATAGATACGAAGCGTTCATGCGCACATGTCCTTCTATTCATTTCCAGGTTATTGTTTTTACAAGCTTGGCAGTTTCTGGAGGGTCAGTGGAAAGAAAATTGGATTTTCAAGTCACTGCAGTTACCCATACTTGTGGTATTTTTGTGTTGTACCTGATGGCCAGTTAAAAAAAACAAAGACATGACTTCTACCTCTTGCTCGGGATTTTTGTTGTTTATTCGTTCTGTCGCTTCCGACTTGTGGTGACCTCCTGGACCAACTCATGCCAGAGCTCCCTGTCAGCCATCACCACCCCCAGTTCCTTCAGAGTCAATCCAGTCACTTCAAGGATGCCATCCATCCATCTTGCCCTTGGTCGACCCCTCTTCCTTTTTCCTTCCATTTTCCCCAGCATCATTGTCTTCTCTAAGCTTTCCTTTCTTCTCATGATGTGGCCAAAGGACTTCATCTTTGCGTCTAATATCTTTCCCTCCAAAGAGCAGCTGAGCTTTATTTCCTGGAGGATGGACTGTTTGGATCTTCGCACAGTCCAAGGCCCTCTCAGAATTTTCTTCTAGCACCACAGTTGAAAAGCATTTCTCTTCCTTCGCTCAGCCTTCCTTATAGTCTAGCTCCCACATCCATAGGTTGTTGTTGTTCATTCATTCAGTCGTCTCCGACTCTTCATGACCTCATGGACCAGCCCACGCCAGAGCTCCCTGTTGGCTGTCACCACCCCCAACTCCTTCAAGGTCAGTCCAATCACTTCAAGGATGCCATCCATCCATCTTGCCCTTGGTCGACCCCTATAGTAACATCCATAGGTTACTATGGGGAATACAATTGCTTTAACTACGTGGACCTTTGTTGCCAGTGTGATGTCTCCACTCTTCACTATTTTATCGAGATTGGTCCTTGCTCTCCTCCCAAGAAGGAAACATCTTCTGATTTCCTGGCTGCACTCTGCTTCTGCAGTCATCTTTGCACCTAGAAATACAAAGTCTGCCCCTGCCTCCAAGTTTTCTTCCTCTATTTGCCAGTTGTCAATCAGTCCAGTTGTCACAATCTTTTTTTATGTTTAACTGCAACCCAGCTTTTGCGCTTTCTTCTTTCACCTTGTTTAGATAATGGTAAATGTAAACCAATGAAAAGCAATGCTTTCCATCATAGAACGGCAGATCACGCACTCCATTGTTGCTCCTGTCTTTTATTTAGAAACCTAACCTCTGCCTAGCTGTGATCTTCCCGCAGTGGCAGTAAAACAGAAACAACCCAGCCGACTCCATGCCGTGCTCCTGTCAGGCCCATTAGCACAGGGAGGTTTTTAACACTCATGCTTCAAATTAAATGTCAAATATAATTTGCTGTCGGGAGCGTTAAAAGAGTGGGTTCTGTACTCTTGGAGGGATTCTGACAGGAGCACCTCTCCTCGAAGCATTTAACGTCAGACAAATGGGAAATTGGAGGCCCCCAAACATCTCCCATTACAAAAAAAATGGGTATCAGTATGGATTGCATATTGTTATCAAATCAAGGCAGGCAATGGTTCCCAGACAGAGAGCTTGGTATTTTCTTTCCTGTCAATACAGACTCCGCTTTTAAGAAAACAGTGACACACTGCAGAAAGGCCTTAAGGATCAGGTATTCTGTTTTCGAACTGAGTCACTGGAGCAAAACTGGAATGGAATACCTTCTTGCAGAAATGTCCCATGTACTATTTCAAACTGGTTCAAGATTGGGAAAGGAGTATGACAAGGCTATCTACTCTCACCCAACCTATTCAACTTGTATGCAAAACACATCATGTGGTGTGCGGGGCTTGACGAACGCAAAGCTGGGGTTAAAATTGCTGGAAGAAACATTAACAACCTTAGATATGCAGATGATACCACTTTGATGACTGAAAGTGAGGCGTAGCTGAGGAGCCTTCTCACCAAGGTGAAAGAAGAAAGTGCAAAAGCTGGGTTGCAGTTAAACATTTTTTTAAAAAACTAGATTATGGCAACCGGAGTGACTAATAACTGGCAAATAGAGGGAGAAAACGTGGAAGCAGAGACAGATTTTGTATTTCTAGGTGAAAAGATTACTGCAAACGCAGACTGTGACCAGGAAGACAGGTTGAGAACCACTGGTTTAGGGCTTTATAGGCTAAAGCCAGCACTTTGAATTGTGCTCGGTAGCAAATTGGCAGCCAGTGGACCTGACGTAACAGGAGAGTTGTCTGCTCCCTGTATGCCGCTCCATGACTATGTATTGTTGAAGGCTTTCATGGCCGGAATCACTGGGTTGTTGTAGGTTTTTTCGGGCTATATGGCCATGGTCAAGAGGCATTCTCTCCTGACATTTCGCCTGCATCTATGGCAAGCATCCTCAGAGGTAGTGAGGTCTGTTGGAACTAGGAAAATGGGTTTATATATCTGTGGAATGACCAGGGTGAGGAAAAGGACTCTTGTCTGCTGGAGCTAGGTGTGAATGTTTCAACTGACCACCTTGATTAGCATATAAGAGCCTGACAGTGCCTAGAGTAAACTTTGTTGAGAGGTGATTAGATATCCTAGTCCATTTTCCTAGTCCTAGTCCACAGTCCATTAGATTTTCCTAGTTCCAACAGACCTCACTACCTCTGAGGATGCTTGCCATAGATGCAGGCGAAACGTCAGGAGAGAATGCCTCTAGACCATGGCCATATAGCCCGAAAAAACCCTACAACAACCCAGGAATCAGACTATTTGAAGCTTCCGAACAGTCTTCAAAGGCAGCCCCATGCAGAGCACGTTGCAGTAGTCTATTCAGGATGTAACAAGAGCATGGACTACCATTTTAAAGCAATCCGAATGTTATTACTTAGATTCAATTAAAATATTTATGTTGATAGCAAGGCACAAAGACAAAAGAGTAACCAAAGTTACCCAAAATGAGGAAGATAAATGCAACACACACACACACACAAACAGAATCATAGCCATTTGAGCAGATAATTTTTAAAAAAATAGATTAAATGAGAGAGAAAAGAATAAATATGCCTAATTTTGGTAATTATTACAGCGATAATTAATATGAAATCCACTTTTCCTCAAAACGCATGTGTCATTATTTCTCCTTTTCTTTTTTGTTCCTCCTCATCCATTAGATAGCACATGCGAGTCATTATCCCTAATTAACGGAGCCAATCTCACATGAAAAGGATGTGCCTGGTTTCCTCTTTGGATGCAACACAAACCGGAGCAGCTGTTCAGCAACATCCTGTAACCATGTCTATGTCTTACGGGGAAAATCTGGCGCAGTTTTAGGGTTATATCGTAACTCTTGCAATACCGTTAATTTTTCACGAGGACTTTCTTCCTAGACTGAACGATCAGCGGATTCGTTTCAGAACGCAGATGGGATTCTAAATTGAATGTATACATACCTTCATACTAAATTTTACTGCCTTTGTACATCAACTCTGAAACTTGGGGGAAAATAACTCATGCCACCTCTCAACCCGCTCTTCTCAAGGCCAAACACACCCACTCCATAAGCTGCTCCTCATAGAGTTTGGCTTCAGACCTGCGACCACTTTGGCCACCCTTCCAGATGCATTGTTTCCAGATCTTTTACCATTTTGGTCGCCCTTCTCCGACAAATTCCAGCTTCTCATATTTTAGGATTATAGAATTATAGAGATGGAAGAGTCCCCCAAGGGCCATCCAACCCCTTCTGCCATGCAGGGAAAGCTGTTGTAACTCAGCGTGTGCCTCATGTATCTACTAGTGCTAGTAGGAGGAAACGAGGCTCGGAAGAGGAAGACGCTCAACTGCAGCTGAAGCGCATTAGGGACTTGTTCCTAGAATCTAGTGATGAGGAAGAGTTTCAGGGGTTTACTCGTGAGGAGATGGAGGTGGAGGATTACCATGGTGTAAAGCGAGTAGCACGCAGTTCAGACAGTGATGAGGAATCCATTTCCAAGTGTCTTAAAGAGATAGCAGATAGCGACGGGTCTGAAAGTGATGATGAAGAGCTGGACTGGACCAGGGTCCAGGAGGTTTTGGATGTGATTAATGCTCCAACCGCCAGCGATGAGTTCCAAGGGGTCACAGACCCATGGGTTTCGGATACTGCTTCTCAGGATGCAGCCCGGAGTGCAGACTGGCAACAATGGAGAGAACGCAGTTCACCTGTGGAACTAGATGCACCTGGAGGCGAATCTAGTGATTCTGATGGGATTTAAGGAATAGCCTTGGGTCCATCATGTTGCAGAGTTCAAAGTGTTGTGTACCTGTGTATCCTGCTGTTAACTCTTGCCTTGAGTCCTTGTATCCAGAACCGTGTTTCCGTGATCGTGCTGACGACTTTGCCTGGCTTGGAACCGTGAGTCTCGTCTCCTGCTCTAACCCTTGGACCGTCTTGACTATTCTACGCTTCTGCCTGTCTCCTGTGCTGACGTCGGACCGCTCCTCATACTGCTTATTGCCTTGTGATTTTTGGACTGCCTGTATTCTGTTCTTACTACAAACTGTTTGCCTGCTTTCCTTTTTTCAGCCCAGACTGCCTGGGTAGCTGCCTTGTTTACATTTCTGCCAGCCGCAGACTCTTTTGTTTACAAGCTCTGCTGATAAGAGCCTTTTGACTTGTTAATTTGCCATTAAACACCTTCTGTTAACCCTTAAGCTGCTGTTTTGCCTCATTGGCTGGAAGCTGCCCTGAGTCCTCCCTCAGGGGTTGAGAAAGGCGGGGTATAAATATTTGAAATAAATAATAAATAAAGAAATCCAAAAGAAGCCATTAATTCCCTTTGCTCGGGTCTATAAATATTCTGTGCGGAAGGAGTTCTGCAAACAGAATGAGCACCTAGAGCTTCAGTAATGGATTATGGACAAGCTGATGGAGTCTCCGACCACAGAATTCAGCTAGATAAGGCCATGTTGTTGTTCATTCGTTCAGTCGTCTCCGACTCTTCGTGACCTCATGGACCAGTCCACGCCAGAGCTCCCTGTCGGCCGTTACCACCCCCAGCTCCCTCAAGGTCAGTCCAGTCACTTCAAGGATGCCATCCATCCATCTTGCCCTTGGTCGGCCCCTCTTCCTTTTGCCTTCCACTTTCCCCAGCATCATTCCCTTCTCTAGGCTTTGCTGTCTCCTCATGATGTGGCCAAAGTACTTCAACTTTGTCTCTAGTATCTTTCCCTCCAGTGAGCAGCCGGGCTTTATTTCCTGGAGGATGGACTGGTTGGATCTTCTCGCAGTCCAAGGCACTCTCAGCACTTTCCTCCAACACCACAGCTCAAAAGCATCGATCTTCCTTCGCTCAGCCTTCCCTAAGGTCCAGCTCTCACATCCGTAGGTTACTACAGGGAATACCATGGCTTTGACTAGGCGGATCTTTGTTGCCAGTCTGATGTCTCTACTCTTCACTATTTTATCGAGACTGGACATTGCTCTCCTCCCAAGAAGGAAGCGTCTTCTGATTTCCTGGCCACAGTCTGCATCTGCAGTCATCTTTGCCCCTAGAAATACAAAGTCTGTCACAGCCTCCACGGTTTCTCCCTCTATTAAGGCCATAAGGCTGTTATATTTAAGCATATTTTAATTGAATTGATTTAATATTTTAATTGTATGGAATTATTGGTTTTATTATGTATGTTATTATGTACATATGGAGGCATCGAATTGTTGCTGAGGATTCATTAGCCACTTCATTTTGGAAATGGTTCTGCCAGATTGGAAAAAGCCTTCCGTGAATGCCACAGAGTCTCTGTGGGCGTTTGCAGCCGTGATGGAAAGAAGTATATTTAGACAGTATTTTGACACTCTTACTTAAAGCAAGGTTAACACGGCGGAACAATTGCTTACTACATCTCCACTTCCAGAAGAGCCACAAAAGAGGCTTTGCGGGAATCTTCTGTTTCATTCGCTTGCTCAGCCACAGGGACAGCGAGAAAGAATCGCCATATCAGCGGGATCTTTCCGTTCCGCAGGTGCTCAGCACACCTGGCTTTCCCACCTTGTGTAAAGCAAACTCTTTTACGGGAAACCTAGAGGAGAGGCACGGGGCAACAGGGATAACAAGGAGACTACAGTCGCCCCTCCACATTTGTGGCTTTAAACTATGTTCCGTCTTGAAGTTTAAGATCCACCAGGGAGGCCCTACTCTCAGTCACACCGGTCTCGCAAACGCGTTTGGTGGGGACAAGGGACAGGGTCTTCTCGGTAGTGGCTCCCTGCTTGTAGAATTCGCTTCCCAGAGAAATTATTTTGGCGTCCTCCCTCCTTTCCTTTAGGAAAAAACTGAAATCGTGGTTTTGGAACCAAGCATTTGGCTAGCAGGCACAACGACACTTTAGACATTGAATTGGACCATATGATGATTGTTATGATAATAGAAACGGCTATGATTGAATAATTAATGTTATTGTTTTAATCTATTGTGTTTTTATGCTTTTATATTGCTGTTATTTTGTGACCTTGAGTTTTAGAGTTGTAGTTCACTTACATCCAGAGAGCACTGTGGACTCTCTGAACTAAACTTGGCACGAATACTCAATATGCCCTAATGTGAACATTGGTTGCGTTTGGGGAAAATAGACTTGACATTTGGGAGTTGTCGTTGCTGGGATGTATAGTTCACCTACAATCAAAGAGCATTCTGAACCCCACCAATGATAGATTTGGGCCAAACTTCCCACACAAAATCCCCATGAACAACAGAAAATGGCCTTTGGCAATCCCTATGACACCTCCCTCAAGACCTCCCACCAGGGTCCTGACCCTCAGGTTGAGAAATCCTGTTCTAGACGCTCACAAATTCCTTTCCCTTCACAGTCACAAATGTTGCTTAAATCAAGCCAACAGCCCTTGCAATTGACAAGACACACCATGAATATAACGAACAAAAATACTGATCCCATCACAATTGCCGTTACTGTGTCTTTGAGTCAGCTCCAATAAAGGACAACCTCAACCATGACCTGCCTATGGTCCGTGGCTAAGAGGCGATTCCAGCAATCATCTCCTAGACTTCTCGTCCTAAAACTCAAACCACCATAATACTTATAATAAAACAATCCACTCCACTTTGGCAGAAAAAATGAAATGCAAAGATACAGAATGGGGGACAATGCCTGGCTCGAGAGCAGTACGTGTGAAAAAGATCTTGGAGTCCTCGTGGACAACAAGTTAAACATGAGCCAGGAATGTGATGTGGCAGCAAAAAAAGCCAATGGGATTTTGGCCTGCATCAATAGGAGCATAGTGTCTAGATCTAAGGAAGTAATGCTACCCCTCTATTCTGCTTTGGTTAGACCACATCTGGAATATTGTGTCCAATTCTGGGCACCACAATTCAAGAGAGATATTGACAAGCTGGAATGTGTCCAGAGGAGGGCGACTAAAATGATCAAGGGTCTGGAGAACAAGCCCTATGAGGAGCGGCTTAAGGAGCTGGGCATGTTTAGCCTGAAGAAGAGAAGGCTGAGAGGGGATATGATAGCCATGTATAAATATGTGAGAGGAAGCCACAGGGAGGAGGGAGCAAGCTTGTTTTCTGCTTCCTTGGAGACTAGGACGCGGAACAATGGCTTCAAACTACAAGAGAGGAGATTCCATCTGAACATGAGGAAGAACTTCCTGACTGTGAGAGCCGTTCAGCAGTGGAACTCTCTGCCCCGGAGTGTGGTGGAGGCTCCTTCTTTGGAAGCTTTTAAACAGAGGCTGGATGGCCATCTGTCAGGGGTGATTTGAATGCGATTTTCCTGCTTCTTGGGAGGGGGTTGGACTGGATGACCCATGAGGCCTCTTCCAACTCTTTGATTCTATGATTCTATGAAATAACAAATGCAATTTTTCTTCCTATAGTAAATCCCCATTACATTTGGGGAGTGAGAAACTGGAAGCTTTTAAGCAGAGGCTGGATGGCCATTTGTCAGGGGTGATTTGAATGCAATATTCCTGCTTCTTGGCAGAACGGGGTTGGACTGGATGGCCCATGAGGTCTCTTCCAACTCTTTGATTCTATGATTCTATGAATCATGTATATTAAAACACACACATATGTGATACCAAAATCAGAAAGTGCATTCAAGTCCATTACAATTTAAGACTCTGGATGTAACCCAATCAAACCTGCCCCTAGATTATTATGATACAACTTGCTGGAAGAAATGCAACAGCTGAATTATTATTTGTTGTTGTTGCTGCATGCCTTCAAGTTGTTTCCAGTTTACAGTGAACTGAAGGTGAACTTATTGCAAGATTTTCTGGTTGAGGTTCTGGTTAAGATTCTGAGCCATTGGTTGAGGTTCTGGGTTTGAGCCTGCCACTTTTGGACTCTCACTTGCTGAGGTGTTCCAGCGAGTGTCTCTGTAGATCTTAGAAAACTATTTCTTGATTTAAGTCGTTGACGTGCTGGCTGATACCCAAACAAGGGATGAGCTGGAGATGTCACTGCCTTGGTCCTTTCACTATTGGTTGCCACTTCCCGGTGGATGTCAGGTGGTGCAATACCAGCTAAACAGTGTAATTTCTCCAGCGGTGTAGGGCGCAGACACCCCGTAATAATGCAGCATGTCTCATTAAGAGCCACATCCACTCTTTTAGTGTGGTGAGATGTGTTCCACACTGGGCATGTGTACTCAGCAGCAGAGTAGAATAGCGCAAGGGCAGATGTCTTCACTGTGTCTGGTTGTGATCCCCAGGTTGTGCCAGTCAGCTTTCGTATGATATTGTTTCTAGCACCCACTTTTTGCTTGATGTTCAGGCAGTGCTTCTTGTAGGTCAGGGCACGGTCCAGAGTGACTCTCAGGTATTTGGGTGTGCTGCAATGCTCCAATGGGATTCCTTCCCAGGTGATCCTCAGAGCTCAGGATGCTTGTCTGTTCTTGAGATGAAAGGCACATGTCTGTGTTTTAGATGGATTAGGGATCAGCTAGCTTTCCATGTAATAGGCAGTAAGCGCCCCTAGAGCCCTAGGGGACATGAGAGAAGCCTCCTCGCAGGATTGCAAGACATCCGGGCATCCCCTGGGCAACGTCTTCATAGACGGCTGATTCTCTCACTCCAGAAGCAACTAGAAAAAGTAATCTTATACGCCAGAATATACAGTAATTTATGGGTATTTTAAACTGATGTTTTTTTTATCTACACTGTGTGGTATTGATGTTATGTGTTGAATTTTATTCTATTTTTCCATGCCTTGATATAAGTAGAAATAATAATTTTTAATTGCAGTCTAAATTTTGTGCGACAAAGTCAGGGTCCTTAAGGAGGAAATTTACGTAATAGTCGATTTAACATCCTGAATGATAGAGTAGTAAAGGGACAATAAACTCTTTATGTGAATCTCTCAACAGTCACTGGTGATTCAGATCCAATCAGTAGATGCATACAATTAGGACATGTTTTGGTCTCCGATGGACACCACTGTACCCTGACTAAAACTGAATTGCTCTTGTTGTTTTGCTGCAAACGGAGTCCCTGAAGGAACCTCTTTCTCTCCATGTCTTATTCAGAAGCAAGTAACTTCTAAATCAGGCAGCCTGTTGACACCAAGCTGAACTCATTCTTAATTCAGCACTCTGTCTTCTCACTTTCTTCTGCTCACCCATCTGAGCCGCAAGGACAAAACCCTCTGATGCAAGCAAAACACAAAAGCATAGAAAGGGACAAGAAAGAAAGATGCTGCCTGCAAATATCCAGCTATTTGCAAAGCTCTTTGAAACCGGGCAGCATCAAAGCCGGCACCAAAGTGCCACATGCCGTTATGCAAAAAGGGTGAAGACGAGGCCCTCTCCAAAACAAAAAGCACTCCAGTCCCTCTCCTTGTCGGCGCCTTCACTCTTGAAAATCACCTTCCTCTCAGGCACGTCGTCGGCACCGAGAATCCAGGGCGGTTCTGTCACTTTTCATCTGCATTTCGAGGGCCCTTCAGATCCGGCACCAGCTTCTCTTGTGCCCCTTGAGTCTGCAAAAAGCAGGAGGCTCCAAATTCCTCTCGTTCAAGGCAGAGGCATTTTTGAAAAAGGAAGATCAACTTGGCAAACAGAATAAAACCAAATAATGTTTGAGATGCGAGAGAGCATTTCAGCCAAACCACTTGCACAAAAGCAAGTTTGACTGCGGCTGGTTCTACACTGCAAAATTAATGCAGTTTGATTCTACTTTTTTTTAGTTTACTTAGGCGATCCCTCATAGTCTGAGGATGATGGTCCTTTAAGTGTAGTACATGAAGCCGCTGGGAGAGATCATCTGGAGTTTCGGGGTACAATGTCATCTGTATGCGGATGATGTCCAACTCTGTGACTCCTTTCCACCTGCTACTAAGGAGGCTGTTCAGGTCCTGAACCGGTGCTTGGCCGCTGTAATGGTCTGGATGAGGGCAAACAAATTGAAATTGAATCCAGACAAGACAGAGGTACTCCTGGTCAGTCGAAAGGCCGAACAGGGCATAGGGTTACAGCCTGTGTTGGACGGGGTTACACTCCCCCTGAAGACACAGCTTGGGTGTGATCTTGGACACGTTGCTGAGCCTGGAACCCCAGGTTTCAGGGGTGACCAGGGGAGCATTCGCACAATTAAAACTCTCCCGTACCTTGGGAAGTCTGACTTGGCCACGATAGTCCACGCTCTGGTCACATCCCGTATAGACTACTGCAACGCTCTCTACGTGGGGTTGCCTCTGAAGACTGCTCAGAAGCTCCAAATGGTCCAACGATCAGGAGCCAGGATGCTAACAGGAGCGGCACTCAGGGAGCATACAACTCCTCTGTTGCGCCAGCTCCACTGGCTGCCAATTTGCTATCGGGCACAATTCAAAGTGCTGGCTTTAGCCTTTAAAGCCCTTAACTGTTCTGGCCCGACCTACCTGTCCGAACGCATCTCCTCCTATGAACCAGTTAGGACATTAAGATCGTCTGGGGAGGCCCTGCTCTTGATCCCGCCAGCTTCACAAGCACACCTGGCGGGGACGAGAGACAGGGCCTTCTCAGTGGTGGCCCCTCGGCTGTGGAACGCCCTTCCTACAGAAATCAGATCGGCCCCCTCCCTATTGGCATTCCAGAGGCAATGTAATCGGTTATCGGAACATGGAATAAAGGATAATGAGACTGGATTCTGATTCTATTGATGAGACATGATGGATTTGTTATATTGATGTTTGATGTTTAATTAATTGTTTGCTTTTGCTTTAAATGTCCAATGATTTTGTACTGTGTATATTGAAACTGTTGCTGTTATCCGCTCTGAGTCGCCTAAGGGCTGAAAAGAACGGTATACAAATGAAGTAAGTAAATAAATAATAAATAAATCCTGGCAGTGGGTCCGTAGGTGACTGTGGAGCCCAATTCTTGATCTGCATCTTCTCCCACAGTGAGGGCATCGGTTTCCAGGTGGAAGGCGGTCCTGGTCAGGGTTGGCTTGACGTGCCTTCCTCTTGGCACGTTTCTCTCTTTCGCCCTCCATTCGTGCCTCTTCAAATTCTGCAGCACTGCTGGTCACAGCTGACTTCCAGCTGGAGCGCTCAAGGGCCAGGGCTTCCAGTTCTCAGTGTCTATGCCAGAGTTTTTAAGGTTGGTTTTGAGCCCATTTTAAAATCTCTTTTCCTGTCCTCCAACACTCCATTTTGAAGCTTCCGAACAGTCTTCAAAGGCAGCCCCACGTAGAGTGCATTGCAGTAGTCTATACGGGATGTAACCAGAGCGTGGACCACTGTAACCCCCCTGTATAAAAGATTGAGTTCCCAGTTTGGCCCTTTAAGCCAGAAATATTTGAGCAACATCACCAAATCAAGCAATTCTCAGCCTTTTCCCCACCTTCTTTGCAGTTGCAGAGTCAGAGAGAAATCTGGAATCTTATGATGTATGCCAGAGGGAAGAACCACATTTCCCATGACAAGCAGATTTGTTGAAGCCTGCCAAACACTGTGGGCTCAACTACTGGATGTTCTGCTTAGACATGCAAGTGGAATTTATTGGCTGAAAGTGGGGGGAAAAACTAAATACTTCTAGTGTTATTAGATATGGATTATAAAATGCCTTTTAGTCAGCCTTCCACATTTACAGATTGAATTTTTGCAGGTTTGATTATTCACGGGTTTGATTCGTCTCCGGGTCTCCAGCATGACTCAATGGCTAACCTCTGCCCAAAGTCACACGGGAGGACCCACACATTCCTAAAGAGACATTCTCTCAGGTATAGAAATTGTATTTTTTAAATGTGGGGCTGTCCCACTTTCATAGGAATCCTGCACCCCTAACCCCCAAGAAATTCAAGGGTTTCCTGTACATGCCACTCAAGTTACAAGGATCAGAAGCAAAAGTATGGGTGCATCTACACCAGTGTTTCTCAACCTGGGGGTCGGGACCCCTGAGGGGGTCGTGAAGGGGTGTCAGAGGGGTCGCGAAAGACCATCAGAAAACACAGTATTTTCTGATGGTCATGGGGATTCCATGTGGGAAGTTTGAGCCAATTCTATCGTTGGTGGAGTTCAGAATGTTCTTTGATTGTAATGAACTATAAATCCTAGCAAACTACAACTCCCAAAAGTCAAGGTCTATTTTCCCCAGGGTCCACCAGTGTTCACATTTGCACATATTGAGTATTTGTGCCAAGTTTGGTCCAGATCCACCATTGCGTGAGTCCACAGTGCTCTCTGGATATAGGTGAACTACAACTCCCAAACTCAAGGTCAATACCCACCAAACCTTTCCAGTGTTTTCCATTGGCCATGGGAGTGCTGTGTGGCAAATTATGTTCAAATCCATCGCTGGTGGAGTTCAGAATGCTCTTTGATTATAGGTGAACTATAAATCCCAGCAACTACAACTCCCAAATTGCATAATCAATCCTCCCCCAACCCCACTAGTATTTACATGTAGGTGCATTGGGTATTTGTGCCCAGTTTGCTCCAGTGAATGAAAATACATCTTGCATATCTGATATTTACATGATGATTTATAACAGTAGTAAAATGACTGTTATGAAGTAGCAACAAAAACAATGTTATGGTTGCGGGTCACCACAACATGAGGGACTGTATTCAGGGGTCACGGCATTAGGAAGGTTGAGATCCACTGATCTACACTGTAGAATGAATGCAGTTTGAAACCACTTTAACTTCCTTGGCTGAATTTTATTTATTTATCTTTTTATTTATTTATATCCCACTCATCTCACCCCGAAGGGAACTCGGGGCGGCTCACAAAAGAAAACACAATTCGATGCCATATATACATACACAGAACAAAATCAATAATATAAATTAAAACCAAATAATTAAAAAACATATCAATATTAAGACAAATTAATTAAAACTATGCATTCCAAAGGCATATTCCGGTCATAAATTGCCTTATTCCATAATTGAGTATTTAGTTCAAAGGCTTGGTCCCACATCTGTGTCCTCACTTTCTTTCTGAAGTTCAAAAAGGAGGGAGCTTATCTAATTTCACTAGAAAGGGAATTCCATAGCTAAGGGGCCACCACCAAGAAGGCCCCGTCTCTCATTCCCACCAGTCGTGTCTGCGAAGGAGGTGGGATCGAGAGCAGGGTTCATAGAGGGAGATACATTTGGACAGGTATGTTGTGCCGGATACCAATGATCTGGTATCCTGGATACCAATGCTATGGTATCTTGGGAGTTGTAGTTTGGTGAAGCACCAGTGTTTATTTGACAGAGAAGGCCAAAGACCTTGCAAAACCTTAAAGACCTTAATTCTACAGTGTAGATGCAGAGAAATAAATGCCACTTTGCACCATCTTTTCAGAAAGGTTGTTGGAAACTTTGAAGTTGAGAGCGGTTTCTTATCAAGGTTAACCTTCCTTATCTGGATTTCCAAAATCTGAAAGACTCTAAAATCAAACAAGCGTACTTATGGGTGACTGGGAGACATCTTTACCTTCTGGACACTAACAGTTTCATACACGAAATTATTAAACACACTGTATAAAATTACCTTCAGACAAGGTGTATAATTACAGGATTCCCCAAGTTACGAACAAGATAGGTTCTGTAGGTTTGTTCTCAAGTTGAATGTGTACGTAACTCAGAACAGTTACATTTTAAGTGTAACTCCAGCTGTCTCAAAAATTTAATGTGCAGATTTGAGAAACGTGAATTTAATATGATGTGTGGGAATGAATGAGTTGAATGGAAGGATGTATGGATTAAGGCCTGCAATAACTAACTACCTGTTTGCTCGACTGTGATTAAAACCTGCTAATAAGAACTGAAAAGTAAACTCTGGTAAGAACTGGGACAGTGATAACAGAAGTGTTTACAATGTTAAGAAGGAAGTCAACATAAGATCAACACCAATCAAAAAAGAGTCAACATCTGGCCAAGAAACTGAGAAGGATCTAGGGTGGAAGATGTCTAACATTAATTTACAACTTTGGGACTACATCAGCAGAATATTCCTATAAAAGACTCAATCTAATAATGCTCAAAGTGTGGCAGACCTGAGGAGTCTGTTCCATTCACTATGCTCTGCTCCATGGGAAGGAGAGATAGTGTGCCTATGAAGAGTGGCAGATGACAGTGTACCTATGGAGAGTGGCAGATTTGCATGGGAGCAGTCTGGCCACTTTGGGGCTTCTTTCTCAAGGGAAGAGGAAGAAGTGCGCTTTTGGAGTCTTAGATTTTGTGCAGAGAGTCAGGTTCTGCTGTATGGAAAACAGAGATCTGGTCCATGCAAATGTGAGTAGATCAACAGGTAGCACTTTGGCAGGAAGATAATGGCACTCCATGCAGTCATACCGGCCACATGACCTTGGAGGCATCTACTGACAATGCCGGCTCTTGGGCTTAGAAATGGAGATGAGTACCACCCCCAGAGTTGGGCACGACTAGACTTAATGTCAATGGGAAACCTTTACCATATGTGTGTGTGTGTTTGTGTTTGAATGAGCTTTGGATAGCTTTGGAAGAGTAAACACCCCTATGGGATTTGTTATGCTGTCCGTGCCCCTCTTCAGAAGATTTCCCCCCACTTTTTTGTCCCTGTGAGAACTGGATCTTGAAAAATGTGGCCTCTTGTGGAAACATTAATTGCTGATAAAGCTTCAGTGGAGACCTACCAACGTGGCCGGTCCAGCGGAGACGCCACCAACTCCGCTGGACCGGCCACGTTGTCCGGATGCCCAACCACCGTCTCCCAAAGCAGTTGCTCTACTCCGAACTCAAGAAGGGAAAACGGAATGTTGGTGGACAGGAAAAGAGATTGAAAGACGGGCTCAAAGCCAACCTTAAAAACTCTGGCATAGACACTGAGAACTGGGAAGCCCTGGCCCTTGACCGCTCCAGCTGGAGGTCAGCTGTGACCAGTAGTGCTGCAGAATTTGAGGAGGCACGAATGGAGGGCGAAAGGGAGAAGCGTGCCAAGAGGAAGGCGCATCAAGCCAACCCCGACCAAGACCGCCTTCCACCTGTAAACCAATGCCCTCACTGCGGAAGAAGATGCAGAGCAAGAATAGGGCTCCACAGCCACATACGGACCCACAAGAATATTGGAAGGCAATCATCCTCGGAAAGCGAGGGATCGCCTAAGTAAGTAAGTAAGTGGAGACCCCTTTTCCACATGGTAACAACTCTTCCAGGAATGGATTTCCCTTCCAAGGGGGAGATTCCTCTCACTTGGTGTTGTCTCTCCCCCGTTTGTAACTATGAGTCATTTGCAAGTCGGACGTTTGTAACTCTGGGACTACCAGTATTTCCAGTTGGGACAGGATGTCACATCCCTCTACAATCCCCAGCAAGCAAGAGCAATCACGGCTCGGCTTTGCTCCACCTGGCAACCTCACAAATACAACACAGAAATGCAACAGATAAACGAAGAGCTCTCTAAACACTGTGGGAACCAGCTTGTTCGAACGGCAAAGCTCTTTGGAATGCGTCCAGGTTGAAAGCACTACAAAATGCACATTCCGCCCAAAGAAATCCTTTTTGAAATGGAGCTGCAAGATAAACACCCGGAGTTTCTGCCAGGCCGCCAATCCTCCCCAGAGAATCTTCCTAATTTAGGCCAGGGAGCAAAAACATCAAGCGAACGCGGACATGGCAGTATTTACCAAGCTACCTTAAATCAGCATTTAATTTGCCTTTTTGGAAGGCGTGAAAGGAAAGTACATGTCGGAAGCAATTTCCCCTCGGCTCCGATATCACCGAGGTGGGCTGAGCTACATAGCCGCGCACGCCGTAGGAAACAAGGCCAGCTGTTTCTCCAAGCATCCATCTTCATCCTGGCAAGCCGCCTATGCAAACAAGTCATCTTGCCACCATGACAGAACACTTTTAAATATATATATATATATAAAGAAAAGAAACCTGGCTTGAGAATTCAAGCGCATACAAATAGGTTTCCGCTCTTTTCTGTCCAGAAGAGAGGCTGGCTGTCATTACAAAGGAGGGCTGCTCCATGCTTAGCTCTTCTCAATCACAGCTGATGGACTGTGGCCACCAGACAAAAGCCATCCACAGGTATCAAGAGTGTGGCACAACAGACTGCAGACACTGAGAGTTTTATTCCCCTATCATGCCAAGTCCTGCAAAACGGGGCGTGCGGATAGGATGCTGGGTATCTGCGTCCAGTTCTGGGCACCACAAACCAAGAATGAGATGGACAACTACAACGTGTCTGAGAAAGAAGACCAAAATGATCCAAAGCCTCAGAGCTAATCCCTATGAGTTCCCACTGGGCATGTTTGGCTTAGGAAAACAAGGTCAGGACATGATCGCTCTGGAGCAGTGGTTCTCAACCTGGGGTCCTCAGATGTTTTTGGCCTACAATTCTCAGAAATCCCAGCCTGTTTAGCAGGATTTCTGGGAGTTGAATCATAGAATCATAGAATCAAAGAGTTGGAAGAGACCTCATGGGCCATCCAGTCCAACCCCCTGCCAAGAAGCAGGAATATTGCATTCAAATCACCCCTGACAGATGGCCATCCAGCCTCTGTTTAAAAGCTTCCAAAGAAGGAGCCTCCACCACACTCCGGGGCAGAGAGTTCCACTGCTGAACGGCTCTCACAGTCAGGAAGTTCTTCCTAATGTTCAGATGGAATCTCCTCTCTTGTAGTTTGAAGCCATTGTTCCGCGTCCTAGTCTGCAAGGAAGCAGAAAACAAGCTTGCTCCCTCCTCCCTGTGGCTTCCTCTCACATATTTATACATGGCTATCATGTCTCCTCTCATCCTTCTCTTCTTCAGGCTAAACATGCCCAGCTCCTTAAGCCGCTCCTCATAGGGCTTGTTCTCCAGACCCTTGATCATTTTAGTCGCCCTCCTCTGGACACATTCCAGCTTGTCAATATCTCTCTTGAATTGTGGTGCCCAGAATTGGACACAATATTCCAGATGTGAATGCCAAAAACATCTGGGGACCCCAGGTTGAGAACCACTGCTATGGAGGCTATTAAGCAAAGGTCGAATGAATCACCATCTGTTGAGGGAGCTTTGATTGTGCATTTCTGTAGGGATGGGAGCTGGGCTAGATGGCCCTTAGGGCTTCTTGAAATTCTAGGATTCTATTCTATGAACTGAACCATTATTTGTATTGTTTAAGGCTTTCATGGCTGGAATCACTAGGTTCTTGTGGGGTTTTTTTCGAGCTATAGGGCCATGCTCTAGAGGCATTTCTCCTGACGTTTCGCCTGCATCTATGGCAAGCATCCTCAGAGGTAGTGAGGTCTGTTGGAATTAGGACACAACATACAAGCAATCTACAAACCCACCAAGAAAATCCAACAAATGCTATGTTCAGCAAAGGACAAGAGGGATCCTCTCACCTCTGCAGGAGTCTACCGTGTATCATGCAGCTGTGGACAAGTCTACATAGGGACCCCCAAACACAGCAGCATTGCCCAGACACAAATCAAGGAACATGAAAGGCACTGCAGACTACTTCAACCAGAGAAGTCAGCCATAGCAGAGCACCTGATGAACCAGCCTGGACACAGCATATTATTTGAGAACACAGAAATGCTGGACGACTCTCACAACCACCATGTCAGACTACACAGAGAAGCCACTGAAATCCACAAGCATGTGGACAATTTCAACAGAAAGGAAGAGACCATGAAAATGAACAAAATCTGGCTACCAGTATTAAAAAAAAACTCTAAAATTACAACAGCAAAACAACAGAGAGGAAACAACCAGGCACAGATTAACACCTCCCAGCAACAGATTTTCCCAGGCTCAGGCAGGCCTTCAAATGCTAATGAAGGGGATCAGCTGAAACATTCACACCTAACTGCAGCAGGGAAGAGCTCTTCGCCCCACCCCAGCCATTCCACAGATATATAAACCCATTTTCCTAATTCCAACAGACCTCACTACCTCTGAGGATGCTTGCCATAGATGCAGGCGAAACGTCAGGAGAAATGCCTCTAGAACATGGCTCTATAGCCCGAAAAAACCCACAAGAACCTACTGAGTGTTTTATTCCCCTATCATGCCAATTCCTGCAAAATGGGGAGTGCGAATACGATCCTGAGTATCTGCATCCAGTTCTGGGCACCACAATCCAAGAATGAGATGGACAACTAGAACGTGTCCAGAGAAAGAAGACCAAAATGGGTTGTTGTAGGTTTTTCGGGCTATGTGGCCATGTTCTAGAGCAGTGTTTCTCAACCTTTGTAATGCCGCGACCCCTTAATACAGTTCTTCGTGTTGTGGTGACCCACAACCATAAAATTATTTTCGTCGGTACTTCACAACTGTAATTTTGCTACTGTTATGAATCATCACATAAATATTTGATATGCAGGATGTATTTTATACAAATACACGCTATGTTCAAATTTGAATACTGGTGGGGTTGGGGGGGATAACTGATTTTGTCATTTGGGAGTTGTAGTTCCTGGGATTTATAGTTAACCTCCAATCAAAGAGCATTCTGACCTCCACCAATGAGGGAATTGAACCAGACTTGGCACACAGAACTCCTATGATCAAGAGAAAATACTGGAAGGGTTTGGTGGACATTGATCTTGAGTTTTGAAGTTGTAGTTCACCTTCATCCAGAGAGCACTGTGGACTCAAGCAATGATGGATCTGGACCAAACTTGGCACAAATCTGCAATATGCCCAAATGTGAACACTGGTCGAGTTTGGGGGGGGGGGGGGGATAGACCTTGACATTTGGGAGATGTAGTTGCTGGGATTTATAGTTCACCTACAAACAAAGAGCATTCTGAACCTCACCAACGATAGAATTGGGCCAAACTTCCCACATGGAATCCTCATGACCAACAGAAAATACTGTGTATTGTCGAAAGCTTTCATGGCTGGAATCACTAGGTTCTTGTGGGTTTTTTCGGGCTATAGGGCCATGTTCTAGAGGCAGGAGAAATGCCTCTAGAACATGGCCCTATAGCCCAAAAAACCCCACAAGAACCTAGAAAATACTGTGTCTTCTGATGGTCTTTGGTGACCCCTCTGACATCTCGCGATCCCCCCAGGGGTCCCAACCCCCAGGTTGAGAAACGGTGTTCTAGAGGCATTCCCTCCTGACATTTCGCCTGCATATATGGCAAGCAGGCAAAACGTCAGGAGAGAATGCCTCCAGAACATGACCACATAGCCCGAAAACCCCCACAACAACCCAGTAATTCAGGCCATGAAAGCCTTCGACAATACAAGACCAAAATGATCCAAAGCCTGGAAGCTAAGCCCTATGAGTCCCCACTGGGCATGTTTAGCTTAGGGAAAACAAGGTCAGGACATGATAGCTCTGGAGGCTTTTAAGCAAAGGCCAAATAAATGACCATCTGTTGGGGGAGCTTTGATTGTGCGTTTCTGCATGGCTGGGAGCTGGGCTTGATGGCTCTTGGGGTTTCTTGAAAATCTAGGATTCTATTCTATGATCTGAACCATCCTTATCAGTACAAAAAGAGTCCACGACATACGAGTGTGGAGAAGAACAAACCACAGGCCACCTATTACAATGCAACCTGAGCCCTGCCACTTTCTTCTCATGATGTGGCCAAAGTACTTCATCTTTGCCTATTAAACTATACCTTTATATTGTAATATTATTAGTAATATTATATGTATTGTCGAAGGCTTTCATGGCTGGAATCACTCAGTTCTTGTGGGTTTTTTCGGGCTATATGGCCATGTTCTAGAGGCATTTCTCCTGACGTTTCGCCTGCATCTATGGCAAGCATCCTCAGAGGGTGAGGTCAAGCATCCTCAGAGGGTGACCTCACCCTCTGAGGATGCTTGCCATAGATGCAGGCGAAACGTCAGGAGAAATGCCTCTAGAACATGGCCATATAGCCCGAAAAAACCCACAAGAACTGAGTAATATTATACATAATATAAATATATAATTCTAATATAATATTATTATTAGTAGTAGATAAAAAACATTAAACAGTATAAGACATCACAAAAGCAATAAAAGCAACATCATCAGCGTCTCATTATTTTCAAGCATTGTCCAATTCCATTGTCAGGTCATTCGATTTCCTATATTAGCTACACTGTATTTGTAAACACTTGGTCGAATAGCCACATTTTAACTTGCCTCCAAAGCGTCAAGAGGGAGGGAGCAGATTTGATTTCCCTAGGGAGGGCATTCCATAGCAGAGGGGCCACCACTGAGAAGTCCCTGTCTCTCGTCCCCGCCAAACGTGCTTGTGACGAAGGCAGGACCAAGAGCAGGGCCTCCCCAGATGATCTTAAAGTCCTCAGTGGTTTGTAATGGGAGATATGTTCAGACAGCTAAGTTAGGCCAGAACCGTTTAGGGCTTTATAGGCCAAAGCCAGCACTTTGAATTGGGCCCGGTAGCAAACTGGCAGCCAATGGAGCTGGTGCAAATTGTTGTATGCTCCCTGAGCGCCGCTCCTGTTAACAGCCTGGCTGCCGTTCGTTGGACTAGTTGAAGCTTCCGGACCGTCTTCAAAGGCAAACCCACGTGGAGAGCATTGCAGTAGTCTATACGGGATGTAACTAGAGCGTGGACTACCGTGGCGAAGTCAGACTTCCCAAGGTACGGGATTGTTGTTGTTGTGTGCTTTCAAGTTGTTTCAGACTTAGATGGACCCTGAGTGAGGGCCAGGTAAATGACCTTGGGGGGCCGTATCTGGCTCCCGGGACGTAGTTTGAGGACCCCTGATTATATGTATACGCAATATATTATATTACATTATATTATATTCTTTGCCACAGGCCAAGTAGCATTTTGAATATTCCTTCCCTTGGCAACTTGAGAATGGTTGTACTTACTTGCAAGGTTGAATTCCAATGAATTTTGCATATGCAAAATATCAGCATAATATCCATCAGGCATCTTGAACTTGTCAGTGTGTTTGCAGAATAGGATGCAGATTAGGGCACACATATTAGGCACCCACGAGACGCACAAGAAAAGTGAAACAAAACTCTGCACATGGACACCAAGGGTGGTTGGTGCCTTGGCAACAGGGGAAATTATCAGTCGCAACAGGCTGCTTCAGAGCAGAGGATGTGAAAATTATTGCCAGGAGGCTGAATATGCATGATGACAGGGTTTAATAAGTGATGGAAGACTGGTTTTGTCCTACGGGGACATAGTCCTTGTTCAAATACAAGCCCCAGGATTTTGCAACTGGGAGAATAAAATCTGACTTTGACATAACACAATTCCGGATGAACAGCTACTACTTTATGGGTGCACACCAAGACATATTCATCCTTGCATCTTTGCTATACTCTTAATGTTAGTCCAGACTTGAGTCTGTTGTAGAATCTCTCTGGAAGGAAGCTTTTGGGGATGGCAATGGGTATCCTGTGATATGGCTACTGGATTAGATCAGTGGTTCCCAACCTGTGGTCTATGGACCATAAATGGTCCGCAAGAACGAAAATATGGTCAACAGCCTCACCATTACTACACTGTTGCCTTGAAACCACGCAGCAATAAGAGCAACTGGTCTCACAAAACCATCTTATAGTGTCAAGGCAATGGGGATGTCGAGAGTAGAGACGCTGACTACCCACAAAAGATTACTACTGCCACATCACCTCTACATTGGGGGACATGAAAGAAGCCTCCTCGCAGGATTGCAAGACATCCAGGCGTCCCCTGGGCAACGTCTTCGTAGATGGCTGATTCTCTCGCCCCAGAGACAACTAGAAGCAACTTGCAGCATGCAAGCAAGCAAGCAAAACAACCAATGGACCTTTTCAAGACCAACCATGACAATAATCTCAATCAACATTGAAGGCATGTCAGCTGCCAAAGAACAACTGCTCTACCAAGGCAGAGATGTCTCCAGCTCATCCCCTGTTTGGATATCAGCCAGCACTTCAATGACTTAAATCAAGAAATAGTTTTCTAAGATCTACAGAGACACTCGCTGGAACACCTCAGCAAGCGAGAGTCCAAAAGTGGCAGGCTCAAACCAAGAACCTCAACCAATGGCTGATACCAGATGAGAGACTCCCCCCTGGGCACACAGAGGACTGGGCAACTTGGAAGGCGCTGAACAGACTGCGCTCTGGCACCACAAGATGCAGAGCCAACCTCAAGAAATGGGGCCACAAAGTGGAATCCACGACATGCCAGTGTGGAGGAGAGCAAACCACTGACCACCTGCTGCAATGCACCCTGAGCCCTGCCACATGCACAATGGAGGACCTTCTTGCGGCAACACCAGAGGCACTCCAAGTGGCCAGATACTGGTCAAAGGACATTTAATCAACTACCAAACTCGCAAATTTTGTATTTTGTCTGTCTGTTTGTTTTGTTCTGTTAGAAATGTAATAAAATTGACTAGTTGCCCTGACACGACAAATAAAATAAAAAATAAGCTCTACATTTTTAAACATAGTTTTCTGTGGGCAAGTAGATGGCGACTACTGGATGGCATATGTTCTTGGTTAGACCACATCTGGAATACGGTGTCCACTTCTGAGCACCACAATTGAATATGTTGACATATTTTGTGTCCAGAGGAGGGTGACTCAAATGATCAAGGTTCTGGAAAACAAGCCCTATGAGGAGCAGCTTAAAGTGCATGTTTAGCATGAAGAAGAGAAGGCTGAGAGGAGACATGATGAAGGCCATGTGTCAAGATGGGAGGGGAAGTCATAGGGAGGAAGGAGCAAGCTTGCTTTTTGCTGCCCTGGAAACTAGGACGCGGAACAATGGCTTCAAACTACAAGAAAGGAGATTCCACCTGAACATGAGGAAGAACTTCCTGACTGTGAGAGGCACGAATGGAGGGTGAAAGAGAAAAACGTGCCAAGAGGATGGCGCGTCAAGCCAACACAGACCGAGATTGCCTTCCACCTGGAAACCAATGCCCTCACTGCGGGAGACGATACAGATCAAGAATAGGGCTCCATAGTCACCCACAGACCCACCCAGGAGGGTTATTTAGGCTTCTCACAAAGGAAGCGCAACTGTCAGTCCAACGTAGCTTATTAGCCTGAAAGCTTCATGGAATAATCTTGGGACGCTTGGAACTTCTTGCATTGGGATTCTTGGGGCAAATGTTTCCTTGCTTGTACCTGGGACTCTGGTTTGAACTTTGCCAATAGGATTATGTCTCCTGCTTTTACCTGAAGATCTTTGGAACTTTGCAATGCTTACTCTTTATTTTGACTTGGATTTTTTCCTCAATAAACTATAAAACTACAGCTCTTGTGTGGTGGTATTTGGAAGCAAGGTGAAGCCTACCCTGAGTTACAACAGATAGGATTGTTGTTGTTGTGTGCATTAATGTCATTTCAGACTTAGGTTGACCCTGAGCAAGGGCCAGGCAAATGACCTTGGAGGGATGTATCCGGCCCCCGAGCCATAGTTTGAGGACACCTGTGCTAGAAGCATTCTCTCCTGATGTTTTGCCTGCATCTATGGCAGGCATCCTCAGAGGTTGTGAGACCTTACAACCTTTGAGGATGCCTGCCATAGATGCAGGTGAAACATCAGGAGAGAATGCTTCTAGAACATGGCCATATAGCCTGAAAAACCTACAAAACCCAGTCAACCCAGGTTTTTTGGGGTTGATTTTTTTACTCAGGTTTCTAGGCTTACACATAATGGACAGGAATTGTGTTGGCTGTAGACTGTTAGGAATTGTGGGAGTTGAAGTCCAAAACACCTGGAGGGCTGAAGTTTGCCCATGCTTGGTATAAAGAATGCTATGTGCAATTGTGACCAATGGTTGTGAATATGCCCATGTAAACTTGTATTATACATTGAGACATACCTTTGGTTCCAACACATAAACAAGAGGAAACTGTGAGTACAAAAGGTAGAAACTCTTAGGAGGAACTATGGAGCAAGGAAGATCTCAGGAACTCACTTATTTGAAGAATCTAACCACTCTTTGGATGACCGCATGAGGAAATGTTTGCTTATTTTCCTTATAAACACTACGTTTTCTTTCAATGCTCAGGTTGGCAAGCCACCAAGCGTAGGGGAGGAGGGTTTCCAGCTCAGCTGTGGCAGCGCAGCACTTACTTGAAGTAAATGAAATAAAAAAAGAAGGACTAATTGGCAGAATAAGCACGAGAGGCTTTTGGAAAAGGGAGAGGCAATTTGCAACATGTGGCGTGGGAAGGCGTTTTTTGCCATTCTTTTCCAAACACTGGTAATTACTTCATCCCAATTCTCAGAACTAGCCTGGTTAAAATGAGTACAGCTCCTTGGCAAAGGACACGTTTTCGTGTTGGTTTTTTACGAGGCTAATAGAGATGCCCTCCACCCTCCCTGCCACATTCAGGCAGGCGGAACGCACACGCAAGTTGCCAAGAGGAAACTAAACTGCTACGAATAAAAATAATGACCTCCAACTTACATGGTGGGAAAAAGTGGGTGCATCATTGAGGGTACAAGCTGGGAAGACCTGAGAATCATAAAATCATAGAGTTGGAAGAGACCTCATGGGCCATCCAGTCCAACCCCATTCTGCCAAGAAGCAGGAAAATTGCATTCAAAGCACCCCTGACTGTTCTGTCGCGCGCTGGGCCTGTAACAGCTGTCTTTTCTATAGGACGTATACTTTAAGCCCAGCGGGAAGCCTCAGAGGTTCTCAGGGATTTTTCTGAAGTGATGGTCTTTAGAGTCTTTAATGATACAACAAAGTCTTTATTATGGAACAAACAACAAATCTTCAATGGTTCAAGGCTTTCTTGCTCTAGTCCTAAATGGGACTGGTACCTGACTTCGATTAACTGTACTTTCTCTGTAGGAAAAAACCCTTTTTAACCTCTCCTAGGCTGTCTATTATCTAGGCCTCGTTGATGTGGGTACTACTACCGATTTCAAATGCATCTGGGCATCGAGTAGACCTACCAGAAGAGGCTTGCAGATATTTCAGCTGGAGTTCCATGTATCTGTAATGCTGTTCTCCCTCAGAGAATTCTTTGGAGACTTCAGGGCTGTTTTCCCTCTGATTGCTGTGAGGCTGAGAGGCCGTGAGCTCTCAGCCAGAGCTTTTGGGACCTTTCCCCTGGAATTTCTGCTTCTGTATCTCCGGATGTTATTGAGAAAGGAAGCTTTTCTACATGACGAGCTGGTATACGTCCCATAGCTTAGCTACCTTGTGTGAGACTGACCAAAAAATGGCTCCTTTCCCTCCCAGAGCCCAGAACAAGGGGCGGAACCAAAGCTTAATTATGATGGACAGGAGGCCTGTCCTATGACTGCAAAACAGATAACAGAAAGAAAATAAAGTTGGAGCTCTTGGTACAGCCGTACCAGCACACTGACAGATGGCCATCCAGCCTCTGTTTAAAAGCTTCCAAAGAAGGAGCCTCCACCACACTCCGGGGCAGAGAGTTCCACTGCTGAACGACTCTCACAGTCAGGAAGTTCTTCATGTTCAGATGGAATCTCCTTTGAAGCCATTGTTCCGTGTCCTAGTCTCCAGAGAAGCAGAAAACTCTTCCCTATGACTTCGTCTCACATATTTATACGTGGCCTTCATCATATCTCCTCTCAGCCTTCTCTTCTTCAGGCTAAACATGCCGAGCTCTTTAAGCCGCTCCTCATAGGGCTTGTTCTCCAGACCCTTGATCATTTGAGTCGCCCTCCTCTGGACACATTCCAGCTTGTCAATATCTCTCTTCAATTGTGGTGCCCAGAATTGGATACAATATTCCAGATGTTGTCTAACCAAGGCGGAATAGAGGGGTAGCATGACTTCCCTAGATCTAGACACTATGCTCCTATTGATAGAAGATCTGATAATTAAGTCACTAAGAACTAAAAGTGGTTTCTGGAGCCACCAGCATTGCCAAACCTAGCCTACATGCAAACCGAATCCCTCATTGAAAAGTAGACCTGGGAATCTATGAAATACCGTCATCAAGACAGAGGATGGCCATCCATTATTTTCACAATGTACTTATTTAAATTCTCTTTTATCATCTGAAAATCTCCTCCTACCCATCTTCTAGGACAGCATCTCTTAACCTGGGGTTGGGACCCTGGGAGGGGGGTCGCGAGGGGGAGTGTCAGAGGGGTTGCCAAAGACCATCAGTATTTTCTGTTGGTCATGGAGGTTCTGTGCGGGATGTTTGGCCCAATTCTCTAGTTGGTGAGATTCAGAATGCTCTTTGATTGTAGGTGAACTATAAATCCCAGCAACTACAACTCCCAAATGTCAAGGCCTATTTCCCCAAACTCCACCAGTGTTCACATTTGGGCATATTGAGTATTCGTGCCAAGATTGGTCTAGATCCATCATTGCTTGAGTCTACAGTACTCTCTGGATGTAAGTGAACTATAACTCCAAAACTCAGGATCAATGCCCACCAAACCCTTCCAATATTTTCTACTGGTCATGGGAGTTCTGTGTGCCAAGTTTGGTTCAAGTCCATTGTTGGTGAAGTTCAGAATGCTCTTTGATTGTTGGTGAACTATAAATTCCAGCAACTACACTCCCAAATGTCAAGGTCTATTTGCCCAAACTCAACCAGTGTTCACATTTCGGCATATTGAGGATTTGTGCCAAGTTTGGTCCAGATGCATCACTGTTTGAGTCTACAGTGCTCTTTGGATGTAGGCGAACTACAACTCCAAAACTCAGGATCAATGCCCACCAAGCCCAGTATTTTCTGCTGGTCATGGGAGTTCTGTGTCCCAAGTTTAGTTCAAGTCCATCGTTGCTGGAGTTCAGAATCTTCTTTGATTGTTGGTGAACTATAAATCCTAGCAATTGCAACTCCCAAATTTCAAGGTCTCTTTCCAGCAATTTCCAGCAACTCCAACTTCCAAATGTCAAGGTCTGTTTCCCAAACTCCACCGGTGTTCACATTTGGGCATATTGAGTATTTGTGCCAAGTTTGGTCCAGATCCATCATTGCCTGAGTCCACAATGCCCTCTGGATGCAGGTGAACTACAACTCCAAAACTTAAGGTCAATGCCCACCAAACCCAGTATTTTCTGCGGGTCATGGGAATTCTGTGTGCCAAGTTTGGTTTAATTCCATACTTGGTGGAGTTCAGAATGCTCTTTGATTGTAGGTGAACTATAAATCCCAGCAACTACAACTTCCAAATGACAAAATCAACCCCCTCCCAACCCCACCAGTATTCAAATTTGGGCATATCGGGTATTTGTGCCCAATTTGTTCCAGTGAATGAAAATACGTCCTGCAGATCAGATGTAGCAAAATTACAGTTGTGAAGTAGCAACGAAAATAATTTTATGGTTGGGGGTCACCACAACATGTGGGACTGTACTAAGGGGTTGCAGCATTAGGTAGGTTGAGAAACACTGTCATAGGAGCAGAGAAAAGTTGTTATTATTATTATTATTATTATTATTATTATTATTTTAATTAAATAGCCATTATAGAATCATAGAATCAAAGAGTTGGAAGAGACCTCATGAGCCATCCAGTCCAACCGCATTCTGCCAATAAGCAGGAATATTGCATTCAAATCACCCCCGACAAATGGCCATCCAGCCTCTGTTTAAAAGCTTCCAAAGGAGGAGCCTCCACCACACTCCGGAGCAGAGAGTTCCACTGCTGAACGGCTCTCACAGTCAGGAAGTTCTTCCTCATGTTCAGATGGAATCTCCTTTCTTGTAGTTTGAAGCCATTGTTCTGCATCCTAGTCTCCAGGGAAGCAGAAAACAAGCTTGCTCCCTCCTCCCTGTGGCTTCCTCTCACATATTTATACATGGCTATCATATCCCCTCTCAGCCTTCTCTTCTTCAGGCTAAACATGCCCAGCTCCTTAAACCGCTCCTCATAGGGCTTGTTCTCCAGACCTTTTATCATTTTAGTCGCTCTCCTCTGGACACATTCCAGCTTGTCAATATCTCTCTTGAATTGTGGTGCCCAAAATTGGACACACTATTCCAGGTGTGGTCTAACCAAAGCAGAATAGAGGGGTAGCATGACTTCCCTAGATCTAGACACTATGCTCCTATTGATGCAGACCAAAATCCCATTGGCTTTTTTTGCCACCACATCACATTGTTGGCTCATGTTTAAGTTGTTGTCCACGAGGACTCCATGATCTTTTTCACACGTACTGCTCTCGAGCCTGGCATTGTCCCCCATTTTGTATCTTTGCATTTAGTTTTTCCTGCCAAAGTGGAGTATCTTGCATTTGTCACTGTTGAACTTCATTTTGTTAATTTTGGCCCATCTCTCTAATCTGTCAGGATCGTTTTTTTATTATTATTATATTGCAGCTGTTTGGCATCCTTCCCTTTTGGGGCCGTGCCATCCCGCCCATTTACAAAACAATTACTTTGTCCTCCGTGCAGAAGCATTCTGAGTGTGGGCAACGCTGCCTCTTCCTCCTTTCTTTTTTTAGAATATATTTTAAAGAGAATTTCGACCATGTTCCATCTCACACACCAGAAGTCCAATCTGCCATTTGGTCCAAATTAAAATCAGACCAAAGCAGGGGGAAAACAAGATCCCTGATGCCACTGGATTGCAAGGAATAGGAACCGCACCCTTTCTGAGGTTGGATTGGAGTGGAGTACGAGGTTAACCCTTCTATCCTCGTCCCAGAGGGCCAATTCACACATGGAAGCTCCACATGCCCTTTCCCAGGTTCCAATGCTCAATTGCTAACTGTGAAATAGGTAAATCAGGGCAATGAATGAGGCATGTTACATGGATGTGAAGAGACGTTTGCTCTTAAGTGGTCAACCAGCCATGCTGGCTTACTCATCATCAAGGGACAATCCCTCATGGTTAGTTTGACTGTCTTCCAGAGACAAAGTCTTGGCACCGAGTCTGTAAATGACTGTGGAGACCTATTCTGGATCTACATGGTTTTTCATTCTTAAGTTGAGAAGAAAATAACTACTTTGGGAGACGGTGATCAAAAATTTGGACAGTATGGAGCATAGTATAGAAGCATAGTGTAGGAGCATAGTGTCTAGATCTAGGGAAGTTATGCTCCCCATGCTCTATTCCGCTTTGGTTAGACCACACCTGGAATATTGCGTCCAATTCTGGGCACCACAATTCAAGAGAGATATTGACAAGCTGGAATGTGTCCAGAGGAGGGCGACTAAAATGATCAAGGGTATGGAGAACAAGCCCTATGAGGAGCGGCTAAATGAGCTGGGCATGTTTAGCCTGAAGAAGAGAAGGCTGAGAGGAGATATGATAGCCATGTATAAATATGTGAGAGGAAGCCACAGGGAGGAGGGAGCAAGCTTGTTTACTGCTTCCATGGAGATTAGGACAAGGAACAGTGGCTTCAAACTACAAGAGAGGAGATTCCATCTGAACATGAGGAAGAACTTCCTGACTGTGAGAGCCGTTCAGCAGTGGAACTCTCTGCCCCGGAGTGTGGTGGAGGCTCCTTCTTTGGAAGCTTTTAAACAGAGGCTGGATGGCCATCTGTCAGGGGTGATTTGAATGCAATATTCCTGCTTCTTGGCAGAATGGGGTTGGACTGGACGGCCCAGGAGGTCTCTACCAACTCTTTGATTCTATGAATCTATGGCCAGTGAAGTCAATGGTGGAGGATGATGGCTTCAATGCTGGTGGTCTTTGCTTCTTCTACTTTCTTTACTTAGGTGATCCCTCGTCTCTCAAGGATGGTGGTCCTCCAAGTTGGTCCATAGGTGGCCATGGAGCCCTATTCTTGATCTGCATCTTCTCCCGCAGTGAGGACATTGGTTTCCAGCGGACGGCGGTCCTGGTCAGGGTTAGCTTGACGCGCCTTCCTCTTGGCACGTTTCTCCCTTTCTCACTCCATTCCTGCCTCTTTGAATTCTGCAGCTAACCTCCAGTTGGAGCACTAAAGGGCCAGGGCTTCCCAGTGTCTATGCAACAGTTTTTGAGGTTGGTTTTAAGCCCATCTTCAAATTTCTTTTCCTGTCCACCAACATTCCTTTTTTTGTTCTTGAGTTTGGAGTAGAGTAACTGCTTTGGGAGACTGTGATCAGACATTTGGACAATGTAGCCAGTCCAGCGGAGTTGATGGTGGAGGAGCATCGCTTCAATCCTGGTGGTCTTTGCTTCTTCCAGCATGCTGACATTTGTCCGCCTGTCTTTCCAAGAGATTTGCAGGATTTTTTGGAGGCAACACTGATGGAATCATTCCTGGAGTTGTGTGACGTGGTCCGCCTATCTTCTTCCCAAGAGATTTGCAGGATTTATCAGAGGCAACACTGATGTTATTGTTTCAAAAGTTGGGAGTGACATTTGTAGATGGTCCATGTTTCGCAGGAGAACAACTGAGTTGGAAGGACAATAGCTTTATAAACAAACATCTTGGTATCTCTAACGATGTCCCAGTCCTCAAACACTGTGCTTCATTCAGCTTACTCATGCAGGTTGTCAACTGAAGGTAGAAACATCAAGGGATGAAAACGCATTGTGTGTGCTGGAGATGATTCGCCTTGGCCGAGGAGAGCATTCCACAGGTGGAAGGTCACCACCGAGAAGGCCCTGTCCCTTGTCCCCGCCAAACGTGCTTGCGAAGATGGTGGGACTGAGAGCAGGGCCTCTCTGGACGATCTTAGATTCTGAGGCGGGACGTAGCGGGAGCTACGTTCAGACAGGTAAGCTGGGCCAGAACCATATAGGGCTTTATAGGTCAAGATCAGCACTTTGAATTGTGCTCAGAAGTGGATCAGCAGCCAGTAAAGCTGACATAACAGAGGGGTGGTATGTTCCCTGTATGTTACTCCAGTTAGTAATCTGGCTGCTGTCCATTTGGACTAGTTGGAGTTTCCGAACAGTCTTCAAAGGCAACTCCACGTAGAGTGCGTTGCAGTAATCTAATCTATATAGCCTGGATTTTGTTTGTTTTAGTCTTTAATATTTTTTCTTTAAAAATCTCTAATATTTTACCTTGCTTTCAAATCCCAAGACGACAAAAAGGCCATTAACAAATACTCAAACAAATTAGGCAAATACATAAACAATTTCTGCTTTCTTGGACCTCCTCTGTTTGTGTATGAAGTCGCCTGTTTACTTATGGTGAGTCCATGAATACCCTCTTTCACTCAGACTCAGCCCCCCCCCCCCCGAAACAAAATCCTGGCTACGGGCCTGTCTTTGAGGGACATCATCTCTACTCAATGCTATGCATTCCTGGGATTCCTGGGATTCCTGGAACACCTCAGCAAGCAAGAGTCCAAAAGTGGCAGGCTCAAACCCAGAACCTCAATCTGTGGGTGATACCAGATGAGAGACTCCCTCCTGGGCACACAGAAGACTGGGCGACTTGGAAGGTGCTGAACAGACTGTGCTCTGGCACCACGAGATGCAGAGCCAATCTTAAGAAACGGGGCTCCAAAGTGGAATCCACGACATGCGAGTGCGGAGAAGAGCAAACCACAGACCACCTGCTGCAATGCACCCTGAGCCCTGCCACATGCACAATGGAGGACCGTCTTGCGGCAACACCAGAGGCACTCCAAGTGGCCAGATACTGGTCAAAGGACATTTAATTCACTACCAAGTTTGCAAAATTTGTGTTTTTTTATCTGTTTGTTTGTTTTGTTCTGTTAGAAATGTAATACAATGGTATGGTTGCTGATGACACGATAAATAAAATTCCTGGGATTTGTAGTTTGCTGATGTTGTAGTTCAGCCAGCTTGAGGATGATGAGGGGTTTGGGTTGCAGGGTCTGATGCTTCCGGAGTTGCTCAGACAGATGTGTTGGGACTCAGCCTGTGTGTGAAACTGAGCCTGAATCTCTGAATGTATTGCCTCATGCTGATGCCAATGTTGATGCTAATGTTGATGGGCCTAGTTTGGATAGTGAGGCTGAAGTGATCAATGAGGACGAGGTTCAAGATGGGGACACTTTGGGAAGTAAAAATCCTACAGGCTTTGATTTAGAGGCTTCAAGGGAAAAGCCAAGTTCTCATGAGAAAGTTTCTGTCACACCGAGAAGAAAATTTACTCCCTTTTCGTCCTGGTCCAAGCTTGCAAGATAACTTGACACCTGGTCAGGTCAATGATAACAGCCACAGCTTGGAGATAAGCCAGAACCACAGGGAGTCTCAATGTTTACATAGGTCTGAAAGAATCTGACAACTGAAACCAAAGATTAGAGTTAGCTGAATCAGTTTTTGGAATTTAAGAGTGCCCGTGAGGGGGATTTCCTCAGACCAAGCATCATTTAGTATCAAGTACAAACCGCCTGGGTTTTCCAGTTTCCAGTGGTCTGGTCTCTAAGAGAATTTCTGGCTTCAAGTGAGAATTAGCTGGGACTAATCTGTTCATGGATTTCTATTGAGAGTTGTTTGGAGATTACTGTTTTGGATTTTCTGCAAGCTTTCTGGACATTGCTGTTTGCTGTTTCATTTTGGCTTTTTTACCTTTGGACTTCCATCTATTTTATATTCATCATTCAATAAAAAGGATTGTATTTTTCCTAAATCAAGGTTTCGGCGGTGACCAGGGGAGCATTTGCACAGCTAAAGCTTGTGCGCCAGCTGCACCCGTACCTTGGGAAGTCTGACTTGGCCACAGTAGTCCACGCTCTGGTTACATCCTGCCTAGACTACTGCAACGCTCTCTACGTGGGGTTGCCCTTGAAGACGGCCCGGAAGCTTCAATTAGTCCAACGTGCGGCAGCCATGATTCTAACAGGAGCGGAACGCAGGGAGCATACGACCCCCCCCCCCGTTGCGCCAGCTCCACTGGCTGCTGATCTGCTACCGGGCTCAATTCAAGGTGCTGGCGTTGGCCTATAAAGCCTTAAACGGTTCTGGCCCAAGCTACCTATCTAACCGCATCTCTGCCTATGAACCCACCAGAACTTTGAGATCTTCCAGGGAGGCCCTGTTCTCGATCCCACCTGCTTCTCAAGCACGGTTGGCGGGGACGAGAGATAGGGCCTTCTCGGTGGTGGCTCCTCGGCTGTGGAACGCCCTTCCCACTGACATTAGGCTAGCACCATCTCTAATGGTATTCCGCAAAAAAGTGAAGACCTGGCTGTTCAAGCAGGCGTTCGAATAACTAGTGCAGTGATTGGTAATAAACATAAGAATGGAACAATGGATGATGAATCTGGATTATGTTTTTGATAATGAGACAATTGTGATCGGTTATTGTAGTAAGTGTTTATTGTTTGGGTAATATGTTAAGTTGTTAATTGTTGTTATATTCTGCATTGAATTATTGCTGTTTTTATTGGTTGTGAACTGCTGTGAGTCACCTTCGGGCTGAGAACAGCGGTATATAAGTAAAGTAAATAAATAAAATAAATAAATAAGGTGTGGTGTATTAATGACTACAGGGCCCTGTTTCCTGCTCTGGAGTGCAACAAGATGGGATGTTGGAACAGGATGGTGATTCCCCGGTTGGGAGAACAGAGGGGGATTTGGTTGATTCTCTGTGTGAAAATGGAACTGTTTTAGAAGCTGACAGGCAGAGAAGGGAGGAGGTCATGAGTTCACCCGAGGAAGGAGGATTGGACAGAGAATCAAGGCTGCTCCTGCGGGGAAAGAATTCCAGGTGCAAGCCGAGCCATGGTAAGGCTGAGAAAGACTCCTCAAGGCTAATGGAATGCTTTTATGCATTGCTATCTTTAATTGGGGAAAGAATACCTCTCAGGTCTCAGATCAATCAGCGTAACAAATAGAGAAAGAAGCTCATTCCATGTTCTTGGTCCTATCTTAGATTCAAGCCAAATTTTCTAGTCAAGTTTTGCTATCAGTCTTGGGGATTTTACCATGGACTCAAGCTCATGTTTTGTTCTTTGTCTCTTGGATTAATCAAGTTCATGTTTCTTCCATGCATCTTGGATTAATGTTCATGCATTAATCTTTGCATTGGTGATTTATCTCTGGCTTTTGGGACTCTTTCTTTACATATTTGGATGTTTTTACACTGAAGGCAACTATAAGGCAGATGTGGCCCTCCATGAGTGGGAATTTCATCCTGCCTTTCCTTTATTCAGACCCTAAAACTCAAGTCACCATTTGGCACTGGACTCTCCTCTAATTCTCAATGGTTGCTTCCTGCATATTGCTTACTGTAGGCTTTGTTGGCAGCACGTATTTCAGAATGCACAACACACACCATCTCATTACACCGTAATTTGTTGGAGTTCATTAGCCGTCTGCTTTAGGTGCTTTGATCAGTAATCACTTTGTCACGGTGGCATTATCGCCGTTCTGCACCTGGTGGTCTTATGATGCTTGAAATTGTTTTGGTGTTAATAGAAATAGCAATTTTTAAATGGTGCCGGTTCTTCCCCACCCCCTTCCGCCCTTAATTGGAGAGAAAGCTTGCTTCTCCAAACCCTGGTGCTGCGTGCTAAGCAGCTTACAATAAAGTAATACCAAGCTGAAGAAAGAAAAATGGACACCCGTTTTGCAGCCTGCGTTGCAAAAAAGAGAGAGAAGGGAACAATATCACATCTGCAGGATCGGGGTTTAAAGTGCAGGAGCGGTCAAACCCCACACATTTTTCCAACCCATATTTTCAAAATCATGCCAGCATCTGATCTCTGTTTCTGATAAGACTTACAAGCTGTGTAGATGGAGGGAACGCTATGGATGTAGTATATCTGGATTTCAGGAAGGCCTTCCATCGACAAGGTCTCCCATGACCTTCTGGCAAGGAAACTATTTATTTACAACATTTCTACCCCACCTTTCTCACCTCGGAGGGGACTCAAGGCAACTTTACATACACAGGCAATGATTCGATGCCTTAAAATACAATGTACACTTAAATAAATATTAAAATAGAATTAAAAATGTACATTAAAAATTACTAAAATTTTTAAAAACAATACATTCAGAGTTAAACACGTAATCCACAAGCATAATCTGGGCGGTTCCAATGGTCATTGCACATTGTTCCAAGTCTATGCCTGCTCAAGACAATGCCTGACACGAGAGCAGTACGTGTGAAAAAGATCTTGGAGTCCTTGTGGACAACAAGTTAAACATGAGCCAACAATGTGATGTGGCAGCAAAAAAAGCCAATGAGATTTTGGCCTGCATCAATAGGAGCCTAGTGTCTAGATCCAGGGAAGACATGCTACCCCTCTATTCTGCTTTGGTTAGACCACACCTGGAATATTGTGTCCAATTCTGGGCACCACAATTCAAGAGAGATATTGACAAGCTGGAATGTGTCCAGAGGAGGGCGACTAAAATGATCAAGGGTCTGGAGAACAAGCCCTATGAGGAGCGGCTTAAGGAGCTGGGCATGTTTAGCCTGAAGAAGAGAAGGATGAGAGGAGATATGATAGCCATGTATAAATATGTGAGAGGAAGCCACAGGGAGGAGGGAGCAAGCTTGTTTTCTGCTTCCCTGGAGACCAGGAAGTGGAACAATGTCTTCAAACTACAAGAGAGGAGGTTCCATCTGAACATGAGGAAGAACTTCCTGACTGTGAGAGCCGTTCAGCAGTGGAACTCTCTGCTCCAGAGTGTGGTGGAGGCTCCTTCTTTGGAGGTTTTTAAACATAGGCTAGATGGCCATCTGTCAGGGGTGATTTGAATGCAATATTCCTGCTTCTTGGCAGAATGGGGTTGAACTGGATGGCCATGAGGTCTCTTCCAACTCTTTGATTCTATGATTTTAATCCAACAATTCATGGACAGAGTTAGGATTCTGCAGAAAATAAATGTCTTCTGAAGAGTTGAATGACCAAAAAAGTTTGGAAAACCTGTTTGAAGCAACCAATCACTCAATCCTGCAGGGATGTAAAGCCGCAATCTCCTATTTCTCCTCAACGTAGCCTTGAAAGGTTAAGCTGACATCTTTAGGAAGATGTTAATCAAAAATTAATCCAGGAAGCACGGAAAGCTTTTGTTTATCTTTTGGGTTCTTTTTTTTTAAATGCAGTCGCTGTATCTTGTTTCACTGTGTATTTTAATGTATTGTTTGTCTGCTGTGTCTCAAATAGCTCTTTGCCAATAAATAAGGCAGGCTAAAACTTGCAAATAAATAGAAACGGGTTTTCAACAACATCCTCTCCAATTATAGCAAATTCCAGGGCTGCAGAAAGAAATGGAATAATCTGGTACAATGTTTGTACATTTGTGAAAAGATCCTGTTGTCTGATAAAATGCAAAGAAGAGTGTATATATATTTAAGTGGGCATTATTTCAAGGATGCTGTTGGTGTTTCAAGGGAGGATAAGAACAAACCCAAGAGTCAGCAGGACTAATGTGAAACTCGTTTTGCAGCAGCATGAACCACTAACTCATTTTGCTCCTCCTGGGGTTGGAAGTGGGGAAAGAAGGAACAATTTTATTCATTTCTCAGTGAGTTACCAGTCAGAAATGGTATGATCAAATATATTAAGAAGCTCACTTCATCTAGCATCGGGCTTCTAGCTGACAAAATAGCAACAGGTACCTCCATCACATGTAAACACTGCTTTTACTTTCAAAATACCACTTCGTTTCTCAAAGTGTGCCGTCACACCCAGACCCTATAACATTAAAACTAAGATGTGGTTCTCTCTTTATCTGGGTGAACCG
This sequence comes from Anolis sagrei, assembly GCF_037176765.1. Lineage (NCBI taxonomy): Eukaryota > Metazoa > Chordata > Lepidosauria > Squamata > Anolidae > Anolis > Anolis sagrei. The sequence continues at coordinate 7,891,683 of NC_090021.1, read as the reverse complement.
CTGGGGTTCTTTCTTTGAAGCAATAACTCAATACTTTCAGCAACTGATGCCAGTCAAGGTATGAACATCAACAAAATGTTCTTGTGGGTTTTTTCGGGCTATAGGGCCATGTTCTAGAGGCATTTCTCCTGACGTTTCGCCTGCATCTATGGCAAGCTTCCTCAGAGGTAGTGAGGTCTGTTGGAATTAGGACAATGGGTCTATATATCTGTGGAGTGGCTGGGGTGGGGCAAAGAGCTCTTCCCTGCTGGAGCTAGGTGTGAATGTTTCAACTGACCACCTTCATTAGCATTTGAAGGCCTGGCTGAGCCTGGGAAAATCTTTTGTTGAGAGGTGTTAAGATGTGCCTGGTTGTTTCCTCTCTGCTGTTTTGCTGTTGTAATTTCAGAATTTTTTAATACTGGTAGCCAGATTTTGTTCATTTTCATGGTCTCTTCCTTTCTGTTGAAATTGTCCACATGCTTGTGGATTTCAATGGCTTCTCTGTGTAGTCTGACATGGTGGTTGTTGGTGTGGTCCAGCATTTCTGTGTTCTCCAATAATATGCTGTGTCCAGGCTGGTTCATCAGGTGCTCTGCTATGGATGACTTCTCTGGTTGAAATAGTCTGCAGTGCCTTTCATGTTCCTTGATTCGTGTTTGGGCAAAATGTTTATTTCCAAAGTCCTTGGCAGACTTGGCACAGCTTGATTAAGTTACAACATAAACAGTCAATTTGAGAAACCATAGAGACGTTCTTTCTTTCCCTTTTCTTCAATTACTGAGGTAACCTGTCTCCAAATGGTAGAAAAAATCCTGAGATTTTTCACCCTAACCCTGAGCTGCTATGGTTAGAAAGAACAAGTCTTCCCCTATCTAAGCTCAAGGTCGGTTTTGGAGATGAAGTAATGCTCAATAGTACTCAATAACTATTTCTCTCTATTTCTCAATAACTCAATTACTATCTCAATATCTCAATTGCTATTCTATCTATCTATCTCAATATCTTAATATCTCTCTCTCTATAGCTCAATAGCTCAATTCCTATTCTATCTATCTATAACTCAATAGTACTCACAATGGGTTTTTCAGAGCTCCCTGCCTGACCAACAACACATCTGAGCCACAATGTGACATCTCCTAGACCTAATCCTAACCCCATTTCATGAAAAACATGTCCCAAATCTGAATAATGCCTCTAGATTTTGATCAACGAGGCTATAAAATCTCCTTTTTGAACTTCCTACCCAGACTTTGGACTCCAGCTCATCCCTAAGTGTGAATCAAGCACCAATGTCATCTGTCAGCTTTGTTGATCATCTCAACTGCTTTACTCCAAACCTTCCAAAGACTCTTAGCAGGGCTCAGCAAGGGTTCAAAGTTTACAATGGCAGAGATCTTCAGACTAAGTGGGCAGAGTGGTGGTAGGAATGATGGACCGTCACCTCTCCAGACACCATTCCCTGGTTTAGCTTTGGAGGATTTGATCGTTCACAGATTTGATTATAATGTTCTCAACAATTGCTAGATCCTCCAGGGTACTGATCACATAGTTGTCTTGGAAAAACTAGAAATCCCTAGAGGTGTTCTCTCAAGTTAATTTGTTTTTGACTTTATAGTTTTCCCACTTTAGCAGGGGTTCTGTGCCCCTAACTCTTACAAAAGTGGAGGGTCTGTTCTATGGCCTTCATAGGCTCACCACTGAATATACACTTGAGGGATCCAACCTGGAGCAAACTTTATTATACAGTTAAAAATTCAACACAGTTTTGTAGGAAATGAAAAATGGTCTTACTGCCTCCCCCCCCCCCCCCCCAATAAGTATCTGAGTTGCACTTACCACAATTGGAACGCCAATGTCCGGCCACAGGAGATCTTCTGATGGAAGCTTGGGTGAATTCCAGACCACTACCACTTTGTTTAAGTAAGGGAGCCCATTCAGCCTCTCCAAGGAGTTCATTAATACTTCCTCCCGCTCGTATGTCAACATGACAACCGTAAACTGTTCCCTGGGGACGTTGCCACCCAACGCAGCTTGGAACTCCTTCCCGGAGCCACCAGCTCCCCCTCCAATGGGTCGAAACCCAGTCCCAGACCCTAAGAACTTCGCTTCTGATGGCAGGACAGGGTCAAAGGGTGTGTGGGGAAAGAGGTGGAAAGGGCCAGGAGCTGCGTTCCAGTTTCTGTAAATATCCATTGCGGTGAGGGTAAAATTGCGCAGGTATTTGGGAGAGGAATATGGCGGCTCCGTTTCCACGGGCCCCAGGTCCAAATCCCCATTGTCAGCCATGTTGGGATCCGTGCCAGCGGCTTTGCCGGATCGGTGAGGGATCTCTACCGCCGTTTCCTCTCGAATGGGGACAGCTGGGATTTGGATTCGAGTCCTTATGATGGCCAAGACGGTGCTGAAGACGCTGTCTGAGGTGGAGAAGTAGGTCTCCCACAAGAAGCGGCCCTGCCTCCTCATGGCCAAGAGGTCATTGTCAGAAATGCTCCTCAGGAGGAAATGCACTTCCGTGATACGTGGCTTTGGTATGATTAAGGCTGCCTCGTTCCACCGGATCACATTGTGATAGGGCAGGTGGACTTGCTCCCCAAGGATCACTGGGATGGCTCCGACTTCCAGAGCCTCAAACAGTCTCATTGCACACCCGGAGGAGATGACAAGGTGGGTGTCGCCTGGGGTGATTATCAGTGCAAAAGTAGATAGTTTCAGTAGCTCGTGTCTGTCTTCCCTTTCTCCACAAAGAGCCCACTCAGTGGGCAGGCTTGGCTTAGGCTGGTTCTTACACGTGAATTCCACCAAGACAAAGTCCAGCTTGCTGTCTTGGACAGCCTTCAGGGTGGCAATGATCCTGTCGTCGTAATCCGCCGGCGCATTGCCTTCCATTTCCTCCTCAAACGAACGTACTTCTTGCAAGCTGGATCGGAGAGACTCTACCTTCTCTCCTTGGAAACTGAATAAGTATTTCCGTTTGACTGGCACCTGGGGAGGGATCTCAAGGAAGTTGGGTTCAGACATGGCATGGACGAGAGGAGACACCACGATGTCGAAGCCCGGACGATACTGCACATCATAGAAGGTGGACTGGGCAATCATGGCCCTCCCTGTGCTGATGTTATAGAGGAAGTTCTGAGTTTCTGACTTCCTGGACAAGTTGATGATGAGATGGTTGTGTCCATCTGTCCTCCAGTAGGGAAGGGTGTGCAACTGTTGCTCAATTTCAGTAGGTTTTGGCGTTACAGGCTCCTGCATTTCCCCCACTAGGATTACGTATATACAGGCAATGTTTGCATTTTCAGTAACATACACATTAGTTCTGACAGTGGATTCAAAGGCTTGCTTAATTAAAGGGTCTAACGAGTTCCCAAAACTGAATTGGTCGCTGTTGTAGACATACACAGGGAAGCCAGAGGTTAGCGGGCAGCGTGAGTAGTCGAAGCAGTTGTGTAGCCGGCAGTTCCTGTTGGATTTTGGCAAGGGGAAGTTCGACTCATCTTTGTCTGGCAGGAGGCGGATGGGCAGGGAGAGCTTGGGCTGGTTCTGGGCCATCAGCTCCTTGTAAGAATGCTCTGTTTGGCTGATGACATTCTTCAGCTGCAAGAGATCTTGCTTGGCGTTCTCAATGCTCTTCTTGCAAGCTTCAATCTTGAGGTTCAGTTTAGCAATCTCGCTGTTCAGCTCTTGGCGCTTGGCTTCCAACTGGAGGAGCTCCTCGCTCACAGACTCTCGGATGCGGCACAGGTCTTGGACGTGCTTCACCTCGCACAGCTCATTTCCCGTGCGGGGGCCAAAGATGCGCTTCCCGGCATCGTCCGCGTCATCTATGGTGGTTAAGTAGTAATGGGCGATGAGGGGGAAGAAGACCAAGATGATGAAGAGCGTGAAGCTAAGCCAAGTGAGCCGAATGCGACTGGACCACCGTAACATCCAGGGCTGACCTCCATTCCCTACGCCCCCATTCCGCAACATGGTATAGCCAGTCATGAGTCCAAGAGTGGGTGCCGCACCCCGATCACGTTGGATCAGTAGCCATAACCAGGACTGTTCTTCTCCGCAAGCTTCTGGAAGGAGATGCTATTGTGCCAGTTTGACAAAGGGCCAATAGAATGGAAATTTCATCTTCTCCTTGGGAGGATGGAGGCAAGCTTTGATCCAATCGGACCCTGTGATACAAGTCTTCTCCCCAAGTTTCAGTTAACTGGGGGTTGTCAGGAGAGCAACAGCAGGGCAATAAATCGTCTCCTCTGGACCAGAGAAATGGAGAAGCAGCAAGCCGGCTATTACCTTCTCTCTCCACATCGTATTACCATTGGATGTATAAGGCAAGCGTGAAGAGGCTCACAATCTCAGCATTCCTCGTTGCGATTGTGCTGTCAGTATTCCAACATTCCTAAAGAAATATATACAACAATTATTAGACAATGGAAGCAATGCCTACTTTCATTAAGCTCAGAAAACAACGACAACTTTTTCATTAGCTAAGCATTAAAAAGGAGCACACTGTCCTACCTATTAGCTAGCTCAAATCCCTGTTTATAAAGCCAGACTAACATTTCAAGAGTGGACAGGTGGTACAATGGGCCCTTGGTATCCACTGGTGTTTGGTTTTGGGGTTTCTTGTGGATACCAAAATCCATGGATGCTCAAGTCCCATTACAGGTAGCCCCCAAGTTATGAAATGATCACTGGATTTTGAAAAATGTGGCTGGTTGTGGAAACAAGGATTGGAAATACTGCTTCGGTGGAGATTGTCAGAAATATTAAAAATTGACTAGGTATTTTTAATTACAAAAATGTGAATCAAGCACTAAAAGAGTTAAATGGATGCAATGACTCAGTAAAAGCTGCAATTCAATAAAAGCAGGTGTGCCTGTAGCTTTGAAGGACTCAATGTTAGTTGCCTTTCAGTATGAAGAGGCTTCAGTCTGAGAGAGGCCTCAGTATGAGAAGGCCTCAGTGGGAGAAGGCCTCAGTGGGAGAAAGGCCTTAGTGTGAGAAGGCCTCAGTGGGAGAAGGCCTCAGTGTGAGTGTCATATGTTCCATTGTTGATGGTGGTTGTTGGTGGTAGACCTGGCAGTTGGTGATAGAAGGGTTAATGTAAGTCTTGGTTCTAAAGGGCTGAGTAGTTTGTAAATAACAGTTTACAGGTAAAAGCAATTAAGGGTGGAGGCATGCAGGGGATAGTTTGCAGCTGGGTGTTACTGAATTTAAGGAGCTAACCTTGGGACTGATCTTTGGGAAAAAAGTACTGTCATATTTTGGTGGTGGATGCTGTTGGTTTTTCCCCCAGGTCTGTTGGATTTTGGTATCCTGACCTGTCTCCATATCATGAGGAGACAGCAAGGCCCAGAGAAGACAATTATGCTGGGGAAAGTGGAAGGTAAAAGGAAGAGGGGCCGACCAAGGGCAAGATGGATGGATGGCATCCTTGAAGTGACTGGACTGACCTTGAAGGAGCTGGGGGTGGTGACGGCCGACAGGGAGCTCTGGTGTGGGCTGGTCCATGAGGTCATGAAGAGTCGGAGACGACTGAACGAATGAACAACAACAACAACGACCTGTCTCCTGTAATCTTGGAACCCTGGAACTTTGGACTGGCTTTTAACTATGGCATAGACTCTTGATCCCTGGACTTTGTTTATTGAACTCTCGGCATTTGACCCTTTTGACTACGAAGTTATTTTTGCTACCAGTTTTTGTTTATTCTGTAGCTGCGTGCTATCTTTGTGTTTTATATTTTGGACTATAAAAACAGCCAGCAAGTAAGTGCTGTTTTAATTAAACTGTTTGTTAAAACTGGGAGTTTGACTCATCTTTACCTAAATAAGGCAGAGCCCTAGCAACGTGACAGTGAGGTAGGCTTCAGTGCTATTAGGTCTCAGTGTGAGTAGGCCTGGTGTGAGAAGCTTCGGTGAGAGAACCCCAAGTTGAAAGCCATAGTGTGTGAAGGCTGCTGTGTGTAAAAAGCTACTGTGTGAAGCTCCTGTGTAACTTCAGTGTGAGAAGAGGCTCTGTGAGAGTGAAGCTGTTTTTCTGCTTGAGAAAGAAGCCCAGCATGGAAGCAAAGAAGGAAGTATACAAAACTTCCTTCTTTGTGTTATGGAATCCTTGTTCTTGTAAACAGTGCAATCATACTATTTTGCTATAAAGAAAAGCCTCCTATGGAAGAGAGAACATTGATCTGTGTGTTTTTGTTCTTTTATCACTTTTGGCTACTGGTGCTGGGTCCCGCTGCTACTAATAAGTTACTCTGCTGTACATTCATGCAGAGGGTCTTTTGTTAATAAGCTCACTCGCCCAACAGAGATCTCTTTTCCCCATAATAACTCTTCCAAGAGTGAATTTCCTTTCCGAAGGGTAGACTTCTCCGACTTACTATTGTCTCACCCCGTTCTTAATTATAAGTAGTTTGTAAGTCGGATGTTTGTAACTCGGGGACTGCCTGTATATACAATGATAAAATGATGACCCTTATATAAAATGGCCAACAACTCAAATTAGTGTTAGAGAGAGCCTGAAGATCTATGAGGATAAAGTAAGTTATGCCTACACATCAGCATAACGGCAAAATCAATATTTATTTGTGTGACCCCCCCCCCCTCCAAATATATCCAAGCTGTGTTCGGTTGGCTATGTGATCATAGAATTTGTGGCTAAGGCAAGCTGACTATACATTCTGAATGTGGTACAAGATTCTTATATCCTTAACTATCATCCAGCTTTAAAAAGCCCCCCAAATACAACATTTAGTTACACTCATGATTCTACCATTTTCCCAAATTTATTTCTTTTAAAAGTATAGACTGTAGATGTTGTAGGTTTTTCCGGGCTATATGGCCATATTCTAGAGGCATTTTCTCCTGACGTTTTGCCTGCATCTATGGCAAGCATCCTCAGAGGTAGTGAGGTCTGTTGGAACTAGGAAAATGGGTTTATATATCTGTGGAATGACCAAGGTGGGACAAAGAACTCTTGTCTGCTGGAGCTAGGTGTGAATGTTTCAACTGACCATCTTGAATCAAGGAACATGAAAGGCACTGCAGACTCCTTCAACCAGAGAGGTCAGCCATAGAAGAGCACCTGATGAACCAACCTGGACCCAGCATATTATTTGAGAACACAGAAATGCTGGACCACTCTCACAACCACCATGTCAGGCTACACAGAGAAGCCATTGAAATGGACAGTTTCAACAGAAAGGAAGAAACCATAAAAATGAACAAAATCTGGCTGCCAGTATTAAAAAACTCTAAAATTACAACAGCAAAACAACAGAGAGTAAACAATCAGGCACATCAAATCACCTCTCAAAAAAAGATTCCCCCAGGCACTTCCAAGCCATTAAATGCTAATCAAGGTGGTCAGTTGAAACATTCACACCTAGCTCCAGCAGACAAAAGTCCTTTGTCTCACCCTGGTCATTCCACAGATATATAAACCCATTTTCCTACTTCCAAACAGACCTCACTACCTCTGAGGATGCTTGCCATAGATGCAGGCGAAACGTCTGGAGAAAATGCCTCTAGAAGATGGCCATATAGCCCGGAAAAAACTACAACAACCCAGTGATTCCGGCCATGAAAGCCTTCGACAATTTATAGACTGTAGACTTTCACATCAGATTTGGAATATACTATCTCCCCAAAGGAGCCCCCGGTGGCACAGTGGGTTAAAGCACTGAGCTGCTGAGCTTGTTGATCGAAAGGTCGCAGGTTCGATTCCGGGGAGCGGCGTAAGCTTCCGCTGTCAGCCCTAGCTTCTGCCAACCTAGCAGTTCGAAAACATGCAAATGTGAGTAGATCAATAGGTACGGCTCCAGCGGGAAGGTAACGGTGCTCCATGCAATCATGCTGGCCACATGACCTTGGAGGTGTCTACGGACAACGCTGGCTCTTCGGCTTAGAAATGGAGATGAGCACCACACTCCAGAGTCAGACATGACTGGACTTAATGTCAGGGGACAACCTTTACCTATCTCCCCAAACCTTGATTTCACACAACTTTAGTCATCTTTGGCAACAGATCAGGTCACCAAATTATTAAAGAGAAAAACATTAAAAACCTTTCAGCATTTAAACTGGAATTTAAATAGACCCCTTTTAATCTCTGTGTGCCTCAGTTCCCCCATCTCTAGAAACAACAGTAAAGTTGACACTGATTTCTGCCAGACTCGTAGAAAAAGATAAAAGAAGTGAAGAGGAAAAGAAATAGATTTATTCTCTAACTTTAAACGGGAAAAGGGAAGAAAGAAGGGGAAAAAAACATCAGAGCAATCCAGATTTAAGCGGTGGAAAAGCCACAAGATATAATAAGCTTACGAAATTCATCACAAGCTGTGAAAAATGCGAACGATTCTTTAAAAGAATCACAAACACAGGGAGAAGGGAATACCTTCCTGGGTATGGCAAGAGAATGCCAAGTTTAAAAATTAAAGACACATTTGTTGTGGTTATTGTGAGCCATCAAGGCATTTCTGACTTGACGCTGTTGTATTCCAGGACAGGAAACACCTCTGCACTTAACCACCAGAATACAGTCCAATGTGAATTAGCGAAACAGTCTATTGAAGTATTGTCGAAGGCTTTCATGGCCAGAATCACTGGGTTGTTATAGGTTTTTTTCTAGCTGTATGGCCATGATCTAGAGGCATTCTCTCCTGACGTTTCGCCTGCATCTATGGCAAGCATCCTCAGAGATAGTGAGGTCTGTTGGAACTAGGAAAAAGGGTTTATATATCTGTGGAATGACCAGGGTGGGACAAAGGACTCTTGTCTGCTGGAGCTAGGTGTGAATGTTTCAACTGACCACCTTGATTAGCATACAATGGCTTGACTGTGCCAGGGGCAATCTTTTGTTGAGAGGTAATTAGATGCCCTTGTTTGTTTCCTCTCTATTGTTGTGCTGTTGCAATTTTAGAGTTTTTTAATACTGGTAGCCAGATTTTGTTCATTTTCATGGTTTCCTCTTTTCTGTTGAAATTGTCCACATGCTTGTATGGAGGGATTCGAAGAAGTCATCACAGTCAATCTTTTCCTGCTCCAGTTTTATTAGAAAACTTCAAGCACAACAACAGAGAGGAAACAAACAAGGACATCTAATCACCTCTCAACAAAAGATTGCTCCAGGCACTGCCAGGCAATCCAATGCTAATCAAGGTGGTCAGTTGAAACATTCACACCTAGCTCCAGCAGACAAGAGTCCTTTGTCCTACCCTGGTCATTCCACAGATATATAAACCCTTTTTTCTAGTTCCAACAGATCTCACTACCTCTGAGGATGCTTGCCATAGATGCAGGCGAAACGTCAGGAGAAAATGCCTCTAGACCATGGCCATACAGCCCGAAAAAACCTACAACAACCCAGTTTATTGAAAAATATATAAAAAGCAGTTCAGCAAAAATAGTAAAAAAAAATTCGAAGTCCAAATGTATGAAATTGTGCATAAGATTCAAGGTACAAGAGTTGCATGAGAAACCAGAAATGCAAAAGAATCAGGATACATAAGGCAGCATAAAATTCAATGCACAGAAATCAGGAACAATCCTTTAAACTTGGAATCATGGAACATGAACAACTGGAAGAATGAAACTAGAATTCCCATAGCAGGCTTGACTAGGACTTGGCAAGAGATGTTGCTTCAAACTCCAACATTGACCAGACTGTGAAAAATTCCTTTGGTCTCTCTAATATATCCATGAAATCATTCTCTAACAAGCGCTGTGACCTTCGCTGAGTCTGTGAAGCAGCTCGGAGTTTGCAAAAACTAAATCTCCTATCTATCAGCTCAATAACTTCTCCACCTGGCAGTTCATCCTCTGAACCCGCTTCCCTAGAGAAAGACTTCTCTGGGCAGCTCTCTGGAATGTGACCTTTGCATTCACTAACTACGCTCAATTTCAGGACTCAAAATCTCATGCTGGTTTGCAGGCTCAACAGGACCAGAAATCCCATGATCCACTTCCTCATTGACATTAAGCACAATCAATGGCTGAATTTATTGTTGAAGGCTTTCATGGCTGGAATCACTGGGTTGTTGTACATTTGTTGTAGGATTTTTCAGGCTATATGCCCATGTTCTAGAGGCATTCTCTCCTGACGTTTTGCCTGCATCTATGGCAAGCATCCTCAGAGGTTGTGAGGTCACAACCTCTGCCCTCACAACCTCTGAGGATGCTTGCCAGAGATGCAGGCGAAACGTCAGGAGAGAACGCCTTTAGAACATGGCCATATAGCCCAAAAAAACCTACAACTCAGTGATTCCAGCCATGAAAGCCTTCAACAATATGTTGTAGGTTTTTCGGGCTATATGGCCATGTTCTAGAAGCATTCTCTCCTGACGTTTCACCTGCATCTATGGCAAGCATCCTAAGAAATTGTGAGGTCTGAGGATGCTTGTCATAGATGCAAGTGAAACATCAGGAGAGAATGCTTCTAGAACATAGCCATTTAGCCCGAAAAACCTATAACAACCCAATGGCTGAATTACAACAGTAGCAATCCTAAAGTGATCTCTATCATGAAGTTTTCTTGGTAGAAGTTGTACAGAGAGGGATACAACAATGCCTTCCCGTAAGTATCAGAGATGTGCGCACTCTTCTTTCCTGAATTCCCACCAGTATGGGCTGCCTGTGTGGTTATGAGAGGGGAAAACATCTCCTTGCCTGTTGGAAGAGCATCTACACATATGTGTCTGCATTGGTATTCCACGGGTGGAAGCTGTCAGTCGAACTCTGTTAAACCTTCAAATTAACATGCCATTATGATGGTGCCCCGGAGTCCCGCTGCCATCACAATGCCTTATGGAACAGATGGTTTTATCGGATGCAAAATGTGTTCACTGACTAATTAATGGAGGTAAAAGAAAGCTTCCAGAGGCTTAAAAACCTACCAGAGAAGGAAAGGAACTCCCATTCCAGGAAACTATCCGTTGGGTTGCTGTGAGTTTTTCGGGCTGTATGGCCATGTTACAGATGCATTCTCTCCTGATGTTTCTGGAATGCTTCTGGAACATGGCCATACAGCCTGGGAAACTCACAGCAACCCAGTGATTCCAGCCATGAAAGCCTTTGACAACACAATCTGCCAGTTGTCTCTTTCAGCTCAGGGTCATGGGATGACCTTTCCTATCAGCTTTATTAGAGATTGGTTCCCAATGGTGTATAGTGATTTGAGCATAGGATTACTACTGAAAATTCAATTTAGCAACGGAAACCCAACCTTGAACAAGTCACACATTCTCAGCCCCAGAAAATCCATGATAGGATACCCTAGGGCTGCCATAAGTCACACAAACAAGTGTTGGTGTTGTTGTTCATTCGTTCAGTTGTCTCCGACTCTTCGTGACCGCACGGACCAGCCCATGCCAGAGCTCCCTGTCGGCCGTCACCACCCCCAGCTCCTTCAAGGTCAGTCCAGTCACTTCAAGGATGCCATCCATCCATCTTGCCCTTGGTTGGCCCCTCTTCCTTTCACCTTCCACTTTCCCCAGCATCATTCCCTTCTCCAGGCTTTGCTGTCTCCTCATGATGTGGCCAAAGGACTTCAACTTTGTCTCTAGTATCCTTCCCTCCAATGAGCAGTCGGGCTTTATTTCCTGGAGGATGGACTGGTTGGATCTTCTCGAGAAGATCCAAGTGTTGGTAGTCACCCTCAAATATTTTTTCACAGCCCTGCTTCTTCTGTTTTCTGCATCCAACCCAAACACCTCCTCCAGATGTTCCTCGTCACCTTGACTTCCTACGCAATCCATTCCTTCTCTTCTTCCCTCCTAGTGTGTTCCTCTCCAACCAGATTATACGTTCTGCTTTTATCTTTTAATTGCTACCCAGCTCACAACTAGCAATTCTGGTTGCGGGAAATAAGAAAGAAATAATGAGGCTGTCACCTGATTGAAGAAATGCTCAGTTAATTACAGTGAGATTTGGATCAATCAATTAAAACTGCCACGAGTTAAAAGGAGAGACAGAGAGAGAAGAAGAGGAAGTTAAACTAAAAGCGACACAGGAAATATATAGGTCCTTTGGCTGGGAGCACTCTACCAGGGATCACTTTGACCAGGGACCACTTGACCAGGGATCATTTTGACCAGGGACCACTTGACCAGGGACCACTTTGACCAGGGATCACTTTGACCAGAGACCTCTTGACCAGGGACTGGTTTGACCAGGTACTACTTGACCAGGGACCACTTTGACCAGGGACTACTTTGACCAGGGACCACTTTGACCAGAGACCTCTTGACCAGGGACCGGTTTGACCAGGGACCACTTTGACCAGGGACTACTTTGACCAGGGACCACTTTGAACAGGGACCACTTTGACTAGGGGCTACTTGACCAGGGACTACTTTGACCAGGTACCACTTGACCAGGGACCACTTTGACCAGGGACCACTTTGACCAGGGACCACTTTGACCAGGGACCACTCTACCAAGGACCACTTTGAACAGGGACCACTCTACCAGGGACCACTTTGATTAGGGACTACTTGACCAGGGACCACTTGACAAGGGATCACTTTGAGCAAGGACCACTTGACCAGGGACCATTTTGACTAGGGGCTACTTGACCAGGGACCACTTTGACCAGGGACCACTTTGATTAGGGACTACTTGACCAGGGACCACTTGACAAGGGATCACTTTGAGCAAGGACCACTTGACCAGGGACCATTTTGACTAGGGGCTACTTGACCAGGGACCACTTTGACTAGGGACTACTTGACCAGGGACCACTTTGACAAGGGACCACTTTGACCAGAGACCATTTTGACCAGGGACCACTTTGATCAGGGACTACTTGACCAGGGACCACTTTGACCAGGGACCACTCTCCAACTTTAGTTCCAAAAAGGTTACGAATCAGTTTTTGGTCAACTTGAGATTTGGTTTGGAGTGCTGATTCAGAAAATGGCATTGGATAGACCATATCAGCTCTAGTTTCCGATACAGAACATATGCCATGGCCAACGAAAGGGAAGGAATGGCAGGCGATGCAAAAAGATTAGTAGCAAGAGAAAGAAAGAGAGAGAGAAAGAGAGAAAGAAAGAAAGAAAGAAAGAGAGAGAGAGAGAGAGAGAGAGAGAGAGAGAGAGAAAGAAAGAAAGAAAGAAAGAAAGAAAGAGGCTCACAGACCAGATTTTCGTCCTTGTGGGGCACTGGTGGTCCACGGCCCACAGGCGAAGAACCACTGCTCAAGAAGTTTTTAAGCAGAGGCTAGATGGCCATTTGTTGGGAGTGCTTGGATTGTGTGTTCCTGCATTATTATTATTATTATTATTATTATTATTATTATTATTATTATTATTATTATCTTTATTTGTACCCCGCTAGCATTTCCCGAAGGACTCGATGCGGCTTACACGGTATGGTAGGAGGTTGGACTAGATGGCCTTCGGGGTTTCATCTACTTTCCTGCTGCAGTAACAGAATGCCAGACTAGACAGATCATGGGCATCATTCAGTTTGGTTCTTCTAATGCTCTTATCTTGGAAGAAAGAGGACAAGAGGCAGTTCAGCAGTAGAACTTGCTCAACTTATAGTTTTGCCTGAGATTCAAACAGCTGGTTTAAAAAATCATTTTTCCAGGCTTTTAATTGCTTTTTGGCAATCATTCTTTGTTACTTGATGTTTTTAATGGCTTTTGAAGGCTCAATTGCTCCCGGAATGTAGTGCTTTCTATCAGCTTTATTGGGGCCATTTTCAATTTGACTCTTCTAAGCCACCTTCCTTGGAAATCCTACCATTCAAGAGTAGGAGTAGAAACATTTCAAAGCTCTTTTGTGCAAGAGCTCCGATCATTCCCTCTCCTTGCTCAAAGCATTTTGCCTGAACCTCTCCTCTTCTCTCTCTCTCTCTCTTTTCATTATCTGTTTCTACACTCAGGACGGGGATAAAAGAGTGTCTCTTTTTATGCTTGTATCGCTGTGGACAGGAACAGCTTTTGGACACGAAAGTGCTTTATGCGACTAATCTCAAACAGAAAGCTGCGCAGTCGAGATTTAGAAGGAGCCCTCGGAGAATTTACCAGTCACAGGATGCCAGATCTCATAACACGGTGACATGTTTCATGTCACAAAGATGCGCCGAGATTTGCAGGGTGCTTAGGAAACGGCAGCCACCGAGGGGTTGGCGCTTTCTTTCTCAGCAGGTTCAAACCCAATGCATACTTCAGACTTACAGAAGGAGAATTTTTTGGACAGGCAAGAAAAGGGAGCAAAACTAGGATCCACGTACTTCTATCACAGGCATGGGCCACCTTGGACCCTCCAGGTGTTTTGGACTTCAGCTCCCACAATTCGTAACAGCCGGTTAAGACTGTCAACTTAAATGTGGAGTACTGGTGAGGAGACTCTAGGACAGTGTTTCTCAACCTGGTGGTCGCAACCCCTTGAGGGGTCGTGAGGGGATGTAAGAGGGGTCGTCAAAGACCATCAGAAAACACAGTATTTTCTGTTGGTCATGAGGGTTCTGAAGTTTGGCCCAATTCTCTCATTGGTGAGATTCAGAATGCTCCTTGATTGTAGATGAACTATAAAACATAGCAACTACAATTTGCATATGTCAAGACTATTTCCTTAAACTCGACCAGTGTTCAAATTTGGGCATATTGAGGATTTGTGCCAAGTTTGGTCCAGATCCATCATTGTTTGAGTCTGCAGTGCTCTCTGGATGCAGGTGAATTACAACTCCCAAACTCAAGGTCAATGCCCACCAAACCCTTCCAGTATTTTCTCTTGGTCATGGAAGTTCTGTGTGCCAAGTTTGGTTCAATTCCATCGTTGGCGAAGTTCAGAATGCTCTTTGATTGCTAGGTGAACTATAAATCCCAGTAACTACAACTCCCAAATGTCAAGGTCTGTTTTCCCAAATCTCCACCAGTGTTCAAATTTGGGCATATTGAGGATTCGTGCCACGATTGGTCCAGATCCATCATTGTTTGATTCCGCAGTGCTCTCTGGATGCAGGTGAACTACAACTCCCAAACACAAGGTCAATTCCGACCAGACCCTTCCAGCTATTATTTCACAGTAACTATGATGGTTCCATCCTATGGCATACTGAGATTTGCACTGTTGGATTTTTAGTCAGAGAAGTCCAGTACACATCAAAACAGAGATTCCACAGGATGGACCCATCATCATTCAAGTGGAATAATGTGTGAAGGGCTCCTGTTTTGACACAATGCAGTGAACCTTCTGCACCCTTTTTCTGAATGGAGGAAGAAAGCAACTGAACTATCCTCCCCTCCCTAGAGCCTTTTCTCCTAGGGCCACCTGACCATTTCCACTGATCTAACTGACCTCAAACTTAAAAGAGTGTTACTAAGCAACTGGCTTTGATTTATAATCATTAAAACCAAATATTCTTTCGTAACCTTGGAATCTCACTCAGCAAATGACTGAAGAACTCTTATTTTCAAAGAGATGCATCTCCGAGGATGCGATTCAAATGGACATCAAGCTTTTTCAGGATGATCTAAAAAGATAGATTGGATGTTGCCTTGTACTAGGGGCATGAATGGACCTAACATTCCTTTCTGAAGTTGCTACAGCTACGAGTGCCTCTGTCTTTTGGCTGCATTCTGGAGCTCTAAACCAGCCTCCTCCTCAGAGACATCCCTCAGGCATTCCTCTAGGAGAGTGGTTCTCAACCTGGGGGTCCCCAGATGTTTTTGGCCTACAACTCCCAGAAATCCCAGCCAGTTTACCAGCTGGTAGGATTTCTGGGAGTTGAAGGCCAAAAACATCTGGGGACCCCAGGTTGAGAACCACTGCTCTAGGACAATTCACTCAGATGTGTTCAAGAACCCTTCATCTTCCCTACCATGTTGGTGTTCTGCATCATCTATGATTGGGGAGAGAGCTTCTAATCAATCCTATAATTCCAGATTGTGTGTTTGTGAACTGGCCTCCTCCTCCTCAGAGACATCTCACATGGATTCATCAAGGAAAGTCCATTCACCTGTCCATGAACCACTCATCCTCACCAACATGAGGATGTTCCTCCTCATCTGATTGGGTAGAGAACTTCAAATTGGCTGTGTAACTCCAGATTCACAGAACAATGCCTGGTCCTCTTCCTCCTTCTATGTGTCACATTCCACCTCCACATTGGAAATGACTTCATCATAGCTATCTATTCCTTGCATGTTCATCCATTGTGCATCTAGAACGCTCTGCTGCACTTTGTCCAAGAAGAACCCAAGCTCCTCAATGTCCTTAAGTGTAGCTAGTTGGGCCTCCATCCAGTTGTTGGATCTTCTCTTCCAGCAAAGCAACCCGTTTGATGTAGATGTAGCTTGCCACATATTCCGGCAAAAAGGCAAACATCCCAAAGGATGCCTTACAGCTTGTCAGTATCCCTCTTGAATTGTGGTGTGTATCCAAAACTGGACAAAGTATTCCAATTTATTGTCGAAGGCTTTCATGGCTGGAATCACTAGGTTCTTGTGGGTTTTTTCGGGCTATATGGCCATGTTCTGGAGGCATTGCCTCCAGAACATGGCCATATAGCCCGAAAAAAACCCACAAGAACCTAAAGTATTCCAAGTGAAGTTTGATCTAATTGGCTTGGGACAAGGATATCCAAAAGATCACCTCTTCCTATAAGAGTTTCCCTGTGAAATTATTCAGCAACTGAAGATTCTGAGAGTTGAGAGACCCAAACAGCTGGAAAGCTGGAATTTTAGGACATTTGGAATGTGGGATCAACCAAGGAAAGCTTGGACAATCTCAGTCCCAGAAATAGATTCACCTTAGGGATGCCAAAAGTCAGAAATGACTTGAAAGAACACCACAACAAAATACTTCAGTATTGTCACAATCATAGGAGGCTTTGCTTTTGCCCTGACAAAAGAAAACAAGAAGAACTGGTAAAAGATGGACCACTTTACTACAAAGGATTCCATGGCATATGGCATATGAAGTTTGCCATTGTGCCCGTCACATTATCTACTTGCTGCTGACCATAGTTGTGATGAGTATATACTAGAAGAAGCTGCCTGAATATCAAGCCAAAAGTGGGTGCTAGAAACAAAATCATACGAAAGCTGACTGGCACAACCTGGGAATCACAACCATATACAGCAAAGACATCTGCCCTTGTGCTTTGCTACTCTGCTGCTGGGTATGCACGCTAAAACAGTGGATGTGGCTGTTGGGACTCAGCCTGTGTTTGAGCCTGAATCTGTTATTAGGTTTCCCCCTTCTAATGTTTCTGGGTCTGACTGGATATGATCAATGAGGATGAAGTGTAAAATGGAGACACTTTGGACAATAAGGTTACTGAAGACTCTGATCGAGAAGGGTCAGGAGAAAGACTAAGTTCTCATGGGAAAGTTCCTGTCGCAGCAAGGGAAAGTTTACTCCCTTCTCCAGGCTCGAGTTTGCAAGATAGTTTCACACCTGTTGCAGTTAATGAGGAGATAGATAAGACCAGTCGCCGTCTGGAAATCAGCCAGAACTGTCGAGAGGCCCAATGTTTAAGCAGGTCAGAAAGAATTCGGCAGTTAAGGCCAAAAATTGGGGGGAGTAGGAACCAGTCTTTGGGAATTAAATTGAGCTCTTAGAGAATTTTCTTTAGACCATGCATTGTTTGGAATCAAGCTCAAGTCTCCTGGATATTCCTGTTTCATGTGGCCTTGTCTCTTAAGGACTCATGGCTTTTCAAGTGGATTAGCAGTGGCCAGTTTGTTTATGATTTTATTTTAAAGGCTTTTTGTTATCCATTGCATTTGGATTATTCCTGCAAGCTTTGGGACACTGTTATTATTCCTATGTTTCGACACTGCTTATGTTGCTGCTTTATTTGGCTTTTTGCTTATGAATTTCTACTTTTTTATATTCACCTCTTTTATTGGCTCCAGTTATTCTTCAAATAAAAAGGACTCTTTCTTCATTCAAGATGTGGTGTAATTAATGATTAGAGGGTCCTGTTCAAGGATGCAACAGCGATTCTTAATGAGACATGCCGCATTATCATGGGGTGCCTGCGCCCTACACCACTGGAGAAATTACACTGTTTAGCCGGTATTGCACCACCTGACATCTGCCGGAAAGTAGCAGCCAATAGTGAAAGGACCAAGACAGTAACATCTCCGGCCCATCCCTTGTTTGGATATCGGCCAGCACGCCAACAAGTTAAATCAAGAAAGAGTTTTCTAAGATCTACAGAGACACTCGCTGGAACACCTCAGCAAGCAAGTATCCAAAAGTGGCAGGCTCAAACCCAGAACCTCAATCAATGGCTGATACCAAATGATACCACTGGGCACACAGAAAACTGGGCAACTTGGAAGGCACTGAACAGACTGCACTCTGGCACCACGAGATGCAGAGCCAACCTTAAGAAATGGGGCCACAAAGTGGAGTCCACAACATGTGAGTGTGGAGAAGAGTAAACCACAGACCATCTACTACAATGCAACCTGAGCCCTGCCACATGCACAATGGAGGACCTACTTATAGAAACACCAGAGGCACTCCAAGTGGACAGCTACTGGTCAAAGGACCCTTAATAGAATGCCAAGTTTGAAACTTTGTGTGTGTGTGTGTTTTTTTTAATGCAATACAACTGTTTGGTTCACTCCTGACATATAATAATAATAATAATAATAATAATAATACTTTATATCCCGCCCTTCTCATCCTGAAGGGGAGTCAGGGCAGATCACAGCACACATACATACATGGCAAACATTCAATGCCGCTTTGTATAGACAATACACAGACAGACAGTACAGAAGGAGGTGGTTTGTTTCGACTCAGTGATCAGCTGTTTTTGGTGCCATGGAAGATTGGGCTCCAGTCCAGGGGGTGCTGTTACTCTATCTTCTATGACGAAGAGCCATCAGGACTTCCTCCTTCCTTTTGGTCACCCAGCATTTTCTGATCTTTTTGCTTTATGGCATCGTAAAACACCTCCTCCGTTTTTAGTGGTACCTGATTTCTCTAATCACAGCTAAAGCTATTTTTGAACTGCTTAGGTAAACAATGAGCTATGCCGACAGTTGGCAGCTCACACCAACCCGGGGCTTTGAACTTGCAGCCTTTTGGTTGATAGATCTTATAATTGCTGATGATTTACCAGCTGTGCTAAACCTCCAGCCCTTATAAATAAATAACTGGAAGAAGCCTAAGATGCTCAAGAACGATGAGGGAGCTGGAGAAGGTTTATCTTTCCAGATGTTACTGATTTGTGCTTCCAATATCTTTCACATGCGCTTCAAGGTTCTGGACTCACTCATGGCACGCTCCTGTTTTTATCAGCTTTTGGCACCACACATGAAAAAGAATGTGTGGCATTTAAAAGGCAGAAGTGGTCTACCACTGTTTTCAAATTCCATAAGATATTTTCCTCTATTACTTCAGACATGGAGAGATTAGGCAGCAGAAACGGCATTCTGTTCTCTCCCGTTTCCTTAAAACACACCCAGCAGCTCTGAAGAGTTAAGACCATTGGGCTTCCTTTGAGACAAGATCTCCAAAGAAATGTCAGCAAAGCCGTAAGTTAACGCGCTCTTCTCTCGGCTGAATGTTGGACGCCGAGTTTAAAACAG
Source organism: Anolis sagrei (assembly GCF_037176765.1). Classification (NCBI taxonomy): domain Eukaryota; kingdom Metazoa; phylum Chordata; class Lepidosauria; order Squamata; family Anolidae; genus Anolis; species Anolis sagrei. Next base: position 7,872,144 of record NC_090021.1, on the reverse strand, counting down.
CTCCAGTTAAAATCCAAAGCCATGTTGTGTATCAGTTTTATTATTGTGTTCCCTCACAAAGCCCTTGGGACAGGGGCACTGAAGCCAATATAAACTGTGTAAATGTATTGTTTGCTTTCTCTCTTCACAACCGTATGGTGAGTGAAAAACAACACAAGAGGGCCAACGAAAGACAGATGCAGCGATACTGAACATACACAAGATGACACAAAAATGAGGCAAGGGATGGGTTTCTCTTCTCACAGATTTTATTCCTGGGCATATCAGGATCTTCTCATAGAAGAGAATCATAGAATCAGAGAGTTGGGAGAGACCTCATGGGCCATCCAGTCCAACCCCATTCTGCCAAGAAGCAGGAATATTACATTCATAGAACCATAGAATCATAGAATCATAGAGTTGGAAGAGACCTCATGGGCCATCCAGTCCAACCCCCTGCCAAGAAGCAGGAATATTACATTCAGATGGCCATCCAGCCTCTGTTTACAAGCTTCCAAAGAAGGAGCCTCCACCACACTCCGGGGCAGAGAGTTCCACTGCTGAACGGCTCTCACAGTCAGGAAGTTCTTCCTCATGTTCAGATGGAATCTCCTCTCTTGTAGTTTGAAGCCATTGTTCCATTGCGTCCTAGTCTCCAGGGCAGCAGAAAACAAGCTTGCTCCCTCCTCTCTGTGGCTTCCTCTCACATATTTATACATGTCTATCATGTCTCCTCTCAGTCTTCTCTTCTTCAGGCTAAACATGCCCAGCTCTTTAAGCCGCTCCTCATAGGGCTTGTTCTCCAGACCCTTGATCATTTGAGGCGCCCCCCTCTGGACACATTCCAGCTTGTCAATATCTTTCTTCAATTGTGCTTTGACTATGCGGACCTTTGTTGCCAGTGTGATGTCTCTACTCTTCACTATTTTATCGAAATTGGACATTGCTCTCCTCCCAAGAAGGAAGCGTCTCCTGATTTCCTGGCTGCATTCTGCGTCTGCAGTAACCTTTGTACCTAGAAATACAAAGTCTGTAAATGTGCCATGCGGGGTCCTAATTTGTGGCCACTGAAGCTCTTTCAATGCCCTCTCCAATCCAATTTCCAAAACTGTGAAGTTTTCACCCAAAACAACAGGCAGCTTGGGCTTCACAAGCTCGATACACTATATTTTACCCAAAAGATTTATTTAAAAACCAAATCCGCAGCAAAAATGAAAACAGAATTGAATGACGCCACTTCCAAGAATGGTGAGTGCATCAGTGCAAACTGCTGGGAGGAGGAATATGAAAAACTGTCCAAGTTGCATCCGATTTGCAGCTGCCTACCCCTACCAAAAGCCATGGGATGCCAGAATCCAATAAACAGCCGTAGAAGCGCACATCTGAAGTCAAAGCGAGGCAGAAAGCCGCCCAAAGCCTGGGTAATTGTGCTGCTCCATCTAGCAGCTATCTCAGCCCATTAGCCTTTCATTTTCTGCCTTGCACCTCAGACTTTAAGTAAGAGCCCATCAGCAAATCATTAAAGGGCTTTAAAGTCAGTTCTCCTAATAGAGCACTAATATCCGCTGGCTCCGAGCAACAAGCTAATTTTATATAATAGCCTTCAAAGCCAGGCACAAAAGACGCGCAATACCCAGGTGACAAAATGTTCTTGCCTTTTAAAATTAGACCTGGATATTCTTCTCCTGGTACAAAGTGACGGGAGAGATGAGTCAACCTGCTCGTACACACAAAGCACTCTTGGCTTGGGCTTTCATAACTCCCAAGTTGATCCTACAACTACGCTTGTGAATCGCCGACGGCAAAGAACTGCCATTATTTGCGCAATAAACGCTGTCCATTAAATTAAGGAGGCGTTTGTGCATCTGGGGGTGTTAATATAGGGAGCTGTGGGAGACTTGATCCAGAATCTATATCTATATCTATGGCTGGATGGCTCTTTGTCAGGAGGACTTTGATTACGTTTTCTTGCCCTGATGAAGGGAGTTGGATTGGATGGCCTTAAGTATTTTCTGTTGGTCATGGGGGTTCTGTGTGGGAAGTTTGCCCCAATTCTGTTGTCCGTGGGGTACAGAATGCTCTTTGTAGGTGAACTGTGAATCCCAATGACTACAACTCCCAAATGTCAAGGTCTATTTTCCCCAAACTCCATCTGTGTTCATATTTGGGTGTATTGAGTGCTTGTGCCAAGTTTGGTCCAGATCCATCATTGTTTGAGTCTACAGTGCTCTCTGGATGTAAGTGAACTACAACTCCCAAACTCAAGGTCAATGCCCATCAAACCCTTCTAGTGTTGTCTGTTGGTCATGGGAGTTCTGTGTGCCAATTTTGGTTCAATTCCATCGTTGATGAAGTTCAGAATGCTCTTTGATTGTAGGTGAACTATAAATCCCAGGAACTACATCTCCCAAATGACAAAATCATAATTTTTGAGTGATGGTCACCCCTTGTGTTGTGAGATGTTTTGTTGCCAAATTCGGTGTGATTTCGTTCATTGGTTCTTTTGTTTTTAAGGTACTCATTATATATAGATAGATTTTGGAGCCTGGTCAGCCAATGTTCAAGAGCCAGCAGAAGTGTAGTGGTTTGTGTTGTAGGTCAGCCTGCTCAGCCTGTGATTGTGTCTGATGTTTATGTTGATGTTCATGATGGGAATTATGTTCATGATGGGAATAACATTCATGTTGATGTTCATGATGGCAATGGGGATGGTGTTCCTGATGATGGGCCTGAGCATGAGGGTTTCCTCGGGCTGGAGTTAAGTTCAGAAGAGAGGCCTGAGCAAGGCCACATTCCTGGGAGAGACCTTTCACCACTTTTCTCAGAACAACTGTCTGAAAATGATGCTGGGATTGATTTGCCAGGTGCAGGAGTTAAGGACGGAGAGGATAGTGAAGCCTTGGATCATCTACGCAGATGATGTCCAGATCTGTCACTCCTTCTCACCTGTCACCAAGGAGGCTGTCCAGACCTTGAATCGGTGAAACTGAATCCAGACAAGATAGAGGTCCTACTGGTCAGTCGTAAGGCCGAACAGGGCACAGGGTTACAGCCTGTGCTGGACGGGGTTACACTCCCCCTGAAGACTCAGGTTCGCAGCTTGGGAGTGATCCTGGACTCATCGCTGAGCTTGGAACCCCAGGTCTCAGCGGTGGCCGGGAGAGCTTTTGCGCAACTAAAACTTGTGCACCAGTTGCGCCCGTACCTTGGGAAGTCTGATCTGGCCACAGTGGTCCATGCTCTTGTTACATCCCGAATAGACTACTGCAACACACTCTATGTGGGGTTGCCCTTGAAGACGGTTCGGAAACTTCAACTGGTCCAGTGAGCGGCAGCCAGATTACTCACCGGAGCGACATACAGGGAGCACACCACCCCCCTGTTGTGTCAGCTCCACTGGCTGCCGGTTCAGTTCCGAGCACAATTCAAGGTGCTGGTTTTGACCTACAAAACCCTTTATTGTTTGGGTCCAGTGTATCTGTTCAAACGTATCTCCCTCTACGTCCCACCCCGGAATTTGAGATCATCTGGGGAGGCCCTGCTCTTGACCCCACTGCTATCACAAGTGAGGCTGATGGGGACAAGGAGCAGGGCCTTCTCAATGATGGCCCCTCACCCGTGGAACTCACTCCCGGGGGAAATTAGGTCATCAACATCCCTCCTCTCCTTCAGGAGGAAGGTAAAGACGTGGTTGTGGGACCAGGCCTTTGGGCAATCTGACAACTAGATATGGACAACCAGATGGATAGGACTGAAAGGACTGACAATTGTGGAATTGGAATTTGAACTATGAGATTGCAAAACGCTGACCGTCAATGAGGAGAAATGGTTTGTATTGGTTTTATTGCTTTTATTGGTTTTATGGTTGTTTTTGCCTTACAATAATTATTGTTTTCTGTTAATTGATGTTATTGCTAGAATTGCTGTTTTCTGTTAACTGATGTTATTTGTCTTATTGCTGTTATGTGATGCGGGCATCGAATTGTGCCTTGCTTTTGTAAGCCGCCCTGAGTCCCCTCCGGAGTGAGAAGGGCGGGGTAGAAGCAACCGAGAGTAAATAAATAAAATAAATAAAAGCAAAGTTTTAGTAAACAGAGGCAGAACTTTGAGACTGAGGCGTTCAGTTCTTCTACAGAAAAAGCAAGATAACAAACCATCATCTGGTGGGAAAGTCAAGAAGACTGCTTTCCTTTCTGTTTTGGATTCTGGAAAGGGTTTGTAATGATTCATGGGAGACAGCTGCCTCAGTTGAGTCAACGTTATTATTTCATCACAGTTTTGCTTTCAAGTGCTCTGAGTTTCATGTACCAAGTTTTTGCCAAGCTTAAGTTTTGCCTATGAGATTTCCCTGCTGTTTTGTCTCATTGTTCAAGTGTTTTGCTTGATGGATTTCTATGTACTAACGGACCTGGTTTCCCTTTGAAGTTTATAGATTATCTTGGATTTTGGACATTAACTGTTTGGCTATTTTTACTGCTTTACCTACATATATTCTACAATAAATGGCTTGCTGATTTTACTAAGCTGGTGTGGTGTTTCAGGTCAGAGGGAAGGAAGGAAGGAGGGAAAGGGGGAAGGAAGGAGAGAATGGGGGATGGAAAGAAGGAGGGAAGGAAAGAGAGAATGGAGGAAAAAAGCAGGGAAGGAAAGAAAGGAAGAAAGAGGTAGAGAAGGAAGGAAGGAGAGAATGAGGGAGGGAAAGAAAAAGGGAGTATGCAGGAAAGAGGTAGAGAAGGAAGGAAGGAGGGAAGGAAAGAAAAAAAGAAGGAAGGAAGTAAAGAGAGAAGGGAGGAAGGAGAGAAGGAAAGAAAGAGAGAAAGAGTGAGCGAGTGAGTGAGTGTGGGAAGGAAGGAAGGAAGGAAGGAGAGAACCAAAGAGCAAAGGAAGGTCGGAAGGAAGGAGGTAGAAAAAGAAGAAAGGAGAGAAAGGAGAAGGGAAAGGGGAAGGGAAAGAAAAGGGGGAAGGAAGGAGAGAAAGAAAGAAAAGGAGGGAAGGAAGGAGAGAAGGAAAGAAGGAGAGAAAGAGTGAGTGAGTGAGTGAGTGAGTGAGTGAGTGAGTGAAGGAAGGAAGGAAGGAAGGAAGGAAGGAAGGAAGGAGAGAAGGAAGGATAGAACTAAAGAGCAAAGGAAGGACGGAAGGAAGGACTAAAGGAAGGAAGGAAAGAGGTAGAAAAGGAAGAAAGGAGAGAAAGGAGAAGGGGAAGGGGAAGGGAAAGAAAAGGGGGAAGGAAGGAGAGAAAGAAAGAAAAGGAGAGAAAGAGAGAGAGAAGGTTGGTCACAGCAACACATAGTGGGTACAGCAAATTTGGACACAATACATATATCAGGCCAACAAGTGACCATCACTCATAAATACATTGAAAAACACAGTGGAAGAGACTTAAAAAGCCAAAAAATAAAAAATACATTACAACGCATGCGCAAAACTACATATATACACATATACACACACACATATACACACATATATATATACACACAAAACACATATACACAGACTGGGTCACAGCAACGTGTGGCAGGGGACGGCTAGTAATAATAATAAACATTCTCTATTGTGATACCTCTTTACCATCCCTCTTCTTTAAAAAGTAATTTTCAAAACCTTTTAATGGACTTTGCTGGGTTATCTCTGTTATGCCAACCCATCTCCCCCTTGTTCACTTCTTTTTTCATTGTCTTGGGGATTATGCTGCCACGCTCCACGCAGGAATAGACTCGTGATATAAATTTAATTACATGCCAGACTAAGTCAGACCAATTACGGCTTGAGCCAAGCCAGGCGGATGGTCGCTGGCCTCAGCATTTCATGTTCTTAGCCAGATATCAAGTTAAGCTCTGGTACTCAAGCTGCTTCTAATGGGGGGAAGGATCAATTTACCTCATAGCCACACTCCTTTTTAAGCAGGACATCCTCCAAACTTCCTTACTGTGTGCATTCAGAAGAAGACCTACAAGCCACTCTAAACACCTTCGCAGAAGCATACGAGAAGCTCTGCCTGTGATTAAGCATCGAGAAAACCAAAGTGCTGTTCCAAGGTGCTTGTTTATAAAGCTATCATCCACCCAACCCTGCTATATGCCTGTGAGATGTGGACTGTCTATAGACGTCACATGCAACTCCTGGAACGATTCCATCAGCGCTGCCTCTGGAAAATCCTGCAAATCTCTTGGGAAGACAGGCGGACAAATGTCAGCGTGCTGGAAGAAGCAAAGACCACCAGCATTGAAGCGATGGTCTTCTGCCATCAACTCCACTGGACCGGCCACGTTGTCCGGATGCCCGACCACCGTCTCCCAAAGAAGTTGCTCTACTCCGAACTCAAGAACGGAAAACAGAATGTTGGTGGGCAGGAAAAGAGATTTAAAGATGGGCTCAAAGTGAACCTTAAAAACTCTGGCATAGACACTGAGAACTGGGAAGCCCTGGCCCTTGAGCGTTCCAGCTGGAGGTCAGCTGTGACCAGCAGTGCTGCAGAATTTGAAGAGGCACAAATGGAGGGCAAAAGAGAGAAACATGTCAAGAGGAAGGGGCATCAAGCCAACCCCGACCAAGACCGCTTTCCACCTGGAAACCAATGCCCTCTCTGTGGGAGAAGATGCAGATCAAGAATAGGGCTCCACAGTCATCTACAGACCCACCAGAACACTGATCCTGGAAGACTATCCTACTCGGCCAACGAGGGATCGCCTAAGTAAGTAAAAGTCTCAGTGTCCTTTCCATAAGCAATGCAATGACAAAGGAGACAATGCTCTTCCATGAGGATGAGGCAAGGAGTGCTTAGTAGACTTGAGTTTGGGACATAAGAAGATTGGGATTAGCCATCAGCATCTCTGCTGTCTGTGGTGGGAGAAGAGTCAAAAGCTCAAAACACTGTTAATCCGCACACAGAGATTGTAGTTAATCTGCACACAGAGACACTGTTAATCTGTATAGAGAGAGGCTATGGCTTGGAAACTGAAAGTCCTTGAATCCCGAAGTCACATCAACAATCAGTAACATCCAACTTTATTGGCAAAGTCAAATACAGTCGGTCATTCATATCCATGGATTCTGAATCCACAAGTAGCTGCACGCAATACCATCCTGCGGATACTTGCTAGCAGCACATGGGGTGCAGACCCAAAATTAGTAAGAACATCAACCCTAGCCTTGTCTTACTCAACTGCCAAGTATGTCTGCCCTGTTTGGCATAGGTCTGCCCATGCAAACAGGTGAACATAGCATTGAATGAGACATGCAGAATAATCACAGGATGTCTTAAACCTACACCTGTTGGTAAACTCTGCAAGCTACCTGGCATTGCTCCCCCTGATGTGCGATGGGAAGTTGCTGCTAAATGTGAGAGAAATAAGGTTGAACACTGTGAAAGCCATCCACTGCATGGCTACCAGCCTCCTCCCAGTAGACTCAAATCAAGGAAAAGCTTCATGAGAACTACCACTCCTCTTGGCGTCCCCCCAGCAATAGCAAGACTATCCCTCTGGGCAGCTCAACCAGGTAATCCCTGCTGGGTGGCCCCCCACGAGGGTCTTCCTCCAAGGGCAAACCAAGAATAGGCAACTTGGAAGTCCCTGAACAGACTCAGAAGTGGAGTGGGCAGATCAAAAGACAACCTGGCCAAATGGCACTACCTAAAAGAATCCCACACCTTGTGTAACTGTGGAGCCAAACAGACAACTCTGCATCTGTATGCTTGTCCACTGTGCCCTGCTTCATGTACAGAGGAAGTATTGTTGGAGGCTACAGACAATGCCTAGAGAAGACAATTATGCTGGGGAAAGTGGAAGGCAAAAGGAAGAGGGGCCGACCAAGGGCATCCTTGAAGTGACTGGACTGACCTTGAGGGAGCTGGGGGTGGTAACGGCCGACAGGGAGCTCTGGCTTGGGCTGGTCCATGAGGTCACGAAGAGTCGGAGACGACTGAACGAATGAACAACAACACAGACAATGCCATTGTTGTTGCCCATTTTTGGTCAAAAGATATTTAGCTGCCTGCACTCCTTCTATTTTTATCAGTTTTATACTAATTTATGCAATGCTTTAGATACGAAATAAATAAATAAAACTTATCGCGGGTGGTCCAGGAACATAACCCCCGCAATAAGTGAGGGAACACTGTATATGGAATACACTGCAACTGGTGAGCCTTCAACCAGCCTAGGCACGGGCAAACTTCGGTCCTTTCTCCAGGTGTTTTGGACCTCAACTCCCACAATTCCTAACAGCTGGTAGGCTGTTAGGAATTGTGGGAGTTGAAGTCCAAAACATCTGGAGGGCCCAAGTTGGCCAATGGCTGAAACAGCCCAACATTAGCTCAACACAGCATCAGATGGCAAGACAAGAATCATAGAATCATAGAATCAAAGAGTTGGAAGAGACCTCATGGGCCATCCAGTCCAACCCCATTCTGCCAAGAAGCAGGAATATTGCATTCAAATCACCCCTGACAGATGGCCATCCAGCTTCTGTTTAAAAGCTTCCAAAGAAGGAGCCTCCACCACACTCCGGGGCAGAGAGTTCCTCTGCTGAATGGTTCTCACAGTCAGGAAGTTCTTCCTCGTGTTCAGATGGAATCTCCTCTCTTGTAGTTTGAAGCCATTGTTTCGCGTCCTAGTCTCTAAGGAAGCAGAAAACAAGCTTTCTCCCTCCTCCTCCCTTTGGCTTCCTCTCACATATTTATACATGGCTATCATATCTCCTCTCAGCCTTCTCTTCTTCAGGCTAAACATGCCCAGCTCCTTAAGCCGCTCCTCATAGGGCTTGTTCTCCAGACCCTTGATCATTTTAGTCGCCCTCCTCTGGACACATTCCAGCTTGTCAATATCTCTCTTGAATTGTGGTCCCCAGAATTGGACACAATATTCCAGGTGTGGTCTAAACAAAGCGGAATAGAGGGGTAGCCGTGACTTCCCTAGATCTAGACACTATGCTCCTATTGATGCAGATGGAGAAGCAGATGGATCAACTATCATGGCTTGTCATAGTGACTGAAGAATGCCATTTAGTGTTAGTCTTTACTAATGTAAGCTTAAGTACCAGATTCTGAACCAAATTCCGCAGGTGCACAAGGCATTTCCATAAAGGGCACCCTGATGTCCATGACGGACTACCTCTATTAGGGATGATGGCCACCTATAAATGCCGCTTCCACCCAGTAGAAGGCAGCAACTGGCCCGAAACTGATATACTCTCAGCCGGCAGCTACGTTCCAGACCTTGAGAAGTAATGCAGGTTATTAACTTTATACAAGCTTCACAGGACAACAATCTAAATCACATAATGTTCTAGCAACAGGCAATTCAATCGTTCCAAATGAGCAGCCACTTGAACAATTGCAGCATTGTGGGGAAACACGGGCGGGAGGAAAATAAAAATCGATCGCCCTCCAATTATGAAGTCTAGTAAAAGCAGAGTTTAAAAGGGAGAGCAGAGCAAAACGCAAAACCCAATACTCTCCCTTTCTCTAGCATATTCTACGCACGTTTCAAAATTGTCTTCTGAAGCTGAAATGTGCCATTGGGTTTGTTGGCGGTGGTCTCTACTGTCAGTCCAAGGCACAATGAAGCAACATATAGCGGAGCTCTAGCACACGGCACAGTTGGCCTTCCACATTTGCTGGGGTTAAGGGTACAAGACCCCCACAAAAGCTTGTGCGCCAGCTGCGCCCGTACCTTGGGAAGCCTGACTTGGCCATGGTAGTCCACGCTCTTGTTACATCCAGTTTAGACTACTGCAACGCTCTCTACGTGGGGTTGCCATTGAAGACGGCTCGGAAGCTTCAATTGGTCCAGCGTGTGGCAGCCATGATACTAACAGGGGCGGCACTCAGGGAGCATACCATTCCTCTGTTGTGCCAGCTCCACTGGCTACCAATTTGCTACCGGGCCCAATTCAAAGTGCTGGCTTTGGCCTATAAAGCCCTAAACGGTTCTGGCCCAAGTTACCTATCCGATCGCATCTCCACCTACGAACCCACTAGGACTTTGAGATCTTCCAGGGAGGCCCTGCTCTCGATCCCGCCTGCAACACAGGCGCGGCTGGCGGGAACGAGAGACAGGGCCTTCTCGGTGGTGGCCCCTCGGCTGTGGAACGCCCTTCCCACGGACATCAGATTGGCCCCCTCATTGATGGTATTCCGGAGGAAAGTGGAAACCTGGTTATTTCAACAGGCGTTTGAATAAGCGGTGCAATGAATTTCAGGAAATGGAACTATGACTGACGAGTTTGGATCATGATTCTAGTTATGAGACGCCACTGAATGTTTATTACTGTTAAATTGTTTAGTCTGCTTCTGTGTTAACTGTTTTTAAGTACCTTGTTGATGCCGCATTGAATTTTTGCCTTGATTGTTCACCTTGTTTTTGCTTGTTGTAAACCGCTATGAGTCGCCTTAGGGCTGAGAATGGCGGCATACAAAAGAAGTAAATAAATAAATGAATAAAAGTAGAAGTATAAATAAAAACTCTTATTTCTTTATATTGTTGAAGGCTTCTATGGTTGTTGTGTGTTGGAGGAATGTGCTGAGAGTGCCTTGGACAGCGAGAAGATGCAACCAGTCCATACTTCAAGAAGCCTGACTGCTCATTGGAGGGAAGAATAGTAGAGGCCAAGATGAAGTCCTTTGGCCACATCATGAGAAGAAAGGAAAGCTTAGAGAGGAAAATGATGCTGGGGGAAATGGAAGGAAAAAGGAAGAGGGGCTGACCAAAGGCAAGATGGATGGATGTCTCCTTGAAGTGACTGGATTGACCTTGAAGGAGCTGGGGGTGGTGATGGCCAACAAGGAGCTCTGGCGCGGACTGGTCCATGAAGTGACAAAGAGTCGGAAACGACTGAACGAATGAACAACAACAACAAAATGGTTGTTATAGGTTTTTTGGGCTGTATGGCCATGTTCTAGAAGCATTCTTTCCTGACGTTTTGCCTGCATCTATGGAAGTCATCCTCAGAGGTTGTAAGGTCTTATTTATTTAACCTGAGAGAATACCTCTCTGTAGAAACCTATATGGACAATTTCACCAGATGTTGTACAACTATTAAGAAATAGGTGTTTTCTGATGGTCTTTGGTGACCCCTCTGAAATCCTTGAGGAAGGAAGGAAGGAGAGAAAGAAAGGTGGAGAGAAAGAGGAAGGGAAGGTTGGCCACAGCAACGCATGGCCGGTACAGTTAGCACAGAGAGAGACAGAGAGAGAGAGAGAGAGCGCGTTCCTACTTTACGGGTTTTCACTTTTCGCGGGTGGTCCTGGACCGTAACATCTGCGACAAGTGAGGGAACACGGTATATCTAAATCTTTTTTCTGTACTCCTCCATCCTTTGTGATCATAGAATCATAGAATCATAGAATCAAAGAGTTGGAAGAGACCTCATGGGGCATCCAGTCCAACCCCATTCTGCCAAGAAGCAGGAATATTGCATTCAAATCACCCCTGACAGATGGCCATCCATCCTCTGCTTAAAAGCTTCCAAAGAAGGAGCCTCCATCACACTCTGGGGCAGAGAGTTCCACTGTTGAACGGCTCTCACATCGAATCATAGAATCATAGAATCAAAGAGTTGGAAGAGACCTCATGGGCCATCCAGTCCAACCCCATTCTGCCAAGAAGCAAGAATACTGCATTCAAATCACCCCTGACAGATGGCCATCCAGCCTCTATTTAAAAGCTTCCAAAGAAGGAGCCTCCACCACACTCCGGGGCAGAGAGTTCCACTGTTGAACGGCTCTCACATCGAATCATAGAATCATAGAATCAAAGAGTTGGAAGAGACCTCATGGGCCATCCAGTCCAACCCCATTCTGCCAAGAAGCAGGAATATTGCATTCAAATCACCCCTGACAAATGACCATCCAGCCTCTGCTTAAAAGCTTCCAAAGAAGGAGCCTCCATCACACTCTGGGGCAGAGAGTTCCACTGCTGAACAGCTCTCACAGTCAGGAAGTTCTTCCTCATGTTCAGATGGAATCTCCTCTCTTGTAGTTTGAAGCCATTGTTCCGCGTCCTAGTCTCCAAGGAAGCAGAAAACAAGCTTGCTCCCTCCTCCCTGTGGCTTCCTCTCACATATTTATACATGGCTATCATATCTCCTCTCAGCCTTCTCTTCTTCGGGCTAAACATGCCCAGTTCCCTAAGCCGCTCCTCATAGGGCTTGTTCTCCAGACCCTTGATCATTTTAGTCGCCCTCCTCTGGACACATTCCAGCTTGTCAATATCTCTCTTGAATTGTGGTGCCCAGAATTGGACACAATATTCCAGGTGTGGTCTAACCAGAGCAGAATAGAGGGGTAGCATTACTTCCTTAGATCTAGACACTATGCTCCTATTGATGCAGGCCCAAATCCCATTGGCTTTTTTTGCCGCCACATCACATTGTTGGCTCATGTTTAACTTGTTTTCCACGAGGACTCCCAGATCTTTTTCACACGTACTGCTCTCGAGCCAGGCATTGTTCCCCATTCTGTCTCTTTGCATTTTGTTTTTCCTGCCAAAGTGGAGTATCTTGCATTTGTCACTGTTGAACTGATGGTAGAAGGCACACCATTTCCAAAGGTAAATTGGGGATGTTGCTGTGCTTAAGCATTTTTAAGCAAACAGTTCTCTTTTCCCTTCCACTGTCAGGTTGAAAATATGGATTTTCAAATCTCAGATCCTAACTACTTGAATCTGAAAATGAAGGGAGTGGTGCAACTGTTTGCAGCATTATCAGCTTTGCTGAAACTCAGCCAGAGCCTCTCATAATGACTCCTGTTGTGCATGTTTGTGCCTGATAACCCCCTTGTTAAGACTTCTCCTTGCCCCATCCCCTTTTCTTGTGTTTTGCTTATAGGGTGGAGCAGGAAGCACGGCAATGATCAATGTGGGTTGGGATTGCGGGAGAGGAAAGGGAAAGAATGGAGGGGGAAAACCAGGAAAGAAGAAGTCAGGATCTTGGGACGCATTTCTAATCTTGGGGAAAGTTCATAAACTTCCAACCTTCTTCATTTGTATTATTCAGCTAAAGCCTAGTTCTTGTTGTCTGATTCTCAATTTCTCCCTTCTGACAGTGTGACAACCTTTCTCTAAATTTGCTCTATAATATCACTGGTTCTCAACCAGGGGGTCAGGAGCCCGGGGGGGGGGGTAATGAGGGGGGTGTCAGAGGGGTCATTAAAGACCACCAGAAAACACAGTGTTTTCTTTTGGTCATTGGGGTCCCAGTGTGGGAAATTTGGCCCAATTCTATCACTGGTGGGGTTCGAAATACACTTTGATTGTAGGTGAACTATAAATCCCAGCAATAACAACTCCCAAATGTTAAGGTCTATTTTCCCCAAACTCCACCAGTGTTCACATTTGGGCATAATGGGTATTCTTGCCAAGTTTGGTCCAGATCCATCATTGTTTGAGTCCACAGTACTCTCTGGATGTAAGTGAATTACAACTCCAAAACTGAAGGTCAATGCCCACCAAACCCTTCCAGTATTTTCTGTTGGTCATGGGAGAACTGTGTGCCAAGTTTGGTTCAATTCCATCATTGGTGGGGTTCAGAATGCTCTTTGATTGTAGGTTAACTACAAATCCCAGCAACTACAACCCCCAAATGTCAAGGTCTATTTTCCCCAAATTCCACCAGTGTTCACATTTGGGGATATTGAGTATTCTTGCCAAGTTTGGTCCAGATCCATTATTGTTTGAGTCCACTGTGCTCTCTGGATGTAAGTGAACTACAACTCCAAAACTGAAGGTCAATGCCCACAAGGCCCTTCCAGCATTTTCTGTTGGTCATGGGAGAACTGTGTGCCAAGTTTGGTTCAATTCCATCATTGGTGGAGTTCAGAATGCTCTTTGATTGTAGGTTAACTATAAATCCCAGCAACTACAACTCCCAAGTGACCCCTTAAAACAGTTCCTCATGCTGTGGTGACCCCCAACCATAAAAATTGCTTTCGTTGCTACTTCATAACTGTAATTTTGCTACTGTTATGAATCGTAATGTAAGTATCTGTTATGCAGGGTGTATTTTCATTCACTGGACTAAATTTGGCACAAATACCTGATGCACCCACAGTTGAATACTGGTGGGTGGGAGGGGGGATTTTATTTTGTCATTTGGGATATGTAGGTGATTTATAGTTCACCTACAATCAAAGAGCATTCTGAACTCCACCAATGATGGAATTGAACTGAACTTGGCACACAGAACTCCCACGGCCAACAGAAATTACTGGAAGGGTTTGGTGGACATTGACCTTCAGTTTTGGAGTTGTAGTTCACCTACTTCCAAAGAGCACTGTGGACTCAAACAATGATGGATCTGGACCAAACTTGGCACAAATATTCCAAATAATCAAATATGAAAGATGGAGTTTGGGGGAAATAGACCTTGATATTTGGGAGTTGTAGTTGCTGGGATTTATAGTTCACCTACAATCAAAGAGCATTCTGAACCCTACCAACGAAGGAATTGGGCCAAACTTCACACACAGAACCCCCGTGACCAACAGAAAATAACGTGTTTTTTGATAGTCTTCGTGACCCCTCTGACGCCCCCTTGTGACCCCCCTCCCCGGGGTCCTGACCCCCAGGTTGAGAAACGCTGTTCTATAATATCAATGGTTCTCAACCTGGGGGTCAGAACCCCTGGGGGGTCATGAGGGGGGGTCATTAAAGACCATCAGAAAACACAGTATTTTCTTTTGATCATTGGGGTCTCACTGTGGTAAGTTTGGCCCAATTCTATCGTTGGTGGGATTTGGAATGCTCTTCTGATGGTCTTTGTTGACCCCTCTGACAGCCCCCTCGTGACCCCCCTCCCCTGGGTCCCAACCCCCAGGTTGAGAAACGCTTCTTTAGTATTTCTTTATGTTGTGGGATTTTTGGCCAACGGGATTTTGGCCTGCATCAATAGGAGCATAGTGTCTAGGTCCAGGGAAGTAATGCTACCGCTCTATTCTGCTCTGGTTAGACCACACCTGGAATATTGTGTCCAATTCTGGGCACCACAATTCAAGAGAGATATTGACAAGCTGGAATGTGTCCAGGGGAGGGCGACTAAAATGATCAAGGGTCTGGAGAACAAGCCCTATGAGGAGCGGCCTAAGGAGCTGGGCATGTTTAGCCTGAAGAAGAGAAGGCTGAGAGGAGATATGATAGCCATGTATAAGTATGTGAGGGGAAGTCAAAGGGAGGAGGGAGCAAGCTTGTTTTCTGCTTTCCTTGAGACTAGGCCACGAAACAATGGCTTCAAACTACAAGAGAGGAGATTCCATCTGAACACGAGGAAGAACTTCCTGACTGTGAGAGCCGTTCAGCAGTGGAACTCTCTGCCCCGGAGTGTGGTGGAGGCTCCTTCTTTGGAAGCTTTTAAACAGAGGCTGGATGGCCATCTGTCAGGGGTGCTTTGAATGCAATATTCCTGCTTCTTGACAGGGGGTTGGACTGGATGGCCCATGAGGTCTCTTCCAACTCTTTGATTCTATGATTCTATGTTGTTGTTCATTCTTTCAGTCATCTCCAACTCTTCGTGACCTCATGGACCAGCCCACGCCAGAGCTCCCTGTCGGCCATCACCACCCCCAGCACCTTCAAGGTCAGTCCAGTCACTTCAAGGATGCCATCCATCCATCTTGTAGGCCATTTTGTCCATCCTAATTGCCTTCTCTGTCCCACCTCTAAAGGTGAAACCCATAGTGGTGTTTTAGTATAGTATCTATATATGTCTCCCAGATTGTTTTTGAAGCTATTAACCGCAGGGGATATTTAATTTTATTTCATTTCAAACCAGGATACAAAAGTGCAGGATCTTCGGACGGATTTCTCAGTGAATCACACTTTTAAAGACAACGCAATAAGATAAAACTTCCTGGAACTTGGTGAAAAGGGAACAGGGCAACCCAGTTTCAAGTAATATAAAATATGAAAAATGTCCTGGAGAAGAGGACAAGCCAACCTAGTTTTAAGATCTGACCCGAAACCCCAGTGGGAGAGAGTGCTCCGTTCCCCCGCTCTTTCATTTCTAAGGGGCCTTTCTTGCAGCCAAACTGATAAAAAGTCAACCGGAGGGAAAACCAAACAACCTGCGGAGCTGTTGAAATGTTCACTTCTGACTCTGTGGGTGAAGAGCTGGTGCCAAACCACCAATTTTCACCTTCGCCGGGTGCAAACGGCCGGCCGAGAGAGCAAACAGCAAAAGATCCCCTTGAAGCGAAAGGTCTGCCAAGTGGGATTTGGTGGGATCAAGGCGGACACGGATAGACCTCTCAGAGAGGCTTCCTGGTTGGATTTCCTCCTTGGTTTTGCACCTCTTTTCTCACCACCTCTCCTTGGGTATCTTTAAACAGCCTCCATGAAACACTGTCTATTTTTCCGTTACGTTATTTGAAATCTTATTTCTTCTAGGTGCAAGATGCACACACACCGACCATTGATGTCTAATGTAAGCTATGTTAGAATCATTGTTGTTGTTGTTCATTCGTTCAGTCGTCTCCGACTCTTCGTGACCTCATGGACCAGCACACGCCAGAGCTCCTTGTCGGCCGTCACCACCCCCAGCTCCTTCAAGGTCAGTCCAGTCACTTCAAGGATGCCATCCATCCATCTTGCCCTTGGTCGGCCCCTCTTCCTTTTGCCTTCCACTTTCCCCAGCATAATTGTCTTCTCTAGGCTTTGCTGTCTCCTCATGATGTGGCCAAAGTACTTCAACTTTGTCTCTAGTCTCCTTCCCTCCAATGAGCAGTTGGGCTTTATTTCCTGGAGGATGGACTGGTTGGGTCTTCTTGCAATCCAAGGCACTCTCAGCACTTTCCTCCAACACCACAGTTCAAAATCACAGAATCATAGAATCAAAGAGTTGGAAGACACCTCATGAGCCATCCAGTACAACCCCATTCTGCCAAGGAGCAGGATATTGCATTTAAATCACCCCTGACAGATTGCCATCCCGCCTCTGTTTAAAAGCCTTCAAAGAAGGCGTCTCCACCACACTCCGGGGCAGAGAGTTCCACTGCTGAACGGCTCTCACAGTCAGGAAGTTCTTCCTCATGTTCAGATGGAATCTCCTCTCTTGAAGTTTAAAGCCATTGTTCCGCGTTTTAGTCTCCAGGGAAGCAGAAAACAAGCTTGCTCCCTCCTCCCTGTGGCTTCCTCTCACATATTTATACACGGCTATCATATCTCCTCTCAGCTATCTCTTCTTCAGGCTAAACATGCCCAGCTCTTTAAGCCGCTCCTCATAGGGCTTGTTCTCATTTTAGTCGCCCTTCTCTGGACACATTCCAGCTTGTCAATATCTCTCTTGAATTGTGGTGCCCAGAATTGGACACAATATTCAGGTGTGGTCTAACCAAAGCGGACTTCCCTAGATCTAGACACTATGCTCCTATTGATGCAGGCCAAAATCCTATTGGCTTTTTTTGCTGCCACATCACATTGTTGGCTCATGTTTAACTTGTTGTCCACGAGGACTCCAAGATCTTTTTCACACGTACTGCTCTCGAGCCAGGCATCGTCCCCCATTCTGTATCTTTGCATTTCATTTTTTTTTGCCAAAGTGGAGTATCTTGCATTTGTCCCTGTTGAACTTCACTTTGTTAGTTTTGGCCCATCTCTCTAATCAAGATCGTTTTGAATTCTGCTCCTGTCCTCTGGACTATTGGCTATCCCTCCCAATTTGGTGTCGTCTGCAAACTTGATGATCATGCCTTCTAACCCTTCATCTAAGTCATTAATAAAGATGTTGAACAGGATCGGGCCCATTTGTGAGAATATCACGGGGAACCTTGTCAAAGGCATTGTATTGAACATCTCCATCTCTACGGGGAGAAACTGTTCCAAGACACACGCAAATTGGAAAAACTAAGGACCAGGAAAGCACATCTACTGTGCTCCCTGACTTTCCTTCTACGCTGCAGAGACACAGATACCATCCCACAATTTCTCGCAGCCAAAAGGATTTTCAACATATAAACCCATTTTCCTACTTCCAACAGACCTCACTACCTCTGAGGATGCTTGCCATAGATGCAAGCGAAACGTCAGGAGAAAATGCCTCTAGAACATGGCCATATAGCCCGGAAAAACTACAACAACCCTTGTCAAAGGCCTTTCTGAAATCCATGCTACATCCACAGCATCCCCTTTACTTCCAAAGTTTGTGACTCTATCATAAAAAGAGTTAAGGTTAGTCTGACATGACCTGTTCTTCAGAAACCTATGTTGACTTTTGGTGAGCATGGCATTCCTTTCTACATGTTTGCAGACTGTCTGGTTATTTGTCTATTCTAGAATCTTTCCTGGTATGGATGCCAGGCTGGCTGGGTGGAGATTGTTTGGGTTTCTTTTTTGAAGATGGGGACAGCACTTGCTTCTCTCTGTCTGATTTGAAGCTCAGAAAACCAGCCCTGGCACTTGCTGTCTCTCCATACTGACTGCCGTATGACTCACATTTTGGAGATGGATGTCGTATCGAACCGCATCCAAGTAAAAGTGAGGAGCTGGTGCAATTTCTCACAGTGTGTTGTTGCTTTTCCCAGAGGTAATGGCGGCTGTCTCACTTTGTGACATGTTCTTCATATCAACACATAATTTATCCTTCCATTTCCTTTCCCAGATGATGAAACTGATGGATGATATCAATGCATGCATGCAAATCTGACTGACAGATTTTAAAGAAATCAATTTGTGGAAAGCGGGAAGGCTCGGCAAGGAGAACGATGCCTCTTTCTCAAAACATGCATTGAGCTGACACTGTATAAAACCAAATCAAACTCCCAAATATGGAAATCAGGCCCACTACTGTCTACTCTCGATAGCAGCCATAGCCTCCAGAGATGCCTCATGGGTCATTCCTAGCACCTGCTACCTGAGATTTTGCTCTTCTAACCAACCAACCAGCAGGACTGAAGACCGACAGGTCGCAGGTTCGAATCCGGGGAGAGGCGGATGAGCTCCCTCTGTCAGCTCCAGCTCCCCAAGCGGGGACATGAGAGAAGCCTCCCACAAGGATGATAAAAACATCAGATCATCCAGGTGTCCCCTGGGCAACGTCCTTACAGACGGACAATTCTCTCACACCAGAAGTGACTTGCAGTTTCTCAAGTCGCTCCTGGCATGACAAAAAAAAACCAAAAACCAACCACTTCCAGGAAGAAATTCCAATAAATCCAGCTGTTGATTAAAACAATGCTACTTATAATGGTGGTTTATAGATTACTGCCAGTCCCCAAGCTATTGGCTGCCACAGAATAATCTATAATCAATGGGCACAAATATGGTGCTAGTTCTTGGCACGTGAGTGGGAAATAATTCTGTTCAATTGTTTCTGACACATTTAGATGCCCAAGACTGGATCATTATAGATTTAATGAACTTCTAGAGATCAATGAACTGTTTCCTGACTCTTACATACTGATTAGATAATGTTTGAGGGTCAGGACATTCGTAGATATACTGAGATACATGTTTATAAAGATACTAGCTACCTCCAGCCATGCACTGCTGTGGCCCAGTCTGTCTATATGAGTTTTGTGTGTGTATGTATGTGTATATAGGTGGTTTTGTGAATGCATTGTAATGTTGGGTGTGTTTTTTTTTGCTTTTTAAGTCTCTTATGCTGTGTTTTTCAGTGTTTTTGTGAGTGACAGTCACTCGTTGGCCTGATAAGTGTATTGTGTCCAAATTTGGTGTCAATTCGTCCAGTGGTTTTTGAGTTATGTTAATCCCACAAACAAACATTATATCTTTATTTATATAGATTTATACAGATTGTCCTTCCAACTCTATTGGAATTATTGCCTAGATTATGGCAACAAGAATGATTGACAACTGGGAAATAGAGGGAGAAAACGTGGAGGCAGTGACAGACTTTGTATTTCTATGCTCAAAGATTATTGCAGACGCAGACTGCAGCCAGGAAATCAGGAGACGTTTACTTCTTGGGAGGAGAGCAATGTCCAATCTCAATAAAATAGTGAAGAGTAGAGACATCACATAGTAAAAGCAATGATATTCCCTGTAGTAATCTACGGATGTGAAAGCTGGACCTTAGGGAAGGCCGAGCGAAGGACAATAGATGCTTTTGAACTGTGGTGGTGGAGGAAAGTTCTGAGAGTGCCTTGGACTGCGAGAAGATCCAACCAGTCCATCCTCCAGGAAATAAAGCCCAACTGCTCATTGGAGGAAAGGACAAGGACAGTAGAGACAAAGTTGAAGTACTTTGGTCACATCATGAGAAGAAAGGAAAGCTTAGAGAAGACAATGATGCTGGGGAAAATGGAAGGAAAAAGGAAGAGGGGGCAACCAAGGGCAAGATGGATGGATGGCATCCTTGAAGTGACTGGATTGACCTTGAAGGAGCTGGGGGTGGTGACGGCCGACAGGGAGCTCTAGAGTGAGCTGGTCCATGAGGTCATGAAGAGTCAGAAACGATTGAACAAATGAACAACAAACAAACAATTCTATTGTACGGACTATTTACAAATGTCACTCTTGACTTCTGGAAGAATTCCATCAGAGTTGTATTTGAAAAATCCTGCAAATCTCTTAGGAAGAAGACAGTGGACAAACATCAACGTTCTGGAAGAAGAAGCAACGGCCACTAGCACTGAAGTGATGATCCACCATCCACTTGTCTTAGCCATGTTGGCTGAATGTCCAATTATTCTCTCCCAAAGCAGTTACTTTATTATCAGCTCAAGAACAGAAAATGGAATGATGATGGACACCAAATGAGATTGAAAGATGGGCTTAAGGCTGACCTTTAAAAATGTTGCATAAATAGTGAAAACTGGGAAGCCCTGGTCCTTGAGCATTGGAACTGGAGGTCAGCTCTTACCAACACTGCTATAGATTTTGAAGAGGCACAAAGGGAGCTATGTACCAAGAGGAAGGCACACCAAGCCAACCATTGTCAGGACCAATGTCCTTCTGGAAACTGATGTCCTCACTGTGAACGAACATGCAGATCAAGAACAGGTCTCTACAGTCACCTACAGACCTACCACGAAGACCTGGTCCTTGAGCATTGGAACTGGAGGTCAGCTCTTACCAACCCTGCTATAGATTTTGAAGAGGCACAAAGGGAGCTATGTACCAAGAGGAAGGCACATCAAGCCAACCATTGTCAGGACCAATGTCCTTCTGGAAACTGATGTCCTCACTGTGAACGAACATGCAGATCAAGAACAGGTCTCTACAGTCACCTACAGACCTACCACGAAGACCTGGTCCTTGAGCATTGGAACTGGAGGTCAGCTCTTACCAACCCTGCTATAGATTTTGAAGAGGCACAAAGGGAGCTATGTACCAAGAGGAAGGCACATCAAGCCAACCATTGTCAGGACCAATGTCCTTCTGGAAACGGATGTCCTCACTGTGAACGAACATGTAGATCAAGAACAGGTCTCTACAGTCACCTACAGACCTACCACGAAGACCTGGTCCTTGAGCATTGGAACTGGAGGTCAGCTCTTACCAACCCTGCTATAGATTTTGAAAAGGCACAAAGGGAGCTATGTGCCAAGAGGAAGGCACATCAAGCCAACTATTGTCAAGACCAACGTCCTTCTGGAAATCGATGTCTTCACTGTGAACGAACATGCAGATCAAGAACAGGTCTCTACAGTCACTTACAGACCCACCACCAGGAGCTATACTTGGAAGGCAATCATACTCAACAACAAGTGGTAGCCTATGATAATGTTTCCTGACACAACCAGCCAAAGAAACCTTCCAAATTAGGTAGTTCCTTTCCAGATTACTTTCTTGCCCTTCCTATCTATGAGGAACACACTGCTGAATATTTGTTCAGCCACCCATGACCAGATGGACAGCTCTGTCTCTTCAACCGACATGAAGAGCTCAGTGGAGGTGATGCTGAACCACTCCAAAGCTTGAAAGCCAGCCAACGCCGTTCCTTCCGCAAGGACAATTTCCCCAAAGAGCAGTAAACTAGCAGATGAAGAGCAGCAGACGCAAATTAACCAGTGCACCTAGGTCTCCTGCCCCTGTGAGAATCGTAAAATGTGCTAATGCGTCAGAGCAGGGGCTAAATTATGCATTGAGGTTCCTGCCAAGTGCTGTCAGAAGGGTTTTTATCACAAAAGTGAAAGAAGACTTTTAAAAAGATCCCAACACAGCATATTTGAATCATATCTAGAGAGTGAAGGGCACCTTGGCGGGAGCTTTTCATCTACGTCCTTGCATCCATCGCTGACTCTGCCGTGGATCAGGTCCAACTCCTCGTGTGTATCTGCTTTCAAGACATCTGTTGATTTATGGCAACCCCATGAGTTCCACAGGGTTTTCTAGGGCGATACTCAAGGGACCGTTTTGTGCCTTCCTCTGAAATGTAGCCCACAGAACCTAGCATTTGTATTGTCGAAGGCTTTCATGGCTGGAATCACAAGGTTCTTGTGGGTTTTTTCGGGCTATATGGCCATGTTCTAGAGGCATTTCTCCTGACGTTTCGCCTGCATCTATGGCAAGCATCCTCAGAGGTAGTGAGGATGCTACCTCTGAGGATGCTTGCCATAGCTGCAGGCGAAACGTCAGGAGAAATGCCTCTAGAACATGGCTCTATAGACCGAAAAAACCCACAAGAACCTAACCTAGCATTTGTTCGAGGCCTCTCATCTAACCAGGACTGACCCTACTTAGCTTCCAAGACCAGCTAGGATCGGATGACTTTAGTGCAGGCAATGTCCTTGCAGACAGCCAATTCTCTCACACCAGAAGCGATTTGTAGTTTCTCAAGTCACTCCTGACATGATTTTTTTCCAAATGTTAGATAGTGAGAAGGCTTTGGGGACTCATGAGGAGTCCTTCAGGAGCCAGAGACATGAGATCTCATTGCAAGACATGAGGGAGCATGTCTTGCATTGTGATGCGGCTCAAATCTGCAACTTAATTCTGCATATGGTGAGCAAATCACAAGGAATCCAACACAAAAAATACCCCGAAGAGGTCCATTCAAGAGTGGCACGAGCTGCAACAGATCCCCCACACTCTGGGTTTCGGCTCTTGGCTTTCACGAGATGCTTTTTGTCCTTCCTAAAGACAACCACATTATGAAACGCTTATTTCAAGGCAGTTCAGCTGCTGGAGCCAAGCCAGCTGACAATGTCAGTTCAAAAGCAAGAAGGAGCATTTATTGCTGTGTTACGCCTCCCCAGCAACACATTAAGTGCTTAAATGTAAAACGCCAGCCAACGCAACAGCAACTTAAAGCGAAGAAAAGCTGTGCAAAGCTCACCTTCGTAGCCAAAGGCATGTTCCTCTGTTTTTACTTTCTGAACTTTCCTTCCCCGCTCCTTTTTCCCCCCTCCTCCTCAAGTTCCTTTGAGCCGACCGCAATCTGGCCTCAAAGCAGAAAATCTTTTGAAATGGGAAAGCGCCCGCGCCTCCTGGGAGCCCGGCTTCAAGGCATCTTGAGCATTGAAAAAAACGGATGTAGTCTTTTGGTGGGAAAAGCACAGGATATGCAAGGATTTTAGCACAACATGGCTCGGGAGCATTGAAAGGGAACTTTTGTGACTCTGGGACAAAGGGAGAAGAGGGCTGTTCGTCATCAGGCCCCCAGTCCTGAGCAGGAAACCAGTTTGTCCATCTGCTGCCTTCTGGAAAGGCGATGCACCCACTTCGAAAACTTGGCCCAATTGTGTCGATGCATCACCTCATTTCTGTGCACTTCACGAGTGAAAAGGAAAGGTGTGAACAGACTCCAATGTTCACACCTTTGACAATCTTGACAACTCTTAGATTTTTGTGCTGCGAGAGTAAGGCCCAAACTGGTCCTAGATATGCAGAGGCATGCGTAAGACCAGTTGGCCCCAGCAATTCCAAGAATGTGGCCCACAAGACCTACCCCAAATTGGGCTGTGGCCTGAGCTATTTGGTTAGACCACACCTGGAATATTGTGTCCAATTCTGGGCACCACAATTCAAGAGAGATATTGACAAGCTGGAATGTGTCCAGAAGAGGGCGACTAAAATGATCAAGGGTCTGGAGAACAAGCCCTATGAGGAGCGGCTTAAAGAGCTGGGCATGTTTAGCCTGAAGAAGAGAAGGCTGAGAGGAGATATGATGATAGCCATGTATAAATATGTGAGAGGAAGCCACAGAGAGGAGGGAGCAAGCTTGTTTTCTGCTTCCCTGGAGACTAGGACGCAATGGAAGAATGGCTTCAAACTACAAGAGAAGAGATTCCATCTGAACATGAGGAAGAACTTCCTGACTGTGAGAGCCGTTCAGCAGTGGAACTCTCTGCCCCGGGGTGTGTGGTGGATGCTCCTTCTTTGGAAGCTTTTAAACAGAGGCTGGATGGCCATCTGTCAGGGGTGCTTTGAATGCAACATTCCTGCTTCTTGGCAGAATGGGGTTGGACTGGATGGCCCATAAGGTCTCTTCCAACTCTTTGATTCTATGATTCCGTGCACTTCACGAGTGACAAGGGAAGGCATGAACAGACTCCAAGGAAAGCAAAGAGATCTTGAAAGCTCTTGGATTCTTGTGCTGCGAGAGTAAGGCCCAAACTGGTCTTATACGTAAGACCAGTTGGCCCCAGCAATTGCAAGAATGTGGCCCACAAGACCAACCCCAAATTGGACTGTGGCCTGAGCTATGAATGTTTCCTCACTCATCTTCAACTGCCTTGGGAACAGGAATGTTTGGGAAATGTGATTTTTTTCAGCTTAGGGAATACCGCATCTCCGAGGAGGAGCTGAGGAGCCTTCTAACCAAGGGGAAAGATGAAGGGGCAAAAGCTGGGTTGCAATTAAACATTAAAAAAAACGAAGATTATGGCAACAAGAATGACTGACAACTGGGAAATAGAGGGAGAAATTGTGGAGGCCGTGACAGACTTTGTATTTCTAGGTGCAAAGATGACTGCAGATGCAGACTGTGGCCAGGAAATCAGAAGACGCTTCCTTCTTGGGAAGAGAGCAACGACCAATCTCGATAAAATAGTGAAGAGTGGAGACATCACACTGGCAACGAAGAGCCACATACTTAAAGCAATGGTATTCCTCATAGTAACCTATGGATGTGAGAGCTGGACCATAAGGAAGGCTGAGCGAAGAAAGAGATGCTTTTGAACTGTGGTGTTGGAGGAAAATGCTGAGAGTGCCTTGGACTGTGAGAAAATCCAACCAGTCCATAATTCAGGAAATAAAGCCCAACTGCTCACTAGAGGGAAGGAGATTAGAGGCCAAGACAAAGTACTTTGGCCACATCATGAGAAGAAAGGAAAGCTTAGAGAAGACAATGATGCTGGGGGAAATGGAAGGAAAAAGGAAGAGCGACCAACCAAAGGCAAAATGGATGGATGGGATCCTTGAAGTGACTGGCTTGACTCTGAAGGAGCTGGGGGTGGCCACAGCTGACAGGGAGCTCTGGCCTGGGCTGGTCCAGGAAGTCACAAAGAGTCGGAAGTGACTGAACAAATGAATAAAGAACAGCATTTCTCATACTTTGTGAATAGAACAAAGTTTATGCAGTGAATCGTCAAAAAGCAAAGCTTCCCTATCTCAGCCACTTGTGTGGACAATAACTGTGAACAACTCTGAGTCCCCTTTGGAGTTGAAAAGGACGGTATACAAATATTGCAAATAAATAAATAAATGGGTTGTTGTAGATTTTTTCAGGTTATATGGCCATGTTCCAGAGGCATTCTCTCCTGATGTTTCACCTGCATCTATGGCAAGGATCCTCAGAGGTCACTACCTCTGAGGATGCTTGCCATAGATGCAGGCGAAACGTCAGGAGAGAATGCCTCTGGAACATGGCCATATAGCTCGAAAAAACCTACAACAACCTAGTGATTCCGGCCATGAAAACCTTTGACAATACAAATAAATAAACAACTGCACCAACAAACAAATCACAGAATCTTAAAAGGGTTGGAAGGGACCTTTATTGGCACAGCGGGTTAAACTGCTGAGATGCTGAAGCTGCTGACCAAAAGTCAGCGGTTCAAATCCAGGGAGCGGGGTGAGCTCCTGCTGTTAGCCCCAGCTTCTGCCAACTCAGCAGTTCGGAAACATGCAAATGTGAGTAGATCAATAGGTACTGCTCTGGCAGGAAGGTAACAGTGCTCCATCCTTGGAGGTGTCTAAGGACAACACCGGCTCTTCAGCATAGAAATAGAGATAAGCACCACTCCCCAGAGTTGGACACAACCAGACTTAATGTCAGGGGGAAACCAGTCTGACCCCCTGCCGTGCAGAAGGACACAGCAGAAGCTCTCCTAAAAGATGTACATCCAATCTCTGTTTTTTGTCTTCCAAGTCAAGGTATGTTGGCACAACTCAGGGATGAAAAACTACTCTCAGGACAGAATAATCTCATATGAAGCATGAGGTGCAACCCTGAAGATATAAGCAAGGCGGCATTCCAGTGGCCGGTCAGTTCAGCTACTCCCATCCCAAGCACCTGCTTCCCAATGCAGCTGCTCATCCCAGCTGCCACGCTCCCTCATCATACAGTGCATGCTTTTATGTGTATGCACGCAATATGCAGAACTATGTCCTTTCACCAACGGCAGCAGAGAGAGGAAAAAATATAGAAAAAATATTTTGGTGAGTGGTGGTCACTGAAATATTACTACTTTACTCCATGAACACCAGAGGCACTCCAAATGGCCAGCTATTAGTCAAAGGACACTTAATCAACTACCAAGCTTGAAAACTTTGTGTTCTGTTTGTTTGTTAGTTTAAAAATGCAATACAAGTGTTTGGTTTGCTCCTGACATGATAAATAAATAAATAACTCCATAAATTTGATTTTTCCCATATGCCCAGGAACTTTTGCTGCTCCTCTCCCCAATCACTGGTCAGACCAATTATTATTATCATTAACTTTCGTTCTCGCACATTACCTCTTCACGTTCTTCTCTTGGACTCTGGCCTGCAGAGCAGCGTCATTGCGTTGGCGAATTCCCCTCCGCGGCTTCTCTGGAGGGAACGCCAATCACTAGAAGCTCGACTCCTGTTTAAAGCACAAAAAGAAAGAAAAAAGAGGGAAGCTTGCTTAGATACAGATCAGAAGCTTTCAGCAAGTACGGGCTGTGTCTGAGCGTGCTGGCTGGAAAGGAGCCCAGCAGTCCTCCCATCATTGAAGGGGGAAAGCAGAGCCTGGAATGCCGAGAAAGAGTCCGAGAGGGGTGTACTCCTCCAAGCTAGACAACGCCTGGATAAAACTCCCTAAAAGAAATCAGGCACACAATTTTCCCTCATCTGTACCTGATCCCTTCGTATTTATTTATGTATTTATTTCTGGTACTTCTACCCCACCCTTCTCAACCCCCGGAGGGGGACTCAGGGCTGCTTACAAAAAGGCAGGATTCGATGCCTACACAAGATATACATACATACAAAACAGCAGTTAAAACAATTAGCGAATTAAAATAATCAGTACATAACACAATCAGTAAAACTAATCTCATGTTCAGCGTTCAGAGTTCCATAGTTCCATTCCGTTTAGTCAATTCCTGTCCATCGTCAAGTCCTTTCTTTAGCTGCCAGAATGTCCAAATGCCTGGTCCCAAATCCAAGTTTTCATTTTTTTTCCTAAAGGAAAGAAGGGATGTCGCTGATCTAATTTCCCCAGGGAGTGAATTCCACAGGTGAGGGGCCACCACTGAGAAGGCCCTGCTTCTCGTCCCCGCCAATCTCACTTGTGATAGAGGCGGAGTCGAGAGCAGGGCCTCCCCAGAAGATCTTAGACTCCAAGGTGGAACATAGAGGGAGATCCGTTCGGACAGATACACTGGGCCAGAACTGTATAGGGCAATATTTCTCAACCTTCCTAATGCCGTGACCCCTTAATACACTTTCTAATGTTGTGGTGACCCCCAATCATAACATTATTTTCATTGCTGCTTCATAACAGTAATTTTGCTGCTGTTATGAACTGTAATGTAAATATCCAATATGCAGGATGTATTTTCATTCACTGGACCAAATTTGGCACAAATACCCAAAATACCCAAATTTGAATACTACTGGGATTGGGCGCGGGATTGATTATGTCATTTGGGAGTTGTAGTTGCTTTCATTTATAGTTCGCCTACAATCGAAGAGCATTCTTAACTTCACCAATGATGGAATTGAACCAAACTTGGCACACAGAACTCCCATGATCAACAGAAAATACTGGAAGGGTATGATGGGCATTGACCTTGAGTTTTGGCATTGTAGTTCACCTACATCCAGACAGCACTGGGGACTCAAACAATGATGGATCTGGACCAAACTTGGCACACATACTCAATATGCCCAAGTGTGAACACTGGTGGCATTTCGGGAAAATAGACATTGACAGTTGGGAGTTGTAGTTGCTGGGATTTATAGTTCACCTACAATCAAAGAGCATTCTGAACCACATCAATGATAGAATTGGACCAAACTTCCCATGCAGAATCCCCATGACCAACCGAAAATACTGTGTTTTCTGATGTTCTTTGGTGACCCCTCTGACACCTCCTCGCGACCCCCCTTGGGGGTCCCGACCCCCAGGTTGAGAACCACTGGTATAGGGTTTTGTAGGTCAAAACCAGCACTTTGAATTGTGCTCGGAATTGGATCGGCAGCCAGTGGAGCTGACACAACAGGGGAGTGGTATGCTCCCTGTACGCCGCTCCGGTGAACAGTCTGGCTGCCTCCCGCTGGACTAGTGGGAGTTTCCGAACACTCTTCAAAGGCAACCCCACATAGAGTGCGTTGCAGTAATCTAACCGGGATGTAACAAGAGTGTATGCCAAGGAACCTGACACCAGACCTTCTGACACCAGGCCTCTCACATACTGAGGTCTACTAACTCTGAGGCCTACCTCACACTGAGGCCTACCTCACACTGAGGTCTACTAACATTGAGGCCTACCTCACACTCCCTACAATTTCAGTGCCCAGAATTGGACACAGTGTGATTCCAGATGTGGTCTGACCAAGGTAGAATAGAGGAGTAGCATGACTGGATCTAGACACTAGACTCCTATTGATGCAGGCCAAAAAGGAGCTGGGCATGTTTAGCCTGAAGAAGAGAAGGCCGAGAGGAGATATGTATAAATATGTGAGAGGAAGCCACAGGGAGGAGGGAGCAGGCTTGTTTTCTGCTTCCCTGGAGACTAGGACACAAAACAATGGCTTCAAACTACAAGGTCTCTTCCAACTCTTTGATTCTATGAAAATCCCATTGCCTTTTTGTTGTCTCATTGCATTTTTGGCTCATGTTCCCCTTCCTCCCCACGAGGACTCCAAGATCTTTTCCACACATCCTGCTGTCAAGTCATGTATCGTCACCTATTCTCTATCTTTGCATTCCATTTTTTTTCTGCCCAAGTGGAGTTTCTTGCATTTGTCCCTGTTGAACTTCATTTTGTTAGTTTTGGCCAATCATCTCTCTAATCTGTGAAGATCATTTTGAATTCTGCTCCTGACTTCTGGAGTATTGGCTGTCCAGAACAATTTGGTCCCGTCTGCAAACTCGATGATCATGCCTTCTAACCCTTCATCTAAGAGCAACTATAAATTGTGATGGATCACCTTGTTGAAATGAGATGGAGAGGAACAAGAATAGTTATATAACCCCACCACACGACAAGATGTATCCTCCCTAGCAAATTTCTGAAAAGTTAAAGATTTTCTAGGTCTTCCAGAGTGACACTATGGCAACTTCTGAGGGAAGTCGTTCATTTCAATAGGGTTCACTATTACCCACAGTTTTCTATTTCCACAGTGACTTTGGGAATGTATCCCACAGGAAATAGGGTTCATTCTATAATGCAGAAAAGGTGGACACAAGGGTTAGGATCTGCCAAAGAGCCCAACAATCTGCTTCAAAAGCAAACAACACACCATTTGGAGCCATGGAGAAGAAGAACAAAAAAGTTCTGGACCACCTGAACAGCATCCACCCAAACATCCAATTCATCATGGAAAAAGAAAATGAAGGAAAACTGCCTTTTCTAGATGTCCTAGTCATCCGCAACCCAGATCAACAATTGGGTCACACAATTTTCAGAAAACCTACACACATGAATAGATGTTGTTGTTGTTCATTCGTTCAGTCGATTCCGACTGTTCGTGACATCATGGACCAGCCCACACCAGAGCTCCCTGTTGGCCGTCACCACCCCCAGCTCATTCAAGGTCAATCCAGTCATGTCAAGAATCCCATCCATCCATCTTGCCCTTGTTCGGCCCCTCTTCCTTTTTTCTTCCATTTCCCCCAGCATAGATACTTACATAAAAACTCCAACCATCACCCAAGTCAAAAAAGAAGCACCATGAAAGCCCTGGCAGATTGTGCAAAAAGAATCTGCGAACCCCACCTCCTCCAAGGGGAACTGAACTACCTAAACTGGGCTTTACAGGGCAATGGAGACTCTACCTCAGACATCAGAAGAGCTGCAAGACCAAGAACAAGCCACGAGAGTCAAGACAAAGATCGACCCAGAGGAAAAGGGTGTTGGGGTTCAGCCTGAGTTTGAACTTGAACCTGATTCTCTGTTTGTTCCTCCTGATGCTAATGAAAATATATTTACTGATGCTAAAGAAAATGTACTTCCTGATGCTAATGAAAATGTACCTCTTGATGCCAATGCTCCTGAAATTACTGAGGAAGAAACTTCTGTAGATTTGGAAAATGCCAATGCTCCTGAAATTAGTGAGGAAGAAACTTCTGTAGATTTGGAAAATGAAAGTACCAGTGTTCATGAGAATGTTTCAGAGGGAAGCCATGACCTTTCACTCCCTTCTGCACCTGGGAACCGTAATGAGAATAGAAGGGGCCAGATTTGCCAAGACAGAAGTAAATCACTCAGCTTGCGAAGGTCTTCCCGATTAAAAGAAATACAAACAACGGCTTCAAAGCAGAGAGGCGGTTCACAGAACCAATTCTTCGGCTTTAAGTGCCTTCCGCCGGGCTGACTTTCTCAGTTCAGGCATCGTTTCAGATTGATGAAGACCTTGGCAGTTCTCCCGGTTTCCCTAACCATCGTCTTGAAAGATTTCTAGAATATCAAGTACGGTTAGTGGATTGCTAACAGGTTCCAGTATTTTACAGCGTGGCTGTGGGTTTTGTTCTTGTTCATTTAAATTCATGTTTGCTGATTTGCTGTGGCTTTTGACTTGCATTTTTCCTTTATTTTGTAACCATTTTTCTTCAATAAAAAAAGATTGATTTTTCACAGTCAAGTGTGGTGGATAGTTATCTTAGGGCCTCATTTCCTGCTCTGGATTGCAACAAAGGGTTCTTGCCATACATCAAGGGAACCACTGACCGCATAGGGAAGCTGATGAAGAAACAACACACAAACTATCTACAGACCCACCAAGGAAATCCAACCCATGCTCCGTTCAGCAAAGGACAAGAGAGTCTACAGTATACCATGCAGCTGTGGACAAGTCTACATAGGGATCGCCAAACGCAGAATTGCCCAAACACAAATCAAGGAACATGAAAGGCACTGCAGATTACTTCAACCAGAGAAGTCAGCCATAGTAGGACCTGATGAACCAACCTGGACACAGCATATTATTATAGAACACAGAAGTGCTGGACCACTCTCACAACCACCATGTCAGATGACACAGAGAAGTCACTGAAATCCACAAGCATGTGCACAATCTCAGCAGAAAGGAGAAAACCATGAAAATGAACAAAATCTGGCTACCAATACAAAAAAAAACTCGAAAATTATATCAGTAAATAAAAAACAAAACTCAAACACAGGGGAATTCCAGCCAGGAAACAATAAGAAGCACCTGGTCACCTCTCAAAAAGGAAGTTTCCCAGGCAGTAACAAGCCACACCTAAAAACTGTCAGGCCATCAAATGCTAATCAAGGTGGCCAATTGAAACATTCACACCTACTTCCAACAGGCAAAAGTTCGTTCTCCCACCCTGGACATTCCAGAGATATATAAACCCAATTTCCCAGTTTCCAACAAACCTCACAACCTCTGCGGATGCTTGCCATAGATGCAGGTGAAACTTCAGGAGAGAATGCTTCTAGGACATGGCCATACAACCCGAAAAACCTACAACAACCCAAATAATATAGCACCTCAGTGGTGCCTTTGAAATTCACAAAATATACTAGAGCACAAGCTTTCATTCACACAAATTTCCTTTCCTTGACAGTATTCCCCAATCTAACAAGACACTTCCTCCTTTTCCTCTTTTCATGGTTCTACAACCACAGATACAATTCTGGAGCATCATCAGTAGCTGTAAACGTAAGGATCCCAATAGGCTTCCGCATCTGATTTATGGTCTCCCGAGTGCAACCACGATGTGTTTAAGAAAAATACATCAAATGCTCCAGTCCCAACAGTCCAATCCAAACAGGGCTGACAAAGCACATTTCTCTCTGGCTCGTCTTTCTCCCCCGCGGCTTGGCTGCTCTACTTGTAAAGAAGGAACTTCATTGGTCCCATAAGGATGCTCTTAAGACGCAAGACGCAATGACCTGGAAATGGAAACTGGCAGCTAGAAAGGCCAATGCGATCCGAAGATACATCCACAGCACTCTAGTGCAGACATGGGCCAACTTGGGCCCTCCAGGTATTTTGGACTTCAACTCCCACAATTCCTAACACCTTATATGCTATTGTCAAAGGCTTTCATGGCTGGAATCACTAGGTTCTTGTGAGGTTTTTCAGGCTATAGAGCCATGTTCTAGAGGCATTTCTCCTGACGTTTCACCTGCATCTATGGCAAGCATCCTCAGAGGTAGTGAGGTCTGTTGGAATTAGGACAATGGGTTTATATATCTGTGGAATGGCTGGGGTGGGGCAAAGAGCTCTTCTCTGCTGGAGCTAGGTGTGAATGTTTCAACTGACCACCTTCGTTAGCATTTGAAGGCCTGCCTGAGCCTGGGAAAATCTCTTGCTGAGAGGTGTTAAGATGTGCCTGGTTGTTTCCTCTCTGTTGTTTTGCTGTTGTAATTTTAGATTTTTTTTAATACTGGTAGCCAGATTTTGTTCATTTTCATGGTCTCTTCCTTTCTGTTGAAATTGTCCACATGCTTGTGGATTTCAATTGCTTCTCTGTGTAGTCTGACATGGTGGTTGTTGGTGTGGTCCAGCATTTCTGTGTTCTCAAATAATATGCTGTGTCCAGGTTGGTTCATCAGGTGCTCTGCTATGGCTGACTTCTCTGGTTGAAGTAGTCTGCAGTGCCTTCCATGTTCCTTGATTCGTGTTTGGGCAACGCTGCATTTGGTGGTCCCTCTGTAGACTTGTCCACAACCGCATGGAATACGGTAGACTCCTGCAGAGTTGAGAGGATCCCTCTTGTCCTTATATGCTGTTAGGAATTGTGAGAGTTGAAGTCCAAAAAACCTGGAGAGCCAAAATCGGTCCATGCCTGTCCTGCACACTCCGACCAGGTAGCAACAGTAAGAACAGACCACGGAACAACAGACTGGTTCACGATTGGGAAAGGCATACAGTAGGGTTGTATCCTCTCACCTAACCTATTTAACTGGTATGCAGAACACATCATGCGATATGCGGGGCTTGACGAATCCAAGGCTGGACTTAAAATTGCTGGAAGAAACATGAACAACTTTAGATATGCAGATGATACCACTTTGATGGCCGAAAGCAAGGAGGAGCTGAGGAGCCTTCTAACCAAGGTGAAAGAAGAGAGTGCAAAAGCTGGGTTGCAGGTAAACATAAGAAAAACCAAGATTCTGGCAACCAGACTGATTGATAACTGGCAAAGAGAGGGAGAAAACATGGAGACAGTGACAGACTTTGTATTTCTAGGCGCGAAGATGACTGCAGACGCAGACTGCAGCCAGGAAATCAGAAGACGTTTCCTTCTTGGGAGGAGAGCAATGACCAGTCTCAATAAAATAGTGAAGTGTGCCATCATCACACTGGCAACGAAGGTCCGCATAATTAAAGCAATGGTATTCCCCACAGTGACCTATGGATGTGAGAGCTGGACCATAAGGAAGACTGAGTGAAGGAAGATCGATGCTTTTGAGCTGTGGTGTTGGCGGAAAGTTCTGAGAGTGCCTTGGACCGCGAGAAGATCCAACAAGTCCATACTTCAGGAAATAATGCCTGACTGCTCGTTGTTGTTGCTGTTCATTCATTCTGTCGTTTCCGACTTTTCGTGACCTCATGGGCCAGCCCATGCCAGAGCTCCCTGTCGGCCGTCACCACTCCCAGCTCCTTCAAGGTCAATTCAGTCATTTCAAGGATGCCATCCATCCATCTTGCCCTTGGTTGGCCCCTCTTCCTTTTTCCTATCTTCCTTCACTCAGCCTTCCATATTGTCCAGCTCTCACATTGGAGGGAAGGATATTAGAGGCAAAGGTGAAGTCCTTTGGCCACATCATGAGAAGACAGGAAAGCTTGGAGAAGACAAGGATACTGGGGAAAATGGAAGGAAAAGGAAGAGGGGCCGACCAAGAGCAAGATGGATGGATGGTATCCTTGAAGTGACTGGCTTGACCTTGAAGGACCTGGCGGTGGCCACGGCTAACAGGGAGCTCTGGTGTGGGATGGTCCAGGAGATCACGAAAAGTGACTGAACAAATAAACATAGAATAAACATAGGGCCCAAGTTTGCCCATTCCTGCTCTAGTGTCTAGATCGGTTATGGGCAAACTTTGACACTCCAGGTGTTTTGGACTTCACCTAGAAACAGCCATTTTACTTGTTTCCGGAAAGCCAAGAGGGATGCAGCACATCTAATTTCACTCGGGAGGGAGTTCCATAGCTGGGGGGCCACCACAGAAAAGGCCCTGTCCTTTGTTCCCACCAGACGCGATTGTGACAATGGGGGGACAATGAGTAGGGTCTCCTCAGATGATTTTAGGGCCCTAGGTGGATCGTAGTGGGAGATACGTTCGGACAAGTAAACTGGGTCAGAACCGTTAAAGCAACTGTAAAATCACAGAGGACCACTTCACCTAGCAACAGCCTTCATAGAATCATAGAGAAGAGACCTCATGGGCCATCCAGTCCAACCCCCTGCCAAAAAGCAGGAATGTTGCAATCAAAGCACCCCTGACAGATGGCCATCCAGCCTCTGTTTAAAAGCTTCCAAAGAAAAGAGCCTTCACCACACTTCGGGGGCAGAGAGTTCCACTGCTGAACGGCTCTCACAGTCAGGAAGTTCTTCCTCATGTTCAGATGGAATCTCCTTTCTTGTAGTTTGAAGCCATTGTTCTGTGTCTCCGGGACACATGCCGATATACTTTGAATTTTCTCCCTTTGGTTTTAATCTTCCTTTTTAGCATATCCCTCTCCAGGAGGGAACCAAGGAGGACGGGTCTCTGACCCAGCAAACCTCCTTCCAAGCAGATTGACAGGGATGTTGTGAATGCAACAGTGGGGAAAATGACTCATGTCTTCCTTTCAAAAGATCCACCACATACTGAGAACTGTGCTGACATCAACAGATAATGAAGGGATTTCCAGAAAAGAAGGTTCACTAGGTAAGAGGCAGGAGGAGAGAGGGTGGAAAGGGTAATTATGGGTCTCGGCAGCTGCTGCTATTGAAACTGAGCAAGAGTCACTGCAGAACATTCACTGAGAAGAAGAGACACAACCTGACGACTGTTTCTGCCGAAGCTGGGATTTTCTGTATATCAGTGTTTCTCAAACTTCCTAACACCGTGGCCCCTTAATAGAGTTCCCCTCAACCATCAAAAAATGGCACTCCATGCTGGCCACATGACCTTGGAGGTGTCTATGGACAATGCCGGCTCTTCGGCTTAGAAATGGAGATGAGCACCAACCCCCAGAGTCGGACACGACTGAACTTAATGTCAGGGGAAAACCTTTACCTTTACCTAACCATCAAATTATTTTTGTTGCTATTTCACAACTGTAATTTTGCTGTATTGTCGAAGGCTTTCATGGCTGGAATCACTAGGTTCTTGTGGGTTTTTTCGGGCTATAGGGCCATGTTCTAGAGGCATTTCTCCTGACGTTTCACCTGCATCTATGGCAAGCATCCTCAGTACCTCACTACCTCTGAGGATGCTTGCCATAGATGCAGGCGAAATGTCAGGAGAAATGCCTCTAGAACAGTGGTTCTCAACCTTCCTAAGTCTGCGACCGTTTAATACAGTTCCTCATGTTGTGGTGACCCCCAACCCTAAAATTATTTTTGTTGCTACTTCATAACTGGAATTTTGCTGCTGTTATGAATTGACATGTAAATATCTGATAGGCAGGATATATTTTTATTCTCTGGACCTTGGGAGTTGTTGTTGGCTGGGATTTATAGTACACCTACAATCAAAGAGCATTCTGAACTCCACCAATGATGGAATCGACCCAAACTTGGCACACAGAACGCCCATGACCAGCAAAAAATAATGAAAGGGGTAGGTGAGCATTGGCCTTGAGCTTGGGAGTTGTAGTTCACCTATATCCAGAAAGCACTGTGGACTCAAACAATGATAGATCTAG
This sequence comes from Anolis sagrei, assembly GCF_037176765.1. Lineage (NCBI taxonomy): Eukaryota > Metazoa > Chordata > Lepidosauria > Squamata > Anolidae > Anolis > Anolis sagrei. The sequence continues at coordinate 7,835,746 of NC_090021.1, read as the reverse complement.
ACTAAACTTGGCACGAATACTCAATATGCCCAAATGTGAACACTGGTGGAGTTTGGGGAAAATGGACCTTGACATTTGGAAGTTGTAGTTGCTGGGATTTATAGTTCACCTACAATCACAGAGCATTCTGAACCCCACCAACGATAGAATTGGACCAGACTTCCCACACAGAACTCCCATGACCAGCAGAAAATACTGTGTTTTCTGGTTGTCTTTGGCAACCCCTCCGACACCCCCTCGCGACCCCCCCAGGGGTCCCGACCCCCAGGTTGAGAAACACTGCTCTAGAACATGGCCCTATAGCCCGAAAAAACCCACAAGAACCTTGTAATTTTGCTACTGCTATGAAACGTAAATATCTGATATGCAGGATGTATTTTCATTCACTGGACCAAATTTGGCACAAATACCCAATACACCCACATTTGAATTCTGAACTCCATCAATAATGGAACTGAATCAAACTTGGCACACCGAACTCCCATGCCCACCAAAAAATACTGGAAGGGTCTGGTAGGAATTGACTTTGAGTTTTCGAGTTGTAGTTCACCTACATCCAGAGAGAACTGTGGACTCAAACACTGTGGACCAAGGTAAAGGTAAAGGTTGTCCCCTGACATTAAGTCCAGTCATGTCTAACTCTGGGGTGTGGTGCTTATCTCCATTTCTAAGCCAAAGAGCCGGCGTTGTCCATAGACACCTCCAAGGTCATGTCCATAGACACCTCCAAGGTCCATAGACACCTCCGACATGACTGCATGGAGCGCCGTTACCTTCTCGCCGGAGCAGTACCTATTGATCTACTCACATTTGCATGTTTTCGAACTGCTAGGTTGGCAGAAGCTAGGGCTGACAGCGGAAGCTCACGCCGCTCCCCGGAATCGAACCTGCGACCTTTTGGTCAACAAACTCAGCAGCTCAGTGCTTCAACCCACTGCGCCACCGGGGGGGGGGGGGGCAAATTTGGCACAAATACTCAATATGCCCAAATGTGAACATTGGTGGAGTTTGGGCATATTGAACTCCCCATACCTTGAAGGGACTTGCTGCTGTGAGCCTCCCTCCAGCCTCGCACGTTCTTCCTCACACGCACATATGCACCACGCTGCCATGTGCCAAGCATGCCTGCTCTCCCCACCCTTCTTGGGGTCTCAGAAACAGCTCTCCCCTTGGCTGAGAGGTTGGCTGTGAGGCCAGCCACTCACAGCAGAGGAGGGCATTTTGTAGGAGGATTCGCAGTCTGTTTCCAAATGGGAAAGAGAAGGGAAGGTAGATATTCAGCCTTCTTTCCTTCCAAAGGTGTTCCTAAAACCATCAGAAATATATGATTTCTGATGGTCTTTGGCAACCCCTCTGAAACCCCCACATGAACCCCCCTCCAAGGGTCCCGACCCTCAGGTTGAGAAACACTGGTCTATGCTGCCTCCAGACCAACCCCTTGCCGTGCAGGAATAGCACAATCAAAGCACCCCCGACAGATAGCCATGCAGCCTCTGCTTAAAAGCCTGAAATAAGGCACTTCCACTACACACTGAGGCAGACAGGTCCACTGTTTTCTGATTATTATTATTATTATTATTATTATTATTATTATTTACTAACACAGAAACACAGTATGACACGGTAAACAAGATATATATGCAGGATTTTGTATCACAAAATCACAAGTCGAACACTTCCCAATTATTATTATTATTATTATTATTATTATTATTTTCCTTTTTTTTGACAACAAAAACAGCTTATTTTAGTTATGGTACATAACAGAAAAGCAAACCATAACAGATATTTATTTATTTATGACATTTATATAGTTTGTGTGTGTGTGTATGTATATATATGTATATATATATAAATAAATGTTCTGTGCATAATGAGTACCTTAAAAACAAAAGAACCAATGAACGAAATCACACCAAATTTGGCAACAAAGCGTTGCCAAATTTGGGATTCACAGTCTCACAACACAAGGAGTGACCATCACTCAAAAAATTACGAATTTGTCAATTGGGAGTTGTAGTTGCTGGGATTTATAGTTCACATACAATCAAAGAGCATTCTGAATTCCATCAACGATGGAATTGAACCAAACTTGGCACAAGCACTCAATACGCCCAAATAGGAACACAGATGGAGTTTGAGGGAAATAGACTTTGACATTTGGGAGTTGTAGTCACTGGGATTCACAGTTCACCTACAATCAAAGAGCATTCTGAACCCCACGAACAACAGAATTGGGGCAGTCTTTCCACACAGAACACCCACAAGCGACAGAAAATACTTAAGGCCATTCAATCCAACTCCCTTCATCAGGGCAAGAAAACGTAATCAGAACCCTCCTTACAAAGAGCCATCCAGCCAGAGAGAGAGAGAGAGAGAGAGAGAGAGAGAGAGAGATATGATCCACACAGATATAGTATCATAGAATTGAAAGGGAGCCTTAAAGAAGGACAATGATATGTTACATGTTCCAAGGTGGGCAAACCAGACACTCTCCACATAAACACTGACAAAGAAACAGCAAGAAATACTGTTTACCCACAAGCAGAAAGACATTACATATATTAGAAACCAACACTTTCTCATTACTTCATTTTCCAGATCAACAGATTGGGCCACAGCAACGCCCGGCAGGGGACAGCTAGTATATATATGAATTATATAGTCAGTTAATATTTTTTGATGTATACAAGCCTGCCTACTTCAGTCAATCAACCAATTAATTCTGACATTGAGTACATATTATTATCAGTTCCTTAACTTAAAACATATAAACTTGCTATTTCTACATGTTATCCACTATTTTCAGTCTAAGCTTTCTATTCTATATTTTCCATAACATTCAAAGAACCAACAAACAATGTCTTACACGCGACAGTCCATACGCAGACCGTTCGCAGGGAGGCAGCCTTCACCGCCCGCATCTCTGTGGGTTTTTCTCCTCCCCTTTTAATTAAAAAAGCTAATCTTCTCTTTCTTGGAAATCTTCTATTTTAATCTTAGTCTTTTTTAATCAATCCAGGGTTGTTTTTTTTAGTGGGGAACAGGTGCAGTTGCGCTTCCCCTTTTTATCATCCAATAATTGCATGTGATTCAAGTACCATTTCTGAGGATATGTTTTTGATTCCTGACACGAGTAACTCACTTTCACAGTGCAAATTATCCCCTATATTCTCTGTTTTGGAAGAGACTTTCTTTCACTGCGAAGATGGGAGTGAGTTGGTTCTGTTGATGAAGCAGACACAACATACCTCCTTTCTGTCTGTTTTGTCCTGACTGTCCAAATGGCAATGAATGTTTGTCACGTATGGGTAATGTGATCCACCCTAAGTTCCCTTAGGGCAGTGTTTCTCAACCTGGGGGTCGGGACCCCTGGAGGGGTCGCGAAGGAGTGTCAGAGGGGTCACCAAGGACCATCAGAAAACACAGTATTTTCTGTTGGTCATGGGGGTCTCTGTGTGGGAAGTTTGGCCCAATTCTATCATTGTTGGGGTTCAGAATGCTCCTTGATTGTAGGTGAACTATAAATCCCAGCAAGTACAACTCCCAAATGTCAAAGTCTATTTTCCCCAAACTCCACCAGTGTTTACATTTGGGCATATGGAGTATCCGTGCCAAGTTTGGTCCAGATCCATCATTGTTGGAGTCTAGAGTGCTCTCTGGATGTAGGCGAACTTCAACTCCCAAACTCAAGATCAATGCCCACCAAACCCTTCCAGTATTTTCTGTTGGTCATGGGAGTTCTCTGTGCCAACTTTGGTTCAATTCCATTGCTGGTGGAGTTCAGAATGCTCTTTGATTGCAGGTGAACTATAAATCCCAGCAACGACAACTCTCAAATGTCAAGATCTATTTTCCCCAAAACTCCACCAGTGTTCACATTTGGGAATACTGAGTGTTCGTACCAAGTTTGGTCCAGATCCATTATTGTTTGAGCCACAGTGCTCTCTGGATGTAGGCGAACTTCAACTCCCAAACTCAAGATTAATGCCCACCAAACCCTTCCAGTATTTTCTGTTGGTCATGGGAGTTCTCTGTGCCAACTTTGGTTCAATTCCATTGTTGGTGGGGTTCAGAATGCTCTTTGTTTACAGGTTAACTATGAATCCCAGCAACCACAACTCCCAAATGGCAAAATCAATCCCCCCGCCAACCCCACCAGTATTCAAATTTGGGCATACCGGGTATTTGTGCCAAATTTGCTACAGTGACTGAAAATACATCCAGCAGATCATTATTTACATGGCGATTCATAATGTTAGGGTTATGGTTGGGGGTCACCACAACATGAGGAACTGTATTAAGGGGTTGCGGCATTAGGAAGGTTGAGAACCATTGCCTTAGGGAGATAAGGCAGAATATAAATAAAAATGTTGTTGTTGTTGTTAATGCAAACAATTCCTTTTAATAAAATGTTGTTGTTGTTGTTGTTAATGCAAACAATTCCTTTTAATAAAATGTTGTTGTTGTTGTTGTTGTTGTTAATGTACACAATTCCTTTTATTTATTTCCCTCTGGCAAATAAATAAAAAACAAATCAGCAATGTCTTTTCTTGAAAATGTGTACCGGGTTGTGGCGCAACTGGTTGGCAGTCAGCTACACTAAAATCACTACTGACCGAAAACTCATGAGTTCAAAGCCAGCCTGGGTTGGAGTAAGCCCCTGACCATTTGTCTAGCTTTCTGTTGACCTTTGCAGCCCGAAAGACAGTTGCATCTGTCAAGTAGGAAATTTAGGTACCGCTTATGCGGGGAGGATAATTTAACTAATTTACAATGGCATAAAACTCTTCAGCAGCATACAAAAGAATGAGGAAGTATTCCATCGGTGTCACAAGTGGATGGTGAAGCGACAGCTCCCCCAGTGGCCAGGATTCAAACAGCATATCCTCATGATGCTGGAAAGTTAAATAGCCTCTGTGTGTCTGTCTATATATGCCGTGTGTCTATGGCATTTAATGTTTGCCATGTATATGTTCATTGTGATCTGCCCTGAGTGACCTGTGGGGTGAGAAGGGTGGAATATAATGGCTATAAATAAATAAATAAATAAATAAATAAATAATCCAGACAAATAGGTTTGGAAGGGACTTTCGCAGACAGGTCAGTGAGGCTTTTCCCACAATTGATTTCCTTGTTCTTATTTCCACCTCTAGCCTATGCCTCTCTTAGTACATACATACATATATATATGTACACCAATACTGCTCTCATAGGTAGCAGCTTCTCAGAAGGCCCCCCAACTGGGCAGAAGGGTGCATTGCCTTCCATGAACAAAAGGTCATGTGTTCGAAGCCAGTCCAGGTCAGAGTGAGCTTCCGACCAATTTGTGTAGCTTGCTATCGACCTTTGCAGCCTCAAAGACAGTTGCATCTGTCAAGTAGGAAATTTAGGTACCACTAATGCGGGGAGGCTAATATACGATGCCATAAAAATCTCCAGCAAGCATGCAAAGAATGAGGAAGTACTTCATCAGTGTCACAAATGGACAGTGAAGCGACAGCTCCCCTGGTGGCCAGAATACCCTCATGAAAAAAGCTGGAATGTTAAATGGCCTCTGTGTGTCTGTCTATATATGTTGTGTGTCTATGGCATTGAATGTTTGCCATGTATATGCACATTGTAATCCGCCCTGAGTCTCCTGCAGGGTGAGAAGGGCGGAATATAAATACTGTAAATAAATACATACATACATACATACATACATACATACATAATCTTCCAGTTTTAATGCTTTCTTCCAATAAGTGCTTAAATTCTCATGTGCAGCACTGTGTGCCAGAATAAGGAACAGCAAACAATGCTCTTCTCTCCTGCAAGATGCTTTGGCTTTGAGAAACTGGGTATTTGTGACTTTTTTGCACAAATGGGGAGGCTACACTAGAGTTCCTTGTGTGCACATAAAAAAAATGAGAGGCATCAAATGAGGAGTTTGTGGCGTTTTGATCGATCAGCCAGTCCTTGAGTGCTTTTTCTCTTTTTCTCTCTTTTTGTGTTATTTGGTAAAGGAAAAAGATAATAGTTTTTTTTCAGAGACAGATCTTAAGTTTCCTCAATCAAAAGCAAAGTGCTCCTTGTCTTGTTTTTCCTCCTCTTTCTTTTTCTGAAGATAGACTAGCAATTTCTAAGAACTGCTTGCTGAGAGCGAGAAGATTTGGAAGTGTTTCTCACATCTATCTCGCCCCCATCTCCCCTTTCCCCATGAACCTTAAACACATGAAAGGATCTTTAACAAGCCAAGGGACTTTATTGCATGGGGTTGGATAGGATTTCTGGAAGTTGAAGGCCAAAACATCTGGGGTCCTACAGGTTGAGAACCATTGGTCTCTAGATCAAGGGAAGTAACACTCCCACTCTCTTCTATCCCGATCATGCTCTCCCAAAGCAGTTGCTCTACTCTGAACTCAAGAACAGAAAAAATGTCAGCGTGCTGGAAGAAGCAAAGACCACCAGCATTGAAGCGATGGTCCTCCGCCATCAGCTCCGCTGGACCGGCCACGTTGTCCGGATGCCCGACCACCATCTCCCAAAGCAGTTGCTCTATTCTGAACTCAAGAATGGAAAACGGAATATTAGAGGGCAGGAGAAGAGATTTAAAGATGGGCTCAAAGCCAACCCTAAAAACTCTGGCATAGACGCCGAGAAATGGGAAGCCCTGGCCCTTGAGAGTCCCAGCTGGAGGTCAGCTGTGGCTAGCAATGCTGTAGAATTCGAAGAGGAACGAATGGAGGACGAAAGAGAGAAACGTGTCAAGAGGAAGGCACATCAATCCAACCCTGAACGGGGCCACCTTCTACCTGGAAACCTGTCACATTGCCAGGCTCTGCCTTATTTAGGTAGAGATTAACCAAACTCCCAGTTTTATCAAACAGTTTAATTAAAACAGCACTTACTTGCTGGCCGTTTTAATAGACCAAAAAATAAAGATAGCACCCAGCCACAGAATAAACAAAAACTGATAGCAAAGACAACTCCGTAGTCAAAAGGGTCCAATCCAGTGGTCAAATGCCAAGAGTTCAATAAACAAAGTCCAAGGATCAAGAGTCTATACCATAGTCAAAAGCCAGTCCAAAGGTTCAAGGTTCCAGGATTCCAAGATTACAGGAGACAGGTCAGGATACTGAAAAATCCAACAGACCTGGGGGGGGGGGGGGGGACATCAGCATCCACCACCAAAATACAACAGATACTTTTCTCCCAAAGATTAGTCTCAAGGTTAGCTCCCTAAATCCAGTAACACCCAGCTGCAACCCATCTCCTGTACGCCTCAACCCCTAATTGCTTTCACCCATGAACTCCCACTTACAAATTACCAAACCCTCTAGAACTAATACTCACATTAACCCTTCCATCACCAACCATCAACTGCAGAGTATATGACATTACCAATGTCCTCACGGTGGGAGAACATGCAGGTCAAGAATAGGGCTCCACAGTCCACCTACGGACCCACCGCCAGGACATCAAACTTGGAGGACAATCTTACTCTGACAATGAGGGATCACCTAAGTAAGTAAGTAAGTACCTCATTTAGAATAATCCTATGCCCAGTTCTGGGGAAAGCAAGCCAACTTTGAACGTGTCTACAGAAGGGGGTCCAATATCATCAAAGTTCTGAAAGCCAAGTCCTCTGAGAAAGTCTAGATATGTTTTGCTTGGAGAAGAGAAGGCTGAGAGAAAGGGACATGACAGCCATGTTTGGATATTTGAAAGGATCTCACACTGAGGAAGGGGCCAACTTGTTTTCTGCTGCCCTGGAGACCAGGACACAATGGAGCAATACGAGATTGAATGAAAAGTAATGCCTCCACCTTCGTTACTTGGGTTTGGGTGGGAATACTTTAATAAATAAAATGCAGGAAAAAAATCTTTAGAATTTCTTCTTTAACCACCACCATTCACTTTTCCATACAATCACCAGACAATTGGATACGTTTCTGCCAACAATGAACAAGTGTTCCGAAGCCATCACAGAAGAAGTCGACACTCTGTTTCCGCAACCAGCGTCTCACCGTTCTCTCAACGTCTTCATCAGAAGCATAATGATGTCCCCGCAGATCTTCTTTCATTAGTGGGAACAGATAGAAGTAAGATGGTGCTAGATCTTGTATGTATGAAATTTTATTGGTTTTATTGGTTTTAGCGGGTATAGATGTAATGTATTGTTGTCGATTGCTAATTTGTGCTATTCTGTTTTATTGCTGTTGTATGTTACGGGCATCGAATTGTGCCTTGGATGTGTAAGCCGCCCTGAGTCCCCTTCGGGGTGAGAAGGGCGGAGTAAAAGTAAACCAAATAAATAAATAAATAAATAAGATCTGAACTGTATGGAGGATGTTGCACGGTGGTGATATCCAGTCTCTGAAGTTTCAAGTCTGTGCGCTTTCATTTCAGGCGTCAGCATCCTGGGTACCCATAGTGCACAGATCTTCCGATAGCCAAGCAAAGCAATGTGACCCACACGTTCTTGTGAAATGCCGATTATGCTTGAAATTTCTCTCGGAGTGATACAACAATCGTCCTGAATCAATCTGTCAACCTTTTTCTTGTGAAACTCAGTGGTTGCTGTCACAGGACATCCAACTCTTTGTTTGTCACCCATCAGATGTTCCCACCTCAACATCTTTAAACTTTCTCACCCAATGATGCACTTACTTACTTAGACAGTCCCTCATTGGACGAGTAGGATTGTATTCTTGTGGATCCGTAGGTGACTGTGGAGCCCTATAATGATGCACAGTACTCACATCAACACAAGAACCAAACACAGCTTGCATTCTCTGATGAATCTCCTTTGGGATGACACCTTCTGCTGTCAAGAATTCAATGACTGCACGTTGCTTAAGTCGAATTGACCGACCGTCTGCTCAGGGTTCCTTACTTCGCACTTTAACAACACAACCATTCCATGCTAAGGCGTCCCGCCAAAATGGAACTGTAGAAGAGAGTCTACTGAAGAAGCCAGTACCTGCTGCATACCAGTACTGCCATCTGTTGAGGAGTTACGAAGGTGGAAGCCTTACTTTTCATTCAACCCTCATAGATTCAAATTGCAGAAAAAGAGATTCCATCTAAACCTTAGGAAGAACTTTCTGATGATAAGAGCTGTTCGACATCAGAATTTGCCACATTGGAGTTGGTGGAACGTCCTTCTCTGGAGGTCTTGAAACAGAAGTTGGATGACCATCTGTCAGGGGTGATGTTTCTTCAGAACTGGATGGTTCTGAAGTCTCTCCCAATTCTAGGATTATGTGACTCTGTGAATTTGGGAGACTGACATTTACGTGGCCTTCAGCATATTGATGCAGCTGTTCCGTTTCACGATGCAAATTCAACTCCAAGTTCCTCATGTCAGCTCCTCTTTGCCTCCCGAGGGCACATTCTCCACAGGTGTGGAAGGCATGAAAGCCCTCATTACATTCGCGAGACATGAGGATTTCCATATTCATGGCTTGTTGGTTGCAAACTTTGTGAAAATCTCTTCTAGTTATGAGATGACAGAAGCACAGATGGCTCCGAGGAAGAGGTGGGTGAGACGCAACACGGAAAGCCTTACCTGCCAGCAGAGCTTCTAAGGGGGAGAAGTGGGGAAGCCGTAGTTGGAAAAGGAACCAAATCTCTACGCTTTCCCACTGACTACATCATCCCTCTGCAATCTATCCTCGTGTAGCGAGGGAAATCCCACGGCAGACACGTCAGGGGCGGCCTTGGGGCAAACTCTCCCACAAAAAGACAAATGGTGGAACGGAAGCAGAAGCAGAACGAAACGGTTTGGGGGTGTTGGTTTAAGCTGACAACCCTTGTCATTTCCTCTCATTACGCCTGGCAGGAATTCAAGGAGAGGTACATCTATCAAGGGAAAATCCCATTTAGTACCCTCAAAGGGGAAGGAAGGGAGAGGCAGCCCCATTGAATCAGATGCCAGGAGAGGAGAAAAAGGAAAAGAAGGGATTGCTTCTGACACTTTAGTATGGAGAGTATGTGCTGTGTGCTTTGAGATCTCTCTCTGCTTGTGTGTTGGAAGAGATGGAGTGATTGAGTTTCCCCCTCTTGAAATCTTAGAAGAGATGGGTGTTAAAGAGTAGCTCAGACCCATTTCTTGATTATTAAGAAATGCAGTTCTTATTATTGTAAATAAATCTTCTGTGATTTTTAAAGATTGGACTCTGCATGTTTGCCTCATCTATCTATCTATCTATCTATCTATCTATCTATCTATCTATCTATCTATCTATCTATCTATCTATCTATCTATCAATGCTCTGTGCGTAATGAGTACCTTAAAAGCAAAAGAACCAATGAACAAAATCACACCAAATTTGGCAACAAAACATCTCACAACACAAGGAGTGACCATCACTCAAAAAATTATGATTTTGTCACTTGGGAGTTGCAGTTGCTAGGATTTATAGTTCACCTACAATCAAAGAGCATTCTGAACTCCACCAATGATGGAATTGAACCAAAGGTGACACACAGAATGCCCACGACCAACAGAAAATACTGGAAGGATTTGGTGGGCATTGTCCTTGAGTTTGGGAGTTGTTGTACACCTACAGAGAGCAATATGGACTCAAACAATGATGGATCTGGACCAAACTTGGCACAAATACTCAGTAAGCTAAATGTGAACACAGGTGGAGTTTGAGGAAAATAGGCCATGACATTTGGGAGTTGCAGTTGCTGGGATTTATAGTTAACCTACAATCAAAGAGCATTCTGAACCCCACCAACGATGGAATTGAACCAAACTTGGCACAAAAAATGCCCACGACCAACAGAAAACACTGGAAGGGTTTGGTGGGCATTGTCCTTGAGTTTGGGAGTTGTAGCACACCTACAGAGAGCAATATGGACTCAAACAATGATGGATCTGGACCAAACTTGGCATGAATACTCAGTATGCTAAATGTGAACACTGGTGGAGTTTGGGGAAAATAGGCCTTGACATTTGGGAGTTGTAGTTGCTGGGATTTATAGTAAACCTACAATCAAAAAGCATTCTGAACCCCATTGATAGAATTGGGCCAAAACTTCCCACACAAAACCCCCAGGACCAACAGAAAATACTGTGTTTTCTGATGGTCTTTGGTGACCCCTATGGCACCCCCTGGTGACCCCTCCAGGGGCCCCTAAGGTGACACCGAGATATTTAGGATGGAAGCAAAGTTCAAAATCTTGACCTTCCCAGATGACTTTCAATTTCCTGTTGGCTTCACGGTTGCGTAGGTAAAAAGTACACACTTGTGTCTTGGCAGGGTTAGGCTTTGCAGTAGCTGGAGAGAACTTTCAAGGCATTAGTAAGTTGGATTTCAACTGTTTCAAAGTCTTTTGCTTGTGTTGTTAGGCCAAGGTCATCAGTGTATATGAAGCCCTTTGTGAGTGGTGGCTGTGGCTGATCATTATTTAGTTTAATATATAAGAAACATTGCATTAATTAAAATAACTGAAAAATAAAAGAAAAAAGAAGCATGACTGGAGGATAAGTTCCTTTCCTTATTTCTCTCCCATCAAAGATCCCGACAAGGGCTTACTCCGCTTTCCCAACGGGGCTGCCGTCCTCCGCTGCCTTCCCAATTATGAAAACCCTTCTGTGTGGGAAACCAACCGTAGAGCCATCAGCAAGCACTAGGGATCCTAACTTGGTTCCCGTCAGCCACACAACTTGATGGGAAGGGGGAGCATGACGGGAGGGGAAGAAGAAGCACATTAGGAAAACATGTCAGCATTCCTACAGATATTAGGTTCTGGCTGACAGCTGAGTGCCAATTACGTTCATTTTTGGGGGAGGAGGTTGGCTGTAGTCCATGACTGTTCCTGTCTGAAAAACATCGAGCACATGGCTGGCAGCGATCTTTGGCCCACATGGAGTCTGCACCCAGACGACTCTTGCATTACATCTTCCCCACCAATAAAAGTGAGGACGAGGCTCCTGAGAAAAACTGTGTGCACACTGGAAGCCAAGTCCCAAGAGGAATGGATATGTTTAGCTTGGAGAAGAGATGATGAAGAAGAGACATGATAGCCAAGTTTAAATATTTGGAAGGATGTCACATTGAGGAGGGGCCAAGCTTGTTTTTCAGCTGCTCTGGAGACTCCGACATGGAGCAATCAAAGGAAATGATAGCATTAATCTAGATCTAGAGGAGATTGAGGGAAGCAACAGTCCCACTCTATTCTATTTTTGTCAGTCTTCACGTGGAATTCACACAATTCAAGAAGGATACGGACCAGCTGGAAGGTGTCCAGAGAAGGGTGACCAAAATGGTCAAAGGTTTTGAAACCATGAATCCTTCTGAGGAGCACATTAGGGAGATGGAGATGTTGGATTTGGAGAAGAGAAGGTTAAGAGCTGACTTGAGAGCCATCTTAAATTTTTTGAAAAGAGATCACACCAAGGAGGGGCCAGGCTTGTGCTCTGTTGCTTTGCAGACTAGGGCACAGAGCAATGGATTAAAATTGCAGTAAAAGAGACAGTACCTAGGAAGAACTCATCAGGTTCGAGGAGAAGCAATTCACCAGTTTTTTGGCCAGAAGAGAAGCAGACTCCAGAAAGTCTGTAGCAGTTGGGGGCTACATCCTTGTCACATGAAATTCAATGTGCAGATTTGACAAATATGAATTTAATATGATGTATGGGAATGAATGGAAGGATGGATGGATTTTGGAAGCACCAGTATAATATTAAGGCCTGCAATGACTAACTACCTGCTTGCTGCTTTGTGATTAAAACCTGTTAATGAGATCTGAAGGGTAAACTCTGATAAGAATTGTGACAGTGATAACAGAAATGTTTGCAACCTTCCTTATGTTAAGAAGGAAGCCAACAGAAGATCAGCACCAATCAAGAAGATCAACTTCTGGCCAGGAAACTGAGATGGAGCCAGGATGGAAGATGTCTATCATTAATTTACAACTTTGGGACTACATCAACTGAATATTCCTATAAAAGACTCAGTCTAATAATGCTCAAAGTGTGACCGACCTGAGGAGTCTGGTTCACCCGCTATGCTCTGCTCCATGGGAAGGAGAGAGTGTACCTAAGGAGAGTGACAGATATGCTATGGAAAGCATGATTCTGGACACTTTGGGGCTTCTTTCTCAAGGGAAGAGGAAGAAGAAGGAGATCCGGCATCCAGCTGATCTCCACCGCTAAGCAGTGCCTGCAATAACGCTGGTCGTGCCCTGAACGGCCTTACCATCCTTCATCATCATTGGGCCCTTCCACCTGAGCAAGCCGCACATAGCCTTTTAGGCTAACAGCGGCTGTGTTGCCGCGTTGACTAATATTGTGTAGAACCTGTGTGTGGCCTTAATATTGTGTAGACCTCTTGTGCTGGCCTTAATATTGTGTAGATCTCTTGTGCCGGCCTAATATTGTGTAGACCTCTTGTGCTGGCCTTAATATTGTGTAGACTTCTTGTGCCGGCCTTAATATTGTGTAGATCTTTGTGCTGGCCTCCTTTGGATTGATAGATATACGATAGACCAACTGTGCTGAGCGCCGCTGTGTAGACCATCTCCGGTTGTCCCATCCGCTCTCAGACCAACCGTCTAGAGGTTACACCTGAATCATAACAACCCTATTCAATTTGTTATCACCATCATCCTCGTAAGAGTGTGAGTACATATCACTATCATAGCACACTCCTTTGGTTGTCTTTGCTGCTAATTCGATATAAGAACGCAATAGAGCACTTTAAGGCGCCTGCCATTTGCTGCTAATAACACCAGCACTTACGCCCCCTTCCTTATCCCTCTATGCCGCACTTTATTGAATGCTGAGAACCAGTTTCAGGTACCTATTGCACTTTAGATCTTGCACTTTATGTAGGTGCCCAACGGCACGCAGTGTGTTGTTAACTGAGTGGTATTACTGACTGTGATGCACTTAAGACTCTCGCACTCTCGCACTTTACGAACTGTCTAACTGGTGTGGCTGGAACGCCCCCACCATCTGAAGCTATTGTTATCCATGTGGTCCCCCATCCCCCTGTTGATACTGTCCCTGTTGCTACTGACTAGCGGAAAGGACTGGGGAGGAGGTGGGCTGGAGCCTGTGGACAAAAACGGGGCGGGGAGGGGGGAGGAAGGGGAGCAAAGGTGTTGGCAGGGGCCAACAAATCAAACAACTGATGAAGCAGAAATTAAGACCTTGACATTAGATCGCGGCATGGAGGGGGGGAGGTGTTCCACTAGCCGAGGGGCCCCCATAGAGGTCGTGGTGGGGAGGAGGAGATGCGGAAAAAGGAGACCTCGAATTTGGCCTAATTCGGACCGTTTATCTACATTAACAATCCCCAACCGGTCTCCTAAGGTAAATTGGTGTAGCCAGGTGAGCGGGCCCTCGGGATTGAAGGTGGTGCTGCTGAACGCCAGATCTGTCAACGGAAAAACGACCTGGATCCAGGACCTAATCCTGGAGGAGCGGGCAGATTTGGCGTGCATTACGGAGACCTGGTTGGATGAAGCTGGAGGTGTAAATCTGACCCAGCTTTGCCCTCCAGGCTTCTCCGTACAGCACCAACCGAGATCCGGAGGACGGGGAGGCGGGGTCGCAGTGGTCTATAGAGATTCCATCCATCTGACCAGGAGCCCCATCCCGCAGACCACAAATTTTGAATGCGTCCACCTGAGGGTGGGTGACCGGGACAGAATAGGGATTCTGCTAGTGTACCGTCCACCTCGCTGCACTACAGTCTCCCTACCTGAGCTAGCGGGGGTGGTCTCGAGCCTGGCGTTGGAGTCTCAACGGCTTCTCGTGCTGGGGGACTTCAACATCCATGCCGAGGCGACTCTCACAGGAGCGGCTCAGGACTTCATGTCCGCCATGGCAACCATGGGGCTGTCCCAACGAATAACTGGCCCCACCCACTGTGCTGGACATACATTGGACTTGGTTTTCTGCCAGGGATGGGAGCAGGGTGGCAGTGTGGAGGAGTTGTCCATCTCTCCGTTGCCATGGACCGACCACTTCCTGATCAGATTTAGGCTCACTGCGCCCCCTAACCTCCGCAAAGGTGGAGGACCCATTAAGATGGTCCGCCCCAGGAGGCTTATGGATCCGAATGGATTCCTGACGGCTCTTGGGGATTTTCCCGCCACCTCGGCAGGTGACCATGTCGAGGCCTTGGTCGCTCTCTGGAATGGGGAGATGACCAGGGCAATTGACATGATCGCTCCGGAAGGTCCCCTCTCAAGTAACCGAGCTAAACCAGCTCCTTGGTTCACCGAGGAGCTGGCAGCGATGAAGCGAAGGAAGAGGGAACTAGAGAGCGTGTGGCGCTCGGACCCAAGCGAGCCAAATCGAGCACGGTTTGTGTCCTTTTTAAGGGCATATGCCGCGGCAATAAAGGCCGCAAAGAAAACTTTCTTTGCGGCCACTATTGCGACTGCAAAAAACCGTCCGGCGGAGCTGTTTCGGATTGTCAGAGGTCTTTTGACTCCCGCCACCTCAGGCGGGAGCCCTGACAATTCGGCCACGCGCTGTGAAGCATTTGCTCGGTTCTTTGCAGACAAAGTCGCTTTGATCCGTTCTGGGCTGGACACCATATTAAATGCAGTCTCTGTGGATGTGACACGAGCACCTGCTTGTCCTATTTTGATGGATTCTTTTCAGTTTGTGAAGCCCGAGGATGTGGACAAGATACTTGGAGGAATGAGGCCCACCACGTCCATCCTAGACCCCTGCCCATCCTGGCTTCTGAAGGAGGCCAGAGGGGGATTGGCTGAGTGGGTAACGGTGGTGGTTAATGCCTCCCTTCGGGAAGGCAAGATTCCAGCGAGCCTAAAACAGGCTATTATAAAACCGCTGTTGAAGAAACCATCACTGGACCCCACTAAATTTGACAACTTTCGGCCTGTTTCCAATCTTCCCTTCTTGGGCAAAGTCATGGAAAGCGTGGTGGCCTCACAACTCCAGGTATTCTTGAGAGACACGGATTATCTGGATCCGGCACAGTCTGATTTCAGACCGGGACATGGTACCGAGACGGTCTTGGTCGCCTTAGTGGATGATCTGCGCCGGGAGCTAGACAGGGGGAGTGTGTCCCTGTTGGTGCTCCTGGACCTCTCAGCGGCCTTCGATACCGTCGACCACGGTATCCTTCTGGGGCGTCTTGCGGAAATGGGTCTTGGGGGCACTGCTTTGCGGTGGCTCCAGTCATTTCTGGAGGGTCGTACCCAGAAGGTGTTATTGGGGGACTCCTGTTCAACTCCACAGCCTTTGACCTGTGGGGTTCCACAGGGCTCTATATTGTCCCCCATGCTGTTTAATATCTACATGAAGCCGCTGGGTGAGATCATCCGGAGTTTCGGGGTGCAGTGTCATCTGTACGCAGATGATGTCCAGCTCTGTCACTCCTTTCCACCTGCTACTAAGGAGGCTGTCGAAGTCCTGAACCGGTGCCTGGCCGCTGTAATGGTCTGGATGAGGGCGAACAAACTGAAATTAAATCCAGACAAGACAGAGGTACTCCTGGTCAGTCGCAAGGCCGAGCAGGGTATAGGGTTACAGCCTGTGCTGGATGGGGTCGCACTCCCCTTGAAGGCGCAGGTTTGCAGCTTGGGTGTGATCCTGGATTCATCGCTGAGCCTGGACCCCCAGGTTTCAGCGGTGACCAGGGGAGCATTTGCACAGCTTCGGCTTGTGCGCCAGCTGCGCCCGTACCTTGGGAAGTCTGACTTGGCCACGGTAGTACACGCTCTGGTCACATCCCGTCTTGACTACTGCAACGCTCTCTACGTGGGGCTGCCCTTAAAGACGGCCCGGAAGCTTCAGCTAGTCCAGCGCGCGGCAGCCATGTTGTTAACGGGAGCAGAACGCAGGGAGCATACAACGCCCTTGTTGTTCCAGCTCCACTGGCTGCCGATTTGCTACCGGGCCCAATTTAAGGTGCTGGTGTTATCCTACAAAGCCCTAAACGGTTCCGGCCCAAAATACCTTGCGGACCGCATCTCGGCCTACGAGCCCACAAGGACCTTGAGATCATCTGGGGAGGCCCTTCTCTCGATCCCGCCTGCCTCACAGGCACGTCTGGCGGGGACGAGAGAGAGGGCCTTCTCGGTGGTGGCCCCCCGGCTGTGGAACACCCTCCCTGCTGACATCAGACAGGCGCCCTCCCTCATGGCCTTTCATAAGGGTCTGAAGACGTGGCTCTTCGAGCA
This sequence comes from Anolis sagrei, assembly GCF_037176765.1. Taxonomy (NCBI): domain Eukaryota; kingdom Metazoa; phylum Chordata; class Lepidosauria; order Squamata; family Anolidae; genus Anolis; species Anolis sagrei. The sequence continues at coordinate 7,818,580 of NC_090021.1, read as the reverse complement.
GGCTTTCAACTGAGTGCTGTGTTATTGGAAATGACAACCGGAATGAATTACGACTACGAGATTGATTATGATTCCACAATATGACGGAGCGGATTATTTTTAGTGTAATTTAGATGTTGTGTATTAGTGATGTTAGTTTGTTGTTCTGATTTTTGTAAAGTGTCTTTTTGTACTGTACACCGCCGCGAGTCGCCCTAGGGCTGAGAGCGGCGGTTAATAAATGCAAGAAATAATAATAAATAATAATAAAATAAGTGTGCTTTTGGAGTCTTGGAATTTGTGCAGGAAGTCAGGTTCTGCTGTATGGAAAACAGAGATTTGGTTTTTGGCATTGTTTTTAGGGATGAAGTTTTGGCATTTCGGCGTTTTGAAGCTTTGGTGATATGGAAGTTTTGGAACTATGCATTGGCAGGCAACAGAAAGCAGGGTCTGGACTAACAGGTGCTTCTCCAAGGAGGGAGAAAAGGATATGGTAATACTTGAATACCTGAGGATGAATGCGTGTACATATGGTGTGAATGTTGTTTGTTTGTTAACCAATGTAATTGTAAATCCAATGTAGTTGCATAGAATCTATATGTCTGTATGTCCAATGTCATTCTTTGTCTAAATGTTTTTCTGTAATCTGATATACCTTCTCACCCTGGAAATTGCAATAAAAAGAACCTATGCTTCAAAGTTATTGAAAAGTCATTCATGACATCCTTGGTGGGCCATATGGGACCTTGGTGGCACCCTTTGTTCACTTATATTCTAAAGCGTCTTGCCAAAAGATGTTCAATTTATTTATTTATTTGGAAAATTTATATCCCATCCGTCCCAACCTACGAAGACAGATTCAGGACGGCTTCCAACAGGAACTATTCAATGCCAACACAAAATAAAACATAGCATAAAATACCATTAGTACAAATTAAGACAGTTATAAATATACACTGCATTGAAACAGTTTATCAGTTCAAATCGTCATCCTAAAAACAGTCCATTGTCGTCCATCTTTCCCAGCAAATCAGTCTATTCTGCAAACGCTTGATCCCACATCCAGGAATTGAGTTTCTTGCGGAAGGTCAGGAGTAAGGGGGCGGATCTGATCTCATTAGGGAGGGAGTTTCACAACCAAGGGGCCACCACGGAGAAGGCCCTGTCTCTCGTCCCCACCAAATGCGACTGCAAAGGTGGTGGGACCGAGAGCAGGGTCTCTTTGGGCAATCTTCCTTGATGGTTTGTAGAGGGAGATACATTTGAACAGGTAAACTGGGCCAGAACCGTTTAAGGCTTTATAGGCTAAAGCCAGCACTTTGAATTGTGCTCGGAGCTAATAGGAAGCCAGTGGATCTGGTGTAACAGAGAAGTTGTACGCTCCCTGTACCCCGCTCCAGTGAGCAACCTTGCTGCCGAGCCGTCTTCAAAGGCAACCCCAATTTTGGGTAGAGTATTCAAATGAAGAAGGACCTACATGCCCTGAAGGCACCATATCCCTTCTGATCTTGGAAGCTAAACAGGGTCCACCTTAGTTAATACTTGGATGGGAGACCACCATCAAATACCTGGCTCTACCAGCTACATTTTAGAGAAAGAAACTTCGAAAACCCGCTCGGAGAATTCCTTGTTTAGAAACTCCTATTTTAAAAAACCTATAAAGTGACCTGAAAGTAAATAAACACAATAATTTTTCAAAACCCCGTGGAAGTATTTAAGATCTCTTATCTGATCCTGCTTCCTAGCACTCGGCTTTGTTTTTCATGCTCTTCCTCGCATCTTTTTTCAAATTCCCTTCCCCGACATAAAGTGGTATTCAAAATACTGTCGAAAAAGCCCAGAGTTCCTTATGTTCCTCCTGTTCAATCAAAAGTGGCTTCAAACAGCGGAAAACATACTGCAAGGAGTGGAGGTCTTTCTCCAAAGTCACTTCATTGCAAGTGTGCAATCCTTGGTTTTTCTGTGCCTTGAGCCTCGGTGTTCTGTTCAAAGGGATGGCGGGCACGCTAAATGCACTAATGAGTCCCAAAGCAGGCAGGAGTTGGAAAAAAGATGGAAAGCATATGGTCTTCCGCGTGAATTCGAGCTCACCGCAGCCCTCAAGATACAGCCAGGCCAGAACACAATGATTCCAGTAGCAGAAGCAATATCAAGCCTGTTGAATATAAATTAGCCCCCTCTCTCCTTGGGGGTGGAATATATATAATCAGAATAACAAGGCCAACAGGCGATGATCAACTCAAGCGTCCTCCATCGTTGACGCTGTTTCCTCCAGCTGTGATGAGAAACGATGCTCCATATCTAAAGTCTCTCTCTCCTGCTTTGCCAGCAAAAGACCTCCCTTTCTTGACACTTGGATTTCCAAAACGTTCCTCAAACAGCCTATTATCTCCACAGCTCCGAGTATAATAACTTTGGATTCAAGTTGTTGGGGTGTCAAGTATAGAAGCAAAGAAGGTGGTACCTCTGAAGCTTCGCTACTCAAAATTACAGTGTGAGACCAGGAAAGGAAGAGAGTCAGTGGTTTCAGTTAGGACTTGACTCATGTCTTGGCCATGGAAATCCTTTGGTGACCTTGGACAAGCCATAGAATCATAGTCAGAAGGGATCCAAGGGTCATCCAGTCCAACCCCATTTTTGTTTTGGTAGACACAATCAAACACTCATAGAATCACAGAATCAAAGAGTTGGAAGAGACCTCATGGGCCATCCAGTCCAAACTCGTTCTGCCAAGAATATTGCATTCAAATCATCCCTGACAGATGGCCATCCAGCCTCTGTTTAAAAGGTTCTAAAGAAGGAGCCTCCACCATACTCCGGGGCAGAGAGTTCCACTGCTGAATGGCTCTCATAGTCAGGAAGTTCTTCCTCATGTTCAGGTGGAATCTCCTTTCTTGTAGTTTGACTCTTGGCAGATGCCCATCCAGAGAAAAAGACTTCCCTGGACTCCCAGGCAGCATATCCCACTGTCAAGCAGCCTGGGATGTTTTTCCTAATGTTTAGGTGGAATCTTTTTTCCGATAATTTGAATCCATTGTGTCTAGGTCTCTGGAGCAGCAGAAATCAAGCTTTCTCTCCCCTCAATGTGACATTCTTTTCAGATTTTTAAACATGGCTCTCACATCCCATCGCAGCCTTCTCTCCTCCAAGGTAAACATGTCCAGCTCCCTAAGCCAAACCTTGTATGACTCAGCTTTCAGGCCTTTGACCATTTGGGTTGCCCTTCTCTGGACTTGTTTCCATCTTGTCCATCTCCTTCTTGAAGTTCTTTGCCCAAAACTGGACACAGGGTTCTTATGCCAGGAGAGTCCTCACCAAAGCAGAAGACAGTGGGACTAGGACTTCCCTCAATCTCGACACTACACTCCTCTTGATACAGCCTAGAATCTCATTGGCTGTTTAATTCCTGTTGATGCATGTTCATCTCATGGTCTACTAAGATTCCTACAAAGTTCTCTGGAAAGTTAGGTTACAATATTTTTTTAAAATACAAATATTGTATATATTTTAATCAAACTAACATGGACTGTAGCATAGGTATTACATTATTTTTCCACATAATCACCATTCAGTTCAACACATTTTGTCATCTGTGGGATGAGTTTTTGATGCCTGTGTCATAGAAGTTTCCATCTGCCTTTTTCAGCCAGTTCCGTCACTTCGATTTTCACCTCATTGTCATCAAAACAATGTTTTCCACCCAGGTGTTTCTTCAATTGAGTGAACAGATGATAGTCACTAGGTGCAATATCAGGGCTGTGAGAGGGGTGGCTTAAAGCATCAACACCAAACGAAGTCAACAACTCTTGTGATGCATGAGCGGTGTGTGGATGCACATTGTTATGAAGGAGACAGACTCCTCCCGTCAGCATCCCACAATGTTTGTTTTGGATGGCTCGGCGAAGTTTCTTCATGGTCTCACAATATATTCCGCACCCATTTTGTCACATGCTGTCTTGACATGACGTTCTCTCCATTAACGAAAACGATTTCACCATGAATCACAGCAGCGTTCATGCCCTTAGCATTTAAGTCGCATATTACAGTGTGAACTTTGCACTTGGAGGGAAATGGAATGAGGACACTCTTCTCTAACCTTCACCACATCACCAGTCGATGAGCTACTGATGACTGGCACTTCTCATTCGCCTCCACTGCTTCCCGCTACACGACAGTGATACCAATTTCCCCCAAGAAAATTCCCCGCGAGAGCTACGTGCCTTGTAACCTTACTTTCCGGATAACCCTCATACAGCATGAACTTCGCACTTGGAGGGAAACGGAATGGGGATGCTCATCTCTCTTCACCACAATGCCAGTTGGTGAGCTACTAACGATTGGCACTGCTCGTACGCTTCCACTGGCTTCCTGCTGCACGGCAGTAATTGCCAACTTCCCATGAGAATATTCCTTATGAGAGCTACGTGCCCTGTAACCTTACTTTCTGGATAACCCTCGTATAGCATGAACTTTGCACTTGGAGGAAAACGGAATGAGGACACTCATTTCTAACCTTCACCACAATGCCAGTCGATGAGCTGCTGACGACTAGCACTGCTCATTCACTTCCGCTGGCTTCCCACTACACTGCAGTGATACCAACTTCCACCAAGAAAATTCCCCACGAGAGCTACGTGCCTTGTAACCTTACTTTCTGGATAACCCTCATACAGCGTGAACTTCGCACTTGGAAACAGAAGAAGGATGCTCATCTCTCTTCACCACAATGCCAGTTGATGAACTGTTGACGACTAGCACTGCTCGTTTTCTTCCACTGGCTTCCTGCTACATGGCAGTGATATCAACTTCCCCTGAGAAAATTCCTTATGAGAGCTACGTGCCTTGGAACCTTACTTTACGGATAACCCTTGAAGGTCCCATTTACATTGACCATTTTCAAGCCAAATGTCGCTCATCCTGTATCAGGGCATTTCACTTTTTCTCTGTTGAAAAATGTACAGTCCATATACTCTCAGCCCCAGGAAACCCAATGTTAGGGATGCTATAATCTGACAACAAACTGAAGCCACACCACAGCATTGGGGATGGAGAGATAGTGAGCAGAACAAGACTGCTTAGGCGATCCCTCATAGTCTGAGGATGGTGGTCCTCCAAGTTCAGTGTTTTGGCGGTGAGTCCGTAGGTGGCTGTGGAGCCCTGTTCTTGATCCGCATGTTCTCCCGCAGTGAGGACATCGGTTTCCGAACAGGGCATAGGGTTACAGCCTGTGCTTGATGGGGTTACACTCCCCCTGAAAGCGCAGGTTCGCAATTTGGGAGTGATCCTGGACTCATCGCTAAGCCTGGAACCCCAGGTCTTGGTGGTGGTCAGGGGAGCTTTCGCACTATTAAAACTTGTGCGCCAGCTGCGCCCGTACCTTGGGAAATCTGACTTGGCCACGGTGGTCCACGCTCTGGTTACATCCCGTATTGACTACTGCAATGCTCTCTAAGTAGGGTTGCCTCTGAAGACTGCCCGGAAGCTGCAATTAGTCCAATGAGCGGCAGCTAGATTACTAACAGGAGCGGGGTACAGGGAGCATACTACTCCTCTGTTGCGCCAGCTCCACTGGCTGCCAAATGGCTTCAGAGCACAATTCAAAGTGCTGGTGTTGAACTATAAATCCCTAAACGACTCCAGCCCAGTTTACCTGTCCGAACGGATTCTCCCCTATGAACCATCAAGTTTGTTAAGATCTTCTGGAGGGGCCCTGCTCTCGGTCCCACCACCCTCGCAATCGCGTCTGGTGGGGACGAGGGACAGGGCCTTCTCGCCCATTGGAACTCTCTGCCATTGGAGATTAGAACTGCCCCTTCCCTCCTGACCTTTAGAAAGTTGGTGAAAACCTGGCTCTGGAATCTGGCATTTGATGAGTGAGTCAATAACTCTTGACCACACGAACGGATGGGGATGAATTGTGATTTTATTCTGACGACTTGGCCTTATGTAATTATATGATTGTATTTTAATGTGTTTTTATATTAGTGTATTATACGATGTGATGTTTTAAACTATTGTGTATAAATCCTCTGCTGTAAACCAGCCTGAGTCCCTCGTCAGAGGTGAGAAGACCGGTATATAAAAGTTCTAAATAAATAAATAAATAAATAAATAAATAATAAATAAATAATTTCCAGGCAAAAGCCAACCCGCACTCTACGTGGGGTTGCCTTTGAAGACTGCTCGGAAACTCCATCTAGTCCAGCGGGAGGCAGCCAGACTACTCACCGGGGCGTCATACAGGGAGCATACCACTGGCTGCCGATCCAGTTCCGAGCACAATTCAAGGTGCCGGTTTTGACCTACAAAACCCTATACGGTTCCGGCCCAGTGTATCTGTACGAATGGATCTCCCTCTACATCCCAACCCGGAGCCTAAGATCCTCTGGGGAGGTCCTGCTCTCGACCCCGCCTCTATCACAAGTGAGATTGGCGGGGACGAGGAGTAGGGCCTTCTGAGTGGTGGCCCCCACCTGTGGAATTCACTCCCCGGGGAAATTAGATCTGCAACATCGTTCCTTTCTTTTCGGAAAAAACTAAAAACATGGATCTGGGACCAGGCATTTGGACAAGCGGGCAGATAAAGAAAGAACTTCGATGATGACTAGGAAATGATAGACGGATTGGATCTATGGAACTCTGGAATAACGAAACGCTGATTATAAAAATGACTTTATATGATGCTTTATATGATGTGTTATGTACTGGCTGTTGACTGTTTTAATTGTGATAACTGTTTTAATTATGTTTTTGTATATTATGTGTAATTTGTATAGGCATCGAATTCTGCCTTTTCTGTAAGCCGCCCTGAGTCCCCCTTCTGGGGTTGAAAAGGGCAGGGTAAAAGTACCAGAAATAAATAAATAAATAAATCCTGGTCGCGGTTGGCTTGATGTGCCTTCCTCTTGGCACATTTCTCCCTTTCACCCTCCATTTGTGCCTCTTCGAATTCTGCAGCACTGCTGGTCACAGCTAACCTCCAGTTAGAACGCTCAAGGGCCAGGGCTTCCCAGTTCTCGGTGACTATGCAGAGAACTATGCAGAGCCCATCTTGAAATCTCTTTCTTTTGGCTTGACTGGTAGAAACATAAACGTGATTCTTGTGAACATCCTTTCTGTTTACTTCTTCCTTCTGTTGCCTTATTTGTCGGAATCACTTTGCAAACCCTCTAAGTGGGAATTCTGTCTTTACAAGCCCATTCCTAACCACCCGGAGTGTATCTTACTGCAGTACCAACAATTAAATAAATGAGAATAGCAGAAGGCTGTTGTAAACAAGCTCTCTCTCTCTCTCTTCTGATCTGGACCATCCACATCTGAGGCCCAGCATGCGCCTGGGAGTATAAACCTGCAGATCAAGGCAATTCTTGTTAGCCTGGCAGTTTGGGGGCAGCAGCCTGACTTCCTCCGCACATCTGGATTCTATGCTGTCCTTCACAGATTTTATTTCCCCCTCCTGTTCAAAGAATTTTGCAAGAGAGCAACAGGACGGAAGCAGAACAACATCCTTTCCCAAATGATCATCAAGAGACACAAACCCAGAGTAAACAATCACTAATGGTATTTGCCTGGTGGCATCGCCCACTGGGAACCCAGAAGCCAACCAGCCAATTAGCAAACTTCGGAGTCTTTGCAGATACTGACAACAGAGCAAATGTGAAGAAAACAGACTGGCATAAAAGTTAATGGAGAAAACTCCGATTTCACCCCTCTCAATGGATAATTGCCACCTCTTCTTCCTTTCATTGTCATATTATTTATTTCACCACTATGTTTGCTCCATCCATGCATCTTCCGAGAATCCTAAATATTCCAAAACATCAAAACATCCGGGCGTCCCCTGGGCAACGTCCTTGCAGACGGCCAATTCTCTCACACCAGAAGCGACTTGTAGTTTCTCAAGTCGCTCCTGACACGACCAATAATAATAATAATTATTATTATTATTATTATTGTTATTATTATGGTGATCAATTGCAGCATTCACACTTGCCTCCAACAGTCAAGAGTTCTTTCTCCTATCCTGAACATTGCAGAGATCTATAAACACCACTTGCCTAGTTTCCAACAGACATCACAAACTCTGAGGACGCCTACCACAGAAGTGGGCGAAACATCAGGAGAAAATGCTTCTGGAACATGGATATACAGCCCGGAAAACTCATAGCAACCCACTCCAAAACTGTCTATACGAGTGGCCGAGATAGTTATGCCTTTGCTTCGCAATGGTTCAAGGCACAAAAACTTGATTTTGTGCACAAAATGATTTAGAACTAGCCATCCCCTGCCATGCATTGCTGTGGCCCAGTCTGTGTATATGTGTTTTGTGTGGGTATATATGTGTGTATGTGTGTGTATATATTTGTGTATATATGTGTGTGTGTGTGTGTGTATATATATATATATATATGTGGATGTTTATATGTGTGTATATATTTGTGTATTTCTGTGTTTATATGTGTACATGCATATTGTGTGTGTGCTTGTCTATATGCATATATGTATGTATGTGGATATGTGTGTGTATATGTGTGTATGTATATGTATGTGTGTGTATGTGTATATGCATATGTGTGTTTGTGCATATATATACATGTGTGTTTATATGTATACATGCATATTGTGTGTGTGCTTGTCTATATGCATATTTGTGTGTACATATGTATGTATGTGGATATGTGTGTGCATGTGTATATGTATGTGTGCATGTATATGTGAATATGTATATGTTCGTATATGTATGTGTGTATATGTGTATAATTGTGTGTGTTTGTGCATATATACACATGTGTGTGTATGAATGCGTGCATGTGTATATGTATATGAGTGTATATGTATATATGGTGTATTTTTCGGGTTTTAAAGTCTGTTCCGATGGAGCTTTGTGTGTGTCTGTGTGCGCATGTGTGTGTGTTTATGGGTAATGGACACTCATTGGACTGTCTGTGTATATGTGTTTTGTGTGTGTATATATGTGTGTGTTTGCGTGTGTGTGTGTGTGTGTGTGTGTGTGTGTATATATATATATATATATATATGGGGGTGTATGTATGTGTGTGTATCTATTTGTGTATTTGTGTGTTTATATGTATGCATGCATATTGTGTGTGTCCTTGTCTATATGCATATTTGTGTGTACATATGTATGTATATGGATATGTGTGTGCATGTGTAGATGTATATATGTTTGTATGGATATGTATGTGTGTATATTTGTATGTGTTTGTGCATATATATACATGTGTGTATGAATGTGTGCATGTGCATATGTATATGAGTGTATGTGTATATGTATATATGGTGTATTTTGGGGGTTTTTAAGTCTGTTCCGCTGGGGTTTGTGTGTGTGTGTGTGCGCATGTGCGTTTGTGTTTATGGGTGATGGACACTCATTGGACTGTTAGGTGTATTGTGTCCAAATTTCGTGTCAATTCGTCCAGTAGTTTTTGAGTTATGTTAATCCCACAAACGAACATTACATTCTTGTTTATATAGATCATATATTTCAAAGAGACTCAAATGCCATGTAGTGTAACCCTATTCTGCCATACAGGAAAAGCACAGTCAAAGCATTCCGGATAGATGACCAAAATGATAAAACTCCTAACAATGCCACAATCCAACTTTCCCCCTTCTTTTTGCACACATAAAGAAAGTAAGGAGTTAAGAAAGCGTTATGGAAAGACGAACCGAAGTGACAATAAGCCACCTTACCTATAGTTCCACGGCCAATGCTGCAGCTCAGAAAAGAAACTCCAAATTACGATGCGGGTCAGTTACTGCTCACAATGAAATGCCTCCCATTCTTGGTCACCAGGAAAGGGTTTCACAGATAGCTTATCGGCCGGAACAGCTGCAAAAGAGTAAAGCAAAAGGAGAAGGGGAGATTACAAGAAGGGCCAGGGGTCACAAGAAGTACAAGAACATGGCACAAATCTCATGGCTTGAAAAGAAATAAAAGCCCAGCAATGTCTCCTTCCAGTGACCCAAATTATTACATACTTTGAAACACAAACCAGGTCACACTTTGGGAGCAACAGTGGGAAAAACAATCCACACAATTCTATTCTTGAAGGCTTTCATGGCCGGAATCACTGGATTGCTGTGAATTTTCCAGGTTGTATGGCTATGTTCCAGAAGCATTCTCTCCTGACGTTTCGCCTGCATCTATGGCAGGCATCCTCAGAGGTCGTAAGGTCTATTGTGAACTAGGACAAGTGGGGTTTATATATCTGTGGAAGGTCCAGGGTGGGAGAAAGAACTCTTGTCTGTTGGAGGCAGGTGTGTTGCAGCTGGCCACACTGATTAGCACTGAATAACAATAACAATAATAATAATAATAATTTATTTACACACCTGGAATATTGTGTCACACCTGGAATATTGTGTCCAATTCTGGGCACCACAATTCAAGAGAGATATTGACAAGCTGAAATGTGTCCAGAGGAGGGCGACTAAAATGATCAAGGGTCTGGAGAACAAGCCCTATGAGGAGCGGCTTAAGGAGCTGGGCATGTTTAGCCTGAAGAAGAGAAGGCTGAGAGGGTATATGATAGCCATGTATAAATAAGTGAGAGGAAGCCACAGGGAGGAGGGAGCAAGCTTGTTTTCTGCTTCCTTGGAGACTAGGACGCAAGGGAACAATGGCTTCAAACTACAAGAGAGGAGATTCCATCTGAACACGAGGAAGAACTTCCTGACTGTGAGAGCCGTTCAGCAGTGGAACTCTCTGCCCCGGAGTGTGGTGGAGGCTCCTTCTTTGGAAGCTTTTAAACAGGGGCTGCATGGCCATCTGTCAGGGGTGATTTGAATGCAACATTCCTGCTTCTTGGCAGAATGGGGTTGGACTGGATGGCCCATGAGGTCTCTTCCAACTCTTTGATTCTATGATTCTATGATTTATACCCCGATCAATCTCCCCCAGGTGACTCGGGGCGGCTTACATAAGGCCATGCCCATCAATACAATAAACACAGTATTACACAAAAACATAAAATGCAAAAACCCCCAATATAATAGACAACACAGCAATATAAAATCAAAACATCAAAACACAAAGAATTTCACTGGCCATATAGCCTGAAAAAACCTACAACAACACAAGGAATTTCACTGGACAGAACCAAATCAAGAATAAAAATTTAAATTATTAAAAGCACTAGGAGATAGGCAATGCAAAATTGTTGTGAATAGCCTTGCAGCTTCAAGGTCTGGCTTCTTACTGCCTGGGGGAATCCTTTGTTGGGAGGTGTTCGCTAGCCTTAGGAGCCCCTGGTGGTGCAAGGGCTAAACCCTTGTGCTGGCAGAAGTACTAACCAAAATGTCGGCGGTTCAAATCCAGGAAGTGGGATGAGCACCCATCTGCCAGCTCCAGCTTCCCATGCAGGGACATGAGAGAGGCCTCCCACAAGGATGGTAAAACATCCAGGTGTTCTCTGGGGAACATCCTTGCAGACAGCCAATTCTCTCACAACAGAAGCAACTTGCAGTTTCTCAACTCACTCCTGACATGCACACACACACACACACACACACACACAAAGCTGTGATTGTTTCCTGTCTGGAATTCCCTTGCTTTCTGAGTATTATTCTTTATTCCAGATAGGAATCAATCAGACTGTGAGAGCCATTCAGCAGTGGAACTCTCTGCCCCGGAGTGTGGTGGAGGCTCCTTCTTTGGAAGCTTTTAAACAGGGGCTGGATGGCCATCTGTCAGGGGTGATTTGAATGCAATATTCCTGCTTCTTGGCAGAATGGGGTTGGACTGGATGGCCCATGAGGTCTCTTCCAACTCTTTGATTCTATGATTCTAGGGGCAGCTAACACCTCCCAACAAAGGATTCCCCAGGCAGTAAAAAGCCAGACCTTGAAGCTGCAAGGCTATTCAATGCTAATCAATGTGGCTAGTTGCAACACACCTGCTTCAAACAGACAAAGAGTTCAGTTCTTGTGGGTTTTTTCGGGCTATATGGCCATGTTCTAGAGGCATTTTCTCCTGACGTTTCGCCTGCATCTATGGCAAGCTTCCTCAGAGGTGAGGTCAAAGAGTTCTTCTTCCACTCTGGACATCCCACAGATATATAAACCCCACTTGTCCTACTTTCCAACAGACCTCACAACGTCTGAGGATACCTGTCATAGATTCAGGCAAAACGTCAGGAGAGAATGCTTCTGGAACCTGGCCAGAAAATCCACAACAACCTAATCTCTGATTTATGGCAACCCTAAAGTGATTTTATCACTGTGCCGTTGTTGTTTTGGAGGGCGGAACTATTTTGTGCAAACCTAAATTGTGCACAAGACATTTTATGTTCCTAAAGTGTATTGAAACACCTCCAACATGGTAAAAAATTGCAAGCATACCAAAGTTAATAGTATACCAGGGAAGCTATTAAGTCAAGGAACATTACCCCCTTTCCATGTATTACACACACACACACACGCATATATATATAATTCTCCACTTTGTTTTTATTACATTGTTCAAACCTCAAAGTGGGAAAATATGGGCATGAGCTCTCAAGGAGACAGAAAACTCCACTAACAATGAACAATTATAGACTGTTGTAGTAATTAGCAGAAAGAAATTAAGCAGAGATGAATGCAAAATTCCACATTTAGGCATCCAAACCAAAGGCACACTCAGAGGATGGGACAGTGGTGTGATGCTGCAGCAAAATCTATATAAATAAAAATGTAATGTTCATTTGTGGGATTAACATAAGTCAAAAACCACTGAACGAGTTGCCGCCAAATGTGGACACAAGACACCTAACAACCCATTGTATGTCCTTCATTCAAAAAAATTGATTTTGTCATTTGGGAGTTGTAGTTGCTGGGATTTATAGTTAACCTATAATCAAAGAGCATTCTGAACTCCACCAGTGATGGAATTGAACCAAACATGGCACACAGGACTCCCATGACCAACAGAAAACACTAGAAGGGTTTGGTGGGCATTGACCTTGAGTTTGGGAGTTGTAGTTAACCTACATCCAGAGAGCACTGTGGACTCAAACAATGATGGATCTGAATCAAACTTGGCACGAATATTCCATATGTCCAACTAGGAAAGAAGAAAGCGCAATAGCCGGGTTGCAGCTAAACGTCAAAAAAGCCAAGATTATGGCAACAAGAATGATTGACAACTGGAAAATAGAGGGAGAAACCGTGGAGGCCGTGACAGACTTTGTATTTCTAGGTGCAAAGATGACTGCAGATGCAGACTGTGGCCAGGAAATCAGAAGACGCTTCCTTCTTGGGAGGAGAGCAATGTCCAGTCTCGATAAAATAGTAAAGAGTAGAGACATCAGACTGGCAACCAAGATCCATTGCCTAGTCAAAGCCATGGTATTCCCTGTAGTCACCTACAGATGTGAGAGCTGGACCTTCGGGAAGGCTGAGCGAAGGAAGAGAGATGCTTTTGAGCTGTGGTGTTGGAGGAAAGTGCTGAGAGTGCCTTGGACTGCGAGAAGATCCAACCAGTCCATCCTCCAGGAAATAAAGCCCAGCTGCTCACTGGAGGGAAGGAGACTAGGGACAAAGTTGAAGTACTTTGGCCACATCATGAGGAGACAGGAAAGCCTAGAGAAGACGATGATGCTGGGGAAAGTGGAAGGCAAAAGGAAGAGGGGCCGACCAAGGGCAAGATGGATGGATGGCATCCTTGAAGTGACTGGACTGACCTTGAGGGAGCTGGGGGTGGTAACGGCCGACAGGGAGCTCTGGCGTGGGCTGGTCCATGAGGTCACGAAGAGTCAGAGACGACTGAACGAATGAACAACAACAACAACCAACTAGGAACACAGATGGAGTTTGGGGGAAATAGACCTTGACATTTGGGAGTTGTAGTTACTGGGATTTATAGTTTACCTAAAATCAAAGAGCATTCTGAACCCCACCAATGACAGAATTGGAGGAAACTTCCCACACAGAACCCCCATGACCAACAGAAAATACTTAAGGCCATCCAGTCCAACTCCCTTCACCAGGGCAAGAAAACATAATCAAAGCCCTCCTGACAAAGAGCCATCCAGCCATAGATATAGATAGATAGATAGATAGATAGATAGATAGATAGATAGATAGATAGATAGATAGATAGATATGATTCACACACAGAGAGATATAGTATCATAGATTTGAAAGGGACCCCTAAAGAAGGACAATTATATGTTGTATGTTCCGGAGTGGGCAAACCAGACAATCTCGCCATCAACACTGACAAAGAAAGAACAAGAAATGCTGTTTAGCCACAAGCAGAAAGACATTACATGTATTAGAAACCAACACTTTCTCATTACTCTATTTTCCAGATCACCAGAGTGGGCCACAGCAACGCGTGGCAGGGGACAGCTAATAGATAAATATTGCCTTTGTTTCAATTAATAGAAACATATTTTTCAAGAGAAGGGAAGGAATAGCCCCCCACCCCCCGCCCCAACTATATTCTACAGCAGTGGTTCTCAACCTTCCTAATGCCGTGACCCCTTAATCCAGTTCCTCATGTTGTGGTGACCCCCAACCATAACATTATTTTCGTTGCTACTTCAAAATTGCAATTTTGTTACTGTTATGAATCACAATGTAAATATCTGCTATGCAGGATGTATTTTCATTCACTGGACCACATTTGGGACAAATACCCAATACGCCCAAATTTGAAAACTGGTGGGGTTGGGGGAGTTGATTTTGTCATTTGGGAGTTGTAGTTGCTGGGATTTATGGTTCACCTACAATCAAAGAGCATTCTGAACTCCATCAACGATGGAATTGAACCACACTTGGGACACAGAACTCCCATGACCAACAGAAAACACTGGAAGGGTTTGGAGGCCACTGACCTTGAGTTTTCGAGTTGTAGTTCACTTACATACAGAGAGTAATGTGGTTTCAAACAATGATGGATCTGGACCAAACTTGGCAAGAATACTCATTATGCCCAAATGTGAACACTGGTGGAGTTTGGGAAAAATAGACCTTGACATTTGGGAGTTGTAGTTGCTGGGATTTATAGTTCACCTATATGCCCAAATGTGAACACTGTTGGGGGTTGGGTGGGGGGAGGATTTATTTTGACCAAACTTGGCATGACTACTTAATATGCCCAAATGTGAACAATCGTGAACATTTGACCTTGAGTTTTGGAGCTGTCCTTCACCTACATCCAGAGAGTATTGTGGATTCGAACAATGATGGATCTCAATCAAACTTGTCAACAACTTAAATACTTAATATGCCCAAATGTGAACACTGGTGGAGTTTGGGAAAAATAGACTTTGTCATTTGGGAGTTGTAGTTGCTGGGATTTATAGTTCACCTACAATCAAAGAGCATTCTGAACTCCACCAATGATGGAATTGAACCACACTTGGGACACAGAACTCCCATGACCAACAGAAAACACTAGAAGAGTTTGGTGGGTTCCTTGAGTTTTGGAGTTATAGTTCACATAAATCCAGAAAGCACTGTGGACTCAAGCAATAATAGATCTGGACCAAACTTGACACAATACTCAATATGCCCAAATGTGAACACTGTTGGGAGTTGGGAGTTAGGAGGAGGATTTATTTTGACCAAACTTGGCATGACTACTTAATATGCCCAAATGTGAACACTCGTGAACATTTGACCTTGAGTTTTGGAGTTGTTCTTCACCTACATCCAGAGTGTACGGTGGATTCAGACAATGATGGATCTGGACCGAACTTGACAAAATACTCAATATGCCCAAATGTGAACACTGGTGGAGTTTGGGGTAAATAGACCTTGACATTTGAAGGTTGTAGTTGCTGGGATTTATAGTTCATCTACAATAAAAGAGCATCCTGAACTCCACCAATGATAGAATTGGCCCAAACTTGGCACACAGAATTCCCATGACCAACAGGAAATACTGGAAGAGTTTGGTTCGCTCCTTGAGTTTTAGAGTTGTAGTTTACCTACATCCAGAGAGCACTGTGGACTCAAACAATGATGAATCTGGACCAAACATCGCACGGATACTTAATATGCCCAAATGTGAACACTGGCGGAGTTTGAGGAAAATAGACCTTGACATTTGGGGGTTGTTGTTGCTGGGATTTATAGTTCACCTACAATCAAAGAGCATTCTGAACCCCACCAATGACAGAATTGGGGCAAACTTCCCACACAGAACCCCCATGAACAACAGAAAATAAAAACGATAGAACTGGGCCAGACTTCCCACACAGAACCCCCCTGCCTTGAAGGGACTCGCTGCCATGAGACTCCCACAAGCCTTGCATGCTCTTCCTCGCCGTCGGGAAGTAGCAACCAATAGTGAAAGGACCAAGGCAGAGACATCTCCAGCTCATCCCCTGTTTGGGTATCAGCCAGCACGTCAACGACTCAAATCAATAAATAGTTTTCTAAGATCTACAGAGACACTCGCTGGAACACCTCAGCAAGTGAGAGTCCAAAAGTGGCAGGCTCAAACCCAGAACCTCAATCAATGGCTGATACCAAATGAGAGACTCCCCCTTGGGCACACAGAAGACTGGGCGACTTGGAAGGAGCTGAACAGAGTGCGCTCTGCCACCACGAGATGCAGAGCCAATCTTAACAAATTGGGCTACAGGGTGGAATCCACAACATGCGAGTGTGGAGAAGTGCAAACCACTGAGCACCTGCTGCAATGCACCCTGAGCCCAGCCACATGCACAATGGAGGACCTTCTTGCGGCAACACCAGAGGCACTCCAAGTGGCCAGATACTGGTCAAAGGACATTTAATCAACTACCAAGCTTGCAAAGTTTGTTTGTTTGTAGTTTGTTAAAAAATGCAATACAACTGTTTGATTTTCTCCTGACATGATAAATTTTAAAAAACCCGAATAAATCTATGATTAAACAGAGTTTAGTAAAAGGAGCTGAAGCATGTTTGGTTTCCCTTTTAGATTCCAATTCCAGTGGTAGAAGATGAGTCAGTTTATGATCCTCAGACTAATATTGGCAGAAGGCCTCCCTAGGCTTAGTCAGCCCTCTAAAAGAAAAAACTAAAAACCCTAGAAAACCAGATATGAAGCAATGCGCTAGAACATTAGGAACGGGATCCAAAATGCAGCAATAACAACTTTTTAAAAAGCACGAGAAAAATGCCAGGAATGAATAATGGGAAAACTTACAGCTGTTATGTACTAGGACCAAAGCCATTTGGCATTCCCACCCTATGCAAAACTAGGGAAGGCGCAGAGCAATATATATATATCTATCTATATATCTATATATATAATAAAGAAGAGTGTTTGTTTGTATCGGACAGAGGAAGGGCGGACGGTGTATGTGGCAGCGTTCTGATTGGCTGCCGCTGTGGTGCTATTTGCATATGGTCTCTGATTGGGCAGCTTCAATAGGAGCCCCTGGTGGAGAAGAGAGTTCATGGCAGAAACGAGGCATGACAGAAGGAAATTTGCATATGGTCTCTGATTGGCCAGCCTCAAATCCAACATTCCGAGATGAGAAAGAGAGGAAAGGAAAGGCCGGGGGCTGGGTCACAACACTCCCAATACAGACTGAAATAGGCACACAGAGCCCCCATCACCCACTCGACATCCTACTGCAGTTTGGAGGAGGATGAACCATGGATGATGGGACTTGCAGTACCACCACTCACATTCTGAGACCGCTGTTAACCTTATCCAATGATGTTCAGGACCAAACTTCCCACAGAGACCTCTCATGACCCACTTTACGTCCTGGTGTGGTTTGGCCAGGGATGGACCGTGGATTATAGGACTTGCAGTACCATTGCTCATTCTTCAGACCACTGCAACCCTCATCCAATTACCAATAAATACCAAACTTGGCACACTGAGTCTCCATGACGCACTCTATATCCAGGTGCAGTTTGAAGGAGGATGCACCATGGATGATGGGACTTGCAATACCTGCACTCCCTTCCTAAGACCATTATAACTGCCAACAATGATGGATCAGGACCACAATTTACACAGAGAGCCCGCATAACTCACTCTACATCCTGGTGCGGTTTGGAAGAATTTGACAATGGATGATGGGACTTGCAGTCACTTCACTCACTTCCTGAGACCACTGAGACCCTCGCCAATGACTCATCAAGACTAAACTTGGCACATGGAGCTTCAATGACCCACTCTACATCCTGGAGCAGCTTGGAGGACGACAGACCATGGATGATGGGACTTCAAGTACCTCCACTACCCAAGACTGCTGCAAAACTCATCTAATGACCAATCAAGACCAAAGTTGGCACACAGAGCCCCCATGACCCACTCTACATCCTGCTGCAGTTTTGGAGAAGGGTGGACCATGGATGATGGAACTTCCAGTACCTTCACTCACATTCTGAGACCTCTGCAAACCTCATCCAATGACGGATCAAGACCAAACTTGGCACATAGACCTCTCATGACCCACTTTACGTCCTGGTGTTATTTGGAACAATTTGGAGATGGATGATGGGACTTGCAGTACCTTTGCTCACTTCCTGAGACCACTGAGACCCTCGCCAATGACTAATCAAGACTAAACTTGCCACATGGAGCTCCAATGACCCACTCTACATCCTGCTGCAGTTTGGAGGAGGACAGACCATGGATGATGGGACTTCAAGTACCTCCACTCCCTTCCAAAGATTGCTGCAACCCTCTTCTAATGACCAATCAAGACCACACTTGGCACACAGAGCCCCCATGATCCACTCTACATCCTGCTGCAGTTTGAAAGGGGATGGACTTTGGATGATGGGGCTTGCAATACCTTCACTCACTTACTGACACCACTGCCACCCTCATCTAATGACTGATAAAGACCAAACTTGGCACACAGAGCCCCCATGACCCACTCTATATCCTGCTGCTGTTTGTAGGAGGATGGCCCATGGATGATGGGACTTCAAGTACCTTCACTCACTTCCTGAAAATAATGCAGCCGTTATCCAAAGACCAATAAAGACCAAACTTGGCATACAGAACCGCCATTACCCACTTTCTCTAATAACCCGGGCAACGCCGGGTCCCTAAGCTAGTGATTAATAAAAATAAGACATCCTCTGAAAATAAGCCATAGTATGTCTCCTTGAGGAACAATAAATATAAGCAGTGTCTTGTTTTTGGGGAAATACAGTAATAGGGTTCCCATCACTATGCCTCTATATAGGTCTTTTTCAACTCCTAAACATTTGAAAACATACATAAGAAGCACAATAGTCCAAGAAAGACTGACTAGACTTGCAGTCTTGAGTGCCCACTGAAGTTTATCAATTGAACCTGATTTCTTTCAAAGTGTATTGACACAGTTTTCAAGTGTTTCCAACAGACGTTGTGGTATTCTTTTGTAACTATAAATTACCAATTAACTGTCATTTTCAGTTATTTTAAGACTTGGAACTTTGGAACTAAAATAGAAAATTGATTTAATTACGTCTATATAAAATACTAGCCGTCCCCTGCCACACGTTGCTGTGGCCTAGTATATAATAAAGAAGAGTGTTTGTATCGGACAGAGGAATTGTGGAGGGCGGAGGGCGGAGGGCGGACGGTGTATGTGCCAGCGTTCTGATTGGCCAGCCAGAAAGTTCCAACATTCCGATTGGCTGGGCAGCGCTGCTATTTGCATATGGTCTCTGATTGGCCAGCTTCAAGAGGAGCCCCTGGTGGAGAAAAGAGTTCATGACAGAAACGGAGTCATGAGAAGGAAATTTGCATATGGTCTCTGATTGGCCAGCCTCAATTCCAACATTCCGAGATGAGAAAGAGAGGAAAGGAAAGGCCGGGGGCTGGGTCAGAACACTACCAATACAGACCGAAATAGGCACACAGAGCCCCCATCACCCACTCTACATCCTACTGCAGTTTGGAGGACTATGAACCATGGATGATGGGACTTGCAGTACCACCACTCACATTCTGAGACCGCTGTTAACCTTATCCAATGACTGATCAGGACCAAATTTCACACAGAGACCTCTCATGACCCACTTTACGTCCTGGTGTGGTTTGGCCGAGATGGACCGTGGATTATGGGACTTGCAGTACCACTGCTCAATTCTTCAGACCACTGCAACCCTCATCCAATTACCGATAAATACCAAACTTGGCACACTGAGTCTCCATGACGCACTCTACATCCAGGTGCAGTTTGAGGGAGGATGCACCATGGATGATGGAACTTGCATTACCTGCACTCCCTTCCTAAGACCATTACAACTGCCAACGATGATGGATCAGGACCACAATTTACACAGAGAGCCTGCATAACTCACTCTACATCCTGGTGCGGTTTGGAAGAATTTGACAATGGATGATGGGACTTGCAGTCACTTCACTCACTTCCTGAGACCACTGAGACCCTCGCCAATGACTCATCAAGACTAAACTTGGCACATGGAGCTTCAATGACCCACTCTACATCCTGGAGCAGTTTGGAGGATGACAGACCATGGATGATGGGACTTCAAGTACCTCCACTATCCAAGACTACTGCAAAACTCATCTAATGACCAATCAAGACCAAAGTTGGCACACAGAGCCCCCATGACCCACTCTACATCCTGCTGCAGTTTTGGAGAAGGGTGGACCATGGATGATGGAACTTCCAGTACCTTCACTCACATTCTGAGACCTCTGCAAACCTCATCCAATGACGGATCAACACCAAACTTGGCACATAGACCTCTCATGACCCACTTTACGTCCTGGTGTTATTTGGAAAACTTTGGAGATGGATGATGGGACTTGCAGTACCGTTGCTCACCTCCTGAGACCACTGAGACCCTCGCCAATGACTAATCAAGACTAAACTTGCCACATGGAGCTCCAATGACCCACTCTACATCCTGGTGCAGTTTGGAGGAGGACAGACCATGGATGATGGGACTTCAAGTACCTCCACTCCCTTCCAAAATTGCTGCAACCCCCTTCTAATGACCAATCAAGACCACACTTGGCACACAGAGCCCCCATGATCCACTCTACATCCTGCTGCAATTTGAAAGGGGATGGACTTTGGATGATGGGACTTGCAATACCTTCACTCACTTACTGACACCACTGCCATCCTCATCTAATGACTGATAAAGTCCAAACTTGGCACACAAAGCCCCCATGACCCACTCTATATCCTGCTGCTGTTTGTAGGAGGATGGCCCATGGATGATGGGACTTCAAGTACCTTCACTCACTTCCTGAAAATAATGCTGCCATTATCCAAAGACCAATAAAGACCAAACTTGGCATACAGAACCGCCATTACCCACTTTCTCTAATAACCCGGGCAACGCCGGGTCCCCAAGCTAGTATATATATATTTGTAATAAAGGGAGCAGAAATACAATCCATCAGGCTCGTTTGCGGAATGTAAACAACACCCTGCGACAAAATGTGAGCCACATTGCCAAGCCTCGCTTTCACAACAAGATATGGACTCAAAACCATTCCTACCAATGTTCCCGTATTAGTTTCTCCAATGTTGCATTGACAATCAACTGGGATTTGCAAAATCAAAATATTTGTTTTCAGATGGCTTTATTCATCACTGCAATTGTGATTATGGAAATACAGAGAGTCTTTGAGAAAACATAATACATTGAAGCCTCAACCTAGTCGACCTACCAAACTGGAAGTCAATTCCATGATAAAGGGTCTGGAGAACAAGCCCTATGAGGAGCGGCTTAAGGAGCTGGGCATGTTTAGCCTGAAGAAGAGAAGGCTGAGAGGAGATATGATAGCCATGTATAAATATGTGAGAGGAAGCCACAGGGAGGAAGGAGCAAGCTTGTTTTCTGCTTCCTTGGAGACTAGGACGCGGAACAATGATTTCGAACTACAAGAGAGGAGATTCCATCTGAACATTAGGAAGAACTCCCTGACTGTGAGAGCCGTTCAGCAGTGGAACTCTCTGCCCCGGAGTGTGGTGGAGGCTCCTTCTTTGGAAGCTTTTAAACAGAGGCTGGATGGCCATCTGTCAAGGGTGATTTGAATGCAATATTCCTGCTTCTTGGTAGAATGGGGTTGGACTGGATGGCCCAGGAGGTCTCTTCCAACTCTTTGATTCTATGATTCTATGAATTCAATTAACCTATTCTAGGGTTGTTGTGAGTTTTCCCGGCTGTATGGCCATGTTCCAGAAGCATGCTCTCCTGACATTTCACCCACATCTATGGCAGGCATCCTCAGAGGTTGTGAGTTCTGTTGGAAACTAGGAAAATTGGGTTTATATATCTATGAAATAATGTCCAAGGTGGGAGAAAGAAGTCTGTTTGGGGCAAGTGTGAATATTACAACTGGCCACCTTAATTACAACTGAAGAACCTGGCAACTTCAAAGCCTGGTGGTTTCCTGCCTGGGGGAATCCTTTGTTAGCTGGCCCTGATTGATTCTTGTCTGGAATTCCCCTGTTTTTGGGTGTTGCTCTTTATTTACTGTCCTGATTTTAGAGTATTTTAATATTTGTTCATTTTCATGGTGTCCTCCTTTCTGTTGAAGTTGTTTTTTTGAGCAATCAGTAAACAATCAGGGCCAGCTAACACATCCGAACAAAGGAATCCCCCAGGCAGCAACCAGCCAGGCTTTGAAGCTTCCAGGCTATTCTCCAAGGAGGAGGGCGACCAAAATGATCAAGGGTCTGGAAAACAAGCCCTATGAGGAGCGGCTTAAAGAGCTGGGCATGTTTAGCCTGAAGAAGAGAAGGCTGAGAGGGGATATGATAGCCATGTATAAATATGTGAGAGGAAGCCACAGGGAGGAGGAGGGAGCAAGCTTGTTTTCTGCTTCCTTGGAGACTAGGACGCGGAACAATGGCTTCAAACTACAAGAGAGGAGATTCCATCTGAACATGAGGAAGAACTTCTTGACTGTGAGAGCCATTCAGCAGTGGAACTCTCTGCCCCGGAGTGTGGTGGAGGCTCCTTCTTTGGAAGCTTTTAAGCAGAGGCTGGATGGCCATCTGTCAGGGGTGATTTGAATGCAATATTCCTGCTTCTTGGCAGAATGGGGTTGGAGTGGATGGCCCGTGAGGTCTCTTCCAACTCTTTGCTTCTATGATTCTATTCAATGCTAATCAAGCTGGCCAATGGCAACATTCACACTTTCCTCAAGCAGACAAGAGTTCTTTCTCCTGTCCTGAACAAAGTAATCCCCCAAGCAGCAACCAGCCAGGCTTTGAAGCTTCCGGGCTATTCAATGCTAATCAAGCTGGCTAATGGCAACATTCACACTTGCCTCAAGCAGACAAGAGTTCTTTCTCCCGTCCTGGATATTCCACAGATAGATAGATAGATAGATAGATAGATAGATAGACAGACAGACAGACAGACATCCCACTTGTCTGGTTTCCAACAGACCCTATAACCTCTGAGGATGCTGCCACAGATGTGGGTGAAACGTCAGGAGAGAATGCTTCTGGAACATGGCTATACAGCCCGAAAAACTCACAGCAATCCAGTGATTCCACCCATGAAAGCCTCTGACAGCACACTGGTCTATTCTAGTTGGGATCACCAATTGGATAAAGACCTAATAAAGTAAATAAGTTGCAGGGTGCATCTACACTGTTGAATTAATGCAGTTTGACACCACTTGAACTGCCATAGCGTAATGCTATGGAATCCCACAAGTTGCAGTTTGGTGAGTCCTCAGCACTACTTGGCAAACAAGGCTAAAGATCTTGTAAAACTACAATTCCCATGATTCCATAATGTTGAGGCATAACAGTTAAAGTGAAAACTACCTCCTTAATGCAAAAACCTAGTACTATAGGAAGAAGTACCATACAAAAATATCAATAGGTTTATTCAACGTACAAAAAAGAGTATTTCAATGTATTTTCAGCATACATTTTGTCCAACGCTAACAATATGTGTGTGCAAAATGAATCCCGCTATTTCCCAACTCAAGCTTTGTTGCATGGTTTATTGTGACATGCTGTTGGAAGTCCAACACCCAAAATCTGTTCTCTGCTACCAACCTCTCGATGCCAATGCTGCTAAAAAGCCTCCAACTAGACAGAAGACAAGAAAAGGTTGAAAGAACAAATGAAAAAGGTTATGTGCAAAGGAATTTCTTTTGTCCAGAGGCATTTGTTGAGCTGCTTTGAGTCTCCTTTGGAAGAGATAAGTGGGGTATAAATAAAAAAATAATTATAAGGAATGTCCCGATTCAATAGAAAGCACTGATTCTCCAAAATCACTTCCTCCGCATCATTTTATCTATCTCTATCTGGCCTCCCCTTCTCACCTTTTTGCTGAACCAATCTGCCGGGAAGATTTTCCGGTTTCTACATTACATTTTGCTTTGTATTTTCTGACAAGCTGTCTGAAACGTCAGTTAAAATGAAGGCGATAATGACTGCTGCTAATTAGTCTCATATTGGACCTAGTGATGATCACCAAAACCTTGTAAATACAGGAAAAGGCAATGACAGCAATGCAGCTCAAAATCATAGCTTGAAAGCTTCAACGCCCATTGCAGAACACCATACTTCTCCTGCCAAAACCAAGGTCACAACAACATTTGTTAGAGAACTCCAATATGCTGATGACGACGACATCTGTGCACATTCAGAATAAGACCTACAAGCTACTCTAAACAACTTCGCAGAAGCATGTGAGAAGCTCAGCCTGTCATTGTACATCGAGAAAACCAAAGTGCTCTTCCAGCAGTCACCAGCCAATCCCTCTCCAATGCCAGAAATAATAATAATAGTAATAATAATAATAATAATAATAATAACATTTATTTGTACCCTGCTACCATCTCCCCAAGGGACTCGGTGCGGCTTACATGAGGCCAAGCCCACAGTACATCAATAAACAAAGCAATAACAAAACAATCAAAGCAATACGATTAATATAAATCACATAACAAAAAATAAACAATAAATCAACAGTAACAAACAAGCATTTAAAACCAATGGCCGGGCCAAATGTAATAGATTAAAATTAAAAATAATGCTGGACATGAGCAAGGTAGGATATAACTGGGATAGAATTTTCAAGGAGAAATGAAGGAACGCAGTCAGTCCTAAATCAATGATAAAGTGCATTTTGAGGGCATATTGCTGAGAGTTTTCCTTATTTTGGGAAGGCACACTGGAACAACCATGTTTTCAGGCTCCTCCTAATACAGTTTAATGGTGTAACATTAGAAAATGTTGACCATTTCCGCTCTCTTGGCAGCCGCCTCTCCACAAAAGTCAATATTGACACTGAAATACAACACCGTCTGAGCTCTGTGAGTGCAGCATTCTTTCGAACGAAGCAGAGAGTGTTTGAGGACCAAGACAGCCGTAGGGAGACCAAGATACTTGCTTATAAAGTGACTGCCCTTCCAACCCTCTTATATGCCTGCGAAACGTGGACTGTCTACAGACATCACACTCAACTCCTGGAACGATTCCATCAGAGTTGCCTCCGAAAAATCTTGCAAACCTCTTGGGACAACAGGCGGACAAACATCAGCGTGCTGGAAGGAGCAAAGACCACCAGCATTGAAGCGATGGTCCTCTGCCATTAACTCCGCTGGGCAGGCCACGTTGTCTGGATGCCTGACCACCGTTTCCCAAAGCAGTTGCTCTACTCTGAAGTTAATAACAGAAAACGAAATGTTGGTGGACAGGAAAAGAGATTTAAAGATGGCCTCAAAGCCAACCTTAAAATCTCTGGCATAGACACTGAGAACTGGGAAGCCCTGGCCCTTGAGCGCTCCAGCTGGAGGTCAGCTGTGACCAGCAATGCTACAGAATTCGAGGAGGCACGAGTGGAGGGCGAAAGAGAGAAACATGCCAGGAGGAAGGCGCATCAAGCCAACCCCGACCAGGACCACCTTCTACCTGGAAACCAATGCCCTCACTGTGGGAGAAGATGCGGGTCAAGAATAGGGCTCCACAGCCACCTACGAACCCACAAGGAAACGCATAATGGAAGACCATCTTACTCGTCCAACGAGGGATCGCCTAAGTAAGTAAGTAAGTAAGTAAGTCATCCCCTTCCCCATCACTCCCAGACCCATCACTCCCAGAAAAACCCATGAAAGACTCTTCATGAAAGCCCATGAAAGCCACAGGGAGGAGGGAGCAAGCTTGTTTTCTGCTTCCCTGGAGACTAGGACGCGGAACAATGGCTTCAAACTACAAGAGAGGAGATTCCATCTGAATATAAGGAAGAACTTCCTGACTGTGAGAGCTGTTCAGCAGTGGAACTCTCTGCCCCGGAGTGTGGTGGAGGCTCCTTCTTTGGAAGCTTTTAAACAGAGGCTGGATGGCCATCTGTCAGGGGTGATTTGAATGCAATATTCCTGCTTCTTGGCAGAATGGGGTTGGACTGGATGGCCCATGAGGTCTCTTCCAACTCTTTGATTCTATGATTCTATGATTCTTCGTCTGTGGGAGCAGTAAGTATATCCCGGGTCCTTTTCCTCTGTTGCTCTTCATCTAACTCTTGAGCACTCCTTTTCCCTCTTCTGACACCCATACAACCAGTTGCAGTGCTGCTAACAGGGTGTACTACAACACTGCCACTTCAAGTAAGATAAATATTGTCACAATCTTAAAGTTGGAAGGGACTACAACCTCTTGCCATGCAGAAATATTCAACTAAAACCCTCCTGAAAGGGGTCCATCTAACATTTGTTTAAAGACCTACAAAGACAGAAGAGTCTACCATCCTCCTTCCAAAGAAGGAGCCTCCACCACACTCCGGGGCAGAGAGTTCCCCTGCTGAACGGCTCTCACAGTCAGGAAGTTCTTCCTCATGTTCCAGTGGAATCTCTACCAAGGTTTCAGATATACCTTCTCTGAGAAATGTCTTTCCAAATCTTTATTGTTCCAGCTTCTCTATCCCTTTCTGTACTTTCTCCCTCTCTAACACTCTCATTTTGGAGGTGCAATTACCCAAACGGGTCACCCTGCTCCAAGTGCAGTCACGCTACCGAGTCGTACGAGGGCATTACGATACCGGCAATTTTTATTTTCGATCCGGCGCTAGCATCTCGCCGTGACAAATCCGTTGGTTTTCTGCTCCCAGCATCTGCGACTGGCCTAAACCATCCTGTGAAAGCTAATTGAGTCGGGGTGAGCCGACCCCGGAAAAAAAGGAGCCGGTTGCTGGGACTGCAAAGCAGAGCTTAGAAGCACAGCGGGTACAAACAGACCAGCTTTCTGTTTCAGCCCCGTTCCAGATGCTTGATCCATGGGCTAATCCTGAATTATTTTTTTGTTGTTGATGCTGTTGTTAAAAGAGCCTCTTGACCCAATTGTTTCCTTCTTTCTTACAGCCGTTCCTTGTAATCCTGGAGGAAGGAGAGCCAGCTCCGGAGCCGTGGCCTCCGACGGCTGCGTTTCCTGATAAGGAGCAAGCACAGCCATCCTTTTCTTTAGTGGCATTTTCTCCCTTACTTTCTCCTACTCTATAATGAGATAAAAAATTCTTAAATCATCCCAGGCTTTCGGTAACCCAGGATTAAGATGCGCTCTCTGCTTTGTGAACCTCACAAATGATATTGAACTATCAAATCTGAGCCTAAAATTGAGGCTGAATGATCTGAGCGCCGTATCTGCCACCAACACAAGACCGTCTTCTGTTTGCTCTTGGCTTAGGATCCTGCCCTTGGAGACTTCTCAAAGGTCTGAGTCATCAAGAAGCAAACCATCCCACATGCTAACAGCTGGTGTGGTGTATCACTTCACTGACTCATAGAGTTGGAAGACACTGCATGGGCCATCTAGTCCAACCCCCTGCCATGCAGGAAAAGCACCAAGTACCCCCTGACAGATGGCCATCCAGTCTCTGTTTAAAAATCTCCAAGGAAGATGCTTCCACCAGACTCCAAAGCAGGGAGTTCCACTGTTGAACAGGTCTTCTTATGGTCAAGACGCTCTTCCTAATGTCCAAGTGTAATCTCCTTTCCTGCAATTTGAACCCAATGCTCTGAGTCCTAGTTTCAAGGGCAGCAGAAAACAAGTCTGCTCCCTCTTCACATATTTATACATGGCTCTCATGTCTCCGGTCAACCTTCTCTTCTGCAGGCTAAACAGACCCAGCTCTTTAAGATGCTCCTCAAAAGGATTCATGGTCTCATAGAATCATAGAATCATAGAATCAAAGAGTTGGAAGAGACCTCATGGGCCATCCAGTCCAACCCCATTCTGCCAAGAAGCAGGAATATTGCATTCAAATCACCCCTGACAGATGGCCATCCAGCCTCTGTTTAAAAGCTTCCAAAGAAGGAGCCTCCACCACACTCCGGGGCAGAGAGTTCCACTGCTGAACGGCTCTCACAGTCAGGAAGTTCTTCCTTATGTTCAGGTGGAATCTCTACCAAGGTTTCAGATATACCTTCTCTGAGAAATGTCTTTCCAAATCTTTATTGTAACCTCTGGATCACATTGGAGCAAAGGTGACATTGCAAATCCATGAGCATGATAAAGATATTGACGAACTGGATTGTGTCCAGTGGAAAGTGGACCAAATGGTCAAAGGTCTGGAAGCCGGAAAACCCTGTGAGGGCTTCTTAGGAAGCTAAGGGAAGTTTGACAGATGACGTGCTGGTCATGTTTAAATAGAATCATAGAATCATAGAGATGGAAGAGACCTCGTGAGCTGTCCAGGCCAACCCAATACTGCCAAGAAGCAGGAAAATTGCATCCAAAGCACCTCCGACACGTACTTTCCTGGCAGTTGTTTGGTGAACAAAAATGAGCAAAATGAACAAAATCTGGCTACTGTTGGGGTTCAGCCTGAGTTTGAACTTGAACCTGATTTGTTCCTCCTGATGCTAATGAAAGTATATTTACTGATGCCAATGCTCCTGAAATTAGTGAGGAAGAAACTGCTGTAGGTTTGGAAAATGCCAATGTTCCTGAAATTAGTGAGGAAGGAACTTCTGTAGATTTGGAAAATGAAAGTACCAGTGTTCATGAGAATGTTTCAGAGGGAAGCCTTGAACTTTCCCTCCCTTCTGCACCTGTTAACTGTAATGACAACAGAAGGGGCCAAATTTGGGAAGACAGAAGTAAATCATTCAGTTTGCGTCGATCCTCCCGAATTCAAGAATTAAAAACATTGGCTTCAAAAAAGAAGGGCGGTTCACGGAACCAATTCTTGAGTTTTAATTGCCTTACGGCGGGCTGACTGTCTCAGTTCAGGCATCGTTTCAGAATTGATGAAGACCTTGGCAGTTCTCCCGGTTCCCTGGCCATAGTTTGGGAAGATTTCTAGGATATCAAGCACGGTTAGTGGATTGCTAACAGGTTCCAGTATTTCACAGTGAGGCTTTTGATTTTGCTTTGTCCATTTAAATTCATGTTTGCTGATTTTGCTGTGGCTTTTGACTTGCATTTTTCCTTTATTTTGTAACCATTTTTCTTCAATAAAAAAGGATTGTTTTTCACAGCCAAGTGTGGTGGATAGTTATCTTAGGGCCTCGTTCCCTGCTCTGGATTGCAACAGCTACCAGTATTCAAAAAAGCTCTAAAATTACAACAGCAAAACAACAGCGAGAAAACGATCAGGGACAGCTAATCACCTCTCAACAAAAGATTGCCCCAGGCACTAACAAGCCACACCAAACAACTGCCAGGCCATCAAATGCTAATCAAGGTGGTCAGTTGAAACATTCACACCTAGCTCCAGCAGACAAGAGTTCTTTGTCCCACCCTGGTCATTCCACAGATATATAAACCCATTTTCCTAGTTCCAACAGACCTCACTACCTCTGAGGATGCCTGCCATAGATGCAGGTGAAACGTCAGGAGAGAATGCTTCTAGAACAGCGTTTCTCAACCTGGAGGTCGGGACCCCTGGAGGGGTCGCCAAGGGGTGTCAGAGGTGTTGCCAAAGACACAATATTTTCTATTGATCATAGGGGGTTTGTGTGGGAAGTTTGGCCCAATTCTAACCTTGGTGGGATTCAGAATGCTCTTTGATTGTAGGTGAACTATAAATCCCAGTTACTACAACTCCCAATGTCAAGGTCTATTTTCCCCAAACTCCAGCAGAGTTCACATTTGGGCATATTGATTGTCATGCCAAATTTGGTCCAGATCTATTATTGTTTGAGTCCACAGTGCTCAATGCCCACCAGACCCTTCCAGTATTTTCTCTTGGTCATGGGAGTTCTGTATGCCAAGTTTGGTTCAATTCCATCACTGGTGGAGTTCGGAATGCTCTTTGATTGTAGGTGAACTATAAATCCCAGCAACTACAACTCCTAAATGTTAAGGTCTATTTTCCCCCAAACTCTACCAGTGTTCACATTTGAGTATCCATGCCAAATTTGGTCCAGATCCATCATTTTTTGAGTCCACAGTGCTCTCTGAATATAGGTGAACTACAACTCCCAAACTCAAGGTCAATACCCGCCAAACCCTTCTAGTATTTTCTGTTGGTCATGGGAGTTCTGTGTGCCAAGTTTCATTCAATTCCATCATTGGTGGAGTTCACAATGCTCTTTGATTGAAGATGAATTATAAATCCCAGCAACTACAACTCCTAAATGTTAAGGTCTATTTTCCCCCAAACTCTACCAGTGTTCAGATTTGAGTATCCATGCCAAGTTTGGTCCAGATCCATCATTTTTTGAGACCACAGTGCTCTCTGTATATAGGTGAACTACAACTCCCAAACTCAAGGTCAATGCCCGCCAAACCCTTTTAGTATTTTCTGTTGGTCATGGGAGTTCTGTGTGCCAAGTTTCGTTCAATTCCATCATTGTTGGAGTTGGGAATACTCTTTGATTGTAGGTGAACTATAAATCCCAGCAACAACAACTCCCAAATGACAAAATCAATCCCCCACCCAATGTCACCAGTGTTTAAATTTGGGCGTATCGGTTATTTGTGCCAAATTTGGTCCAGTGAATGAATATACATCCTGCATATCTGATATTTACATTATGCTTCATAACAGTAGCAAAATTGCAGTTGTGTAGTTGTTATGAAAATAATTTGCTGGTTGAGGGTCACGATAACAGGAGGAACTGTATTAAGGGGTCGCGGCATTAGGGAGGTTGAGAACCACTGCTCTAGAACATGGCCATATAGCCCAAAAAAAACTACAACAACAGGCTAGGGGTGCATCTACATTGTAGTACAGGCGCGGACAAACTTTGGCCCTCCAGGTGTTTTGGACTTGTGAGAGTTGTAGTCCAAAACACATGGAGTGGCAAAGTTTGTCCGCACCTGTACTACAATGTAGATGCACCCCTAGCCTGTTACATAGACCTGCAGTGATAAAACCAGAAGGAGAGATTTTTTGCATCTGCTAGTTAAACCCAGAAGGACTTGTTTGAAAAACCTTAAGAAAAAGACAACAAATTACCTCTAAATACACTTTCAAGAGCAAGGGTGAAGTGGCTGAGAACACTAAAAACAAATCTAAAACATGCGCAACGTAATGTCTTTAAAAACACTTCTATATGTGTGACCTTTAGAGCCAAAGGAGGCTGCAATTTCCAGATTCTCCTTCCACTCATAAATGCACTCACAACTCAGCCCTTTGGCTTTTAAGGTGTCATTCCTCGTTGAGAACAACTATTTTGGTCTGCTGCTTCTAAATTATCCACGTGTTTACATCTTTCCATTTTAACCCGCTTCCCACTGCGTTTTAATGCAGGCTTTTTCCAGCCTCTGATTCCCTTTTCAAAAAAAAAAAAAAAAGTCACTTATTTTACATAAGAATATATTTTCATCTTGGTTTGCGTTGACCCACTTCCCAAATTTATGTAAAAATAAGATAATCTCTATATATAAAAATGCTCTGTGCATAATGAGTACCTTAAAAACAAAAGTACCAATGAACGAAATCACACCAAATTTGGCAACAAAACGTCTCACAACACAAGGAGTGACCATCACTCAAAAAATTATGATTTTGTCATTTGGGAGTTGTAGTTGCTGGGATTTATAGTTCACCTACAATCAAAGAGCATTCTGAACTCCACCAATGATGGAATTGAACCAAACTTGGTACACAGAACTCCCGTGACCAAGAGAAAATCCTAGCAGTGTTTGGTGGGCATTGACCTTGAGTTTGGGAGTTGCAGTTCACCTACATCCAGAGAGCACTGTGGACTCAAACAATGAAAGATGTAGGCTAAACTTGGCACAAATACTCCATATAGCCAAATATGAAAACAGATGGGAGTTTGGGGGAAATAGACCTTGGCATTTGGGAGTTGTAGTTGCTGGGATTTATAGTTCACCTACAATCAAAGAGCATTCTGAACTCCACCAATGATGGAATTGAACCAAACTTGGCACACAGAACTCCCGTGACCAACAGAACACACTGGAGGGGTTTGGTGGGCATTGACCTTGAGTTTGGGAGTTGTAGTTCATCTACATCCAGAGAGCACTGTGGACTCAAACAATGAAAGATGTAGGCTAAACTTGGCACAAATACTCCATATAGCCAAATATGAAAACAGATGGGAGTTTGGGGGAAATAGACCTTGGCATTTGGGAGTTGTAGTTGCTGGGATTTATAGTTCACCTACAATCAAAGAGCATTCTGAAATCCACTAATGATGGAATTGAACCAAACTTGGCACACAGAACTCCCGTGACCAACAGAACACACTGGAGGGGTTTGGTGGGCATTGACCTTGAGTTTGGGAGTTGTAGTTCACCTACATCCAGAGAACACTGTGGACTCAAACAATGAAAGATGTAGGCTAAACTTGGCACAAATACTCCATATAGCCAAATATGAAAACAGATGGAGTTTGGGGAAAATAGACCTTGGCATTTGGGAGTTGTAGTTACTGGGATTTATAGTTCATCTACAATCAAAGACTATTCTGAATGAACCCCACAAATGACAGAACTGGGGCAAACTTCCCACACAGAACCCCCATAACCAACAGAAAATACTTAAGGCCATCCAGTCCACCTCCCTTCACCAGGGCAAGAAAACATAATCAAAGCCTTCCTGACAGAGAGCCATCCAGCCATAGATAGATATATATGATTCACACACACACAGATAAAGTATTATAGATTTGAAAGGGACTCCTAAAGATGGACAATTATATGTTGCATGTTCCAGAGTAGGCCAAACAGACACTCTCCACATCAACACTGACAAAGAAACATCAAGAAATACAGTTTACCTATAAGCATAAAGAAATTACATATATTAGAAACCAACACTTTCTCATTACTTTATTTTCCATATCACCAGACTGGGCCACAGCAACGCGTGGCTGGGGATGGCTAGTAAGAATATATTTTGTTTGCTTCAATCCATCTTCTTCATCTATATATATAGAAATGCTCATCATAACTCAATATCTGTTGGATGAATTGCCGCCAAATTTGGTCACAAGACACATGCTAAACCAAGGAGTCACCATCATTCAAAAAACATTGATTTTGGGAGTTGTAGTTGCTGGGATTTATAGTTAAACTACAATCAAAGAGCATTCTGAACTCCACCAACGATGCACTGTGACCCACACCAATGACGGATCAGGACCAAACTTGACAAACAGAGGCCCAATGGCCCACTTTACAACCTGGTGCAGTTTAGGGCAGGATGGGCCACGGACAATGGGATTTGCAGTACCTTCAACCGATTCACTTCCCAAAGACCACTGTGGTCCCTACAAATCACAGACCAGGAACAAACTTGGCACACAGAGCCCCCATGACCCACTCTACATCCTGGTGTACTTTCGAGGATGACAGACCATGGATGATGGGACTTCAAGTACCTCCACTCACTTCCTTTAATCACAGCAACACTCGTCCAATTACCAAGACACCGGTATTGCACCACCTGACATCCGCCGGGAAGTAGCAGCCAATAGTGAAAGGACCAAGGCAGAGACATCTCCAGCTCATCCCCTGTTTGGGTATCAGCCAGCACGTCAACGACTTAAATCAAGACATAGTTTTCTTAGATCTACAGAGACACTCGCTGGAACACCCCAGCAAGCGAGAGTTCAAAAGTGGCAGGCCCAAACCCAGCACCTCAATCCATGGGTGACACCAGATGAGAGACTCCCCCCTGGGCACACAGAAGACTGGGCGACTTGGAAGGCGCTGAACAGACTGCGCTCTGGCACCACAAGATGTAGAGCCAATCTTAAGAAATGGGGCTACAGGGTGGAATCCTCGGCATGCGAGTGCGGAGAAGAACAAACCACTGACCATTTGCTGCAATGCAACCTGAGCCCTGCCACATGCACAATGGAGGACCTTCTTGTGGCAACACCAGAGGCACTTCAAGTGGCCAGATACTGGTCAAAGGACATTTAACCAACTACCAAGTTTGCAAAATCTGTGTGTTTTTTTTTCTTTTTTCTTTTTAATCTGTGTGTTTGTTTTGTTCTGTTAGAATTGTAACACAATGGTATGGTTGCTGATGACACGATAAATATATAATACCAAGACAGACCAAACTTGGCACAGAGAGTCCTCATGGCCAACTCAACACTGTGATGCAGTTTAGGGAGGACGGACTACAGATGATGGGACTTGCAGTACCTTAACTCACTTTCTTAGACGACTGCGACCCTCATCCAATGACTGATCAAGACCAAACTTGGCACACAGAGCCCCCATGATCCACTCTACATCCTGTTGTAGTTTGAAGGAGGATGGGATGATGGGACCTACAGTACCTTTACACACTTCATGAGATCACTGTGACCCTCACCAATGACAGAGCAAGATCGAACTTGGCACTCAGAGCCACCATAACCCACTCTGCATCCAGGGGCTCTTTGGAGGAGGATGGACCATGCACAATGGGATTTGCAGTACCTTCACTAAGTGATAACTGACACCTTTACCACACAATGCCTTTCTCAAATAACCCGGGTCCCCAAGCTAGTGATAAATACCCTTAACTCGAATATAAGCTGAGGGGGACTTTTTCAGCCTTAAAAAAGGACTGAAAAACTAGGCTTATATTCGAGTATAAACAGTAAAAGTATATTTTTAAAAAGAGAAAGAAGGTGAGGAAGAAGTAAAAACAAAACTACATATTTTCTTTTACTATTCTTGGTTTCACAATCCATTGTGTCTAATTGGAGTTTTGGACCACCAATGACTCAGAGTCTATTCCAGAATTTAACAGTCAGTGAGGTATCATTGGACAATGCGGTATGTTCCAAACAGTACCGCTCGCTGCAAATGTACCGACGGAAAAATAGTTAACTCGGCTCCATTGAATTCAGGATTCGTGTTACCCGAAAGAACAGAAAGGCACTTGTCCCAATTCTCAAAGAACAAAGATCGACTGTTAACTGATAAAAAGGTACATCGAAAATGGTAAAAGACAAAAATAGACCTTGCAGATATTGTGGGATTGGAAACCTGATTTTTTTTTTTTTTTTTTTTGCAGTCTCACATAACAAAAAGTCTGCACTGCTACCAAGGTTTCAGATATACCTCCTCTGAGAAATGGCTTTCCAAATATTTATTGTAACCTCTGGATCACATTGGAGCAAAGGTGGCATTGCAAATCCATGAGCATGATAAAGATATTGACGAACTGGATTGTGTCCAGTGGAAAGTGGACCAAATGGTCAAAGGTCTGGAAGCCGGAAATCCCTGTGAGGGGCCTCTTAGGAAGTTAAGGAAAGGTTGAGAGAGGACATAATGGTCATCTATATATAAATTAAAATGTAATGTTCGTTTGTGGGATTAACAGAACTCAAAAATCACTGGGCGAATTGACACCAAATTTGGACACAAGACACCTCTCAGGCCAACAACTGACCAGCACTCACAAAAACAATGAAAAACACAGCAGAAGGGACTTAAAAACAAAAAAAAAACCCAAAAAAACAACGCATGCGCAAAACCACATATATACACACACATATATACACATATGCATATACACACACAAAACACATACACAGAAAGGATGAAGGAAGGGAGAGAAGGAGGTAAGGAAGGAGAGCAGGAAGGAAAGAAAGAAGGGTAGAGAAGGCAGGGGGGAGAGAAGAAGGGAAAGAAGGAGGGAAGGGGAGAAAGAAGGAAAGAAAGAAAGGTAGAGAAGGAAGGAGGGAGAGAAAGAGGAATAGAAAGAGGGAGAGAAGAAGGGAAAGAAGGAGAGAAGGAAGGAAAAAAGAAGGGTAGAGAAGGAAGGGAGGAGAGAAGGAGGGAAAGAGAAAAGGAAAAAAGGAAGGAAGGAAGGAAGGAAGGAAGGAAGGAAGGAAAGAAAGAAAGAAAGAAAGAAAGAAAGAAAGAAGGGTAGAGAAGGAGGGAAGGAGATAAAGAAGGAAAGACAGAAGGGTAGAGAAGGAAGGCCGGAGAGAAGGAGGGAGAGAATGAAATAAAAAAGTGAAAGAGGGAAGGAAGGAGAGAAGGAACGAAAGAGAGAAAGAAGGAAGGAAGGAAGGAAGGAAGGAAGGAAGGAAGGAAGGAAGGAAGGAAGGAAGGAGACAAGTCGGGATGGAACCAAAGAGCAAAGGAAGTGAGAA
Source organism: Anolis sagrei (assembly GCF_037176765.1). NCBI lineage: Eukaryota > Metazoa > Chordata > Lepidosauria > Squamata > Anolidae > Anolis > Anolis sagrei. The sequence continues at coordinate 7,782,171 of NC_090021.1, read as the reverse complement.
AAGAAACAGGTAGAGAAGGAAGAAAGAAGAAGGGAAAGAAAAAGAGGGAAGGAAGGAAGGAGAGAAAGAAAGAAAGAGAGAAAGAGGGAGGGAAGGTTGGCCACAGCAACGCGTGGCGGGTACAGCTAGTGTCTAAATAGAAACATAGAATTGGAAGAGACCTCGTGGGCCATCAAGCCCAACCCCATTCTACCACGAAGCAGGAAAATCACTTTCAGAGCACCCCCAACAGATGATCATCCAGCCTCTGTTTAAATGGCCTCCAAAGAAGGAGCCTCCACCAAACTCCGGGGCAGAGAGTCCACTGCTGAACAGATCTCTTTCCTAGTCAGGAAGTTCTTCCTAATGTTCAGGTCAAATCTCCATTCTTGTAGTTTGAAGCCATCGTTCCTTGTTCTAGTCTCCTAGTCTGAACCCCGCCACATGCACAATGGAGGACCTTCTTATAGCAACACCAGAGGCACTCCAAGTGGCCAGATACTGGTCAAAGGACATTTAATAGAAATGCCAATTTTTCAAACTTCCTGTTGTTTTTTTCTTTTAAATAAAACACAATCGTTTGGTTCCCTCCTGATACGATAAATAACCTCAGAACATCTGGACAGGAGACTGTATTTAACATCAAAGGAAAGCTCAATCCAAGCTAATGGCCAATGACCAGAAAAGGTTTCTCATATTTTCCATTTCTGGTGCAATCTCATTCTTGCTCAAGTTGCTATCATTCATGTTTTCCATCTCCTACATCCACTTGTTCAGTAGGCAGTGGTTCCCAACCTGTGGGTACCCAGATGTTTTGGCCTCCAACTCCCAGAAATCATAACAGCTGGTAAACTGGCTGGGATTTCTGGGAGTTGTAGGCCAAAACACTTGGGGACCCAGAGGTTGAGAACCAGTGTTCAACAGGTATTCCTTTAAAATGACCTATATGAACACAACTTTTCTCTACCAGAAACAGTAAAACACCTATTTCTGCTTTATTGACTATTCTAAAACCTTCGACTGTGTGGATCATAACAAATTGTGGCAGGTTCTTGGTGATCTGGGCATACCAAATCACCTTATCTCTCTCCTGAGGAATCTGTACAAGGACCAAGTAGCAACAATCACAACTGACCATGGAACAAGAGACTGGTTCAAGATTGGGAAAGGCATACAGCAAGGTTGTATACTCTCACCCAACCTATTCAGCTTGTATGCAGAACACATCATGTGATGTGCGGGCTTGAGGAATGCAAGGCTGGAGCTAAAATTGCTGGAAGAAACATTAACAACCTTAGATATGCAGATGACACCACTTTGATGGCCGAAAGCGAGGAGGAGCTGAGGAGCCTTCTAATCAAGGTGAAAGAAGAAAGTGCAAAAGCTGGGTTGCAATTAAACATAAAACCACCAAGATTCTGACAACCAGACTGATTGACCAAGAAAGGGAGAAAACATGGACGTTTCCTTCTTGGGTGGAGAGCAATGACCAGTTTTGATAAAATAGTGACGGAGCCATCTAATCAAGGTGAAAGAAGAAAGCTCAAAAGCTGGGTTGCAGTTAAATATTTTAAAAAACCAAGATTATGGCAACAAGAATGATTGACAACTGGGACATAGAGGGAGAAAACGTGGAGGCCGTGACAGACTTTGTATTTCTAGGCGCAAAGATGACTGCAGATGCAGACTGTGGCCAGGAAATCAGAAGACGCTTCCTTCTTGGGAGGAGAGCAATGTCCAGTCTCGATAAAATAGTAAAGAGTAGAGACATCAGACTGGAAAGAAAGATCCATTGCCTAGTCAAAGCCATGGTATTCCCTGTAGTCACCTACGGAAGTGAGAGCTGGACCTGAGGGAAGGCTGAGCGAAGGAAGATAGATGTTTTCAAACTGTGGTGTTGGGGGAAAGTTCTGAGAGTGCCTTGGACCACCAGAAGATCCAACCAGTCCATATTTCAAGAAATAAACCTGACTGCTCACTGGAGGGAAGAATAGTAGAGGCCAAGATGAAGTACTTTGGCCACATCATGAGAAGACAGGAAGCTTTGAGAAGACAATGATGCTGGGGAAAATGGAAGGAAAAAGGACGAGGGGCCGACCAAGGGCAAGATGGATGGATGGCATCCTTGAAGTGCCTGGATTGACCTTGAAGGAGCTGTGGGTGGTGACGGCTGACAGGGAGCTCTGGCGTGGGCCGGTCCATGAGGTCACGAAGAGTCAGAAACGTCTGAACGAATGAACAACAACTGAGAAATTGGCCTGCCTCTTCTTCTTTCTCATCTCCTCTGAGGACCATCACCCTTCTATAAAGAGGCCCACGTATTCCACCTACTTCCATGCGCCACCATGTAATCCCCGACTGCAAAGGAAATCTTTTCAACAGCAGTGCCACCTTCCCATTTCCTTATTCTCCACTCTGCTTTCAGCTTCTTCTTTTTTTTTTAAGAGCCTTCTTTGAGAACTCAGGCAACTCAGCAAGAGTTCAATCCTTTGCCAACAACTACCAGGACATTCAAAGGTCAGATTTATTATTTAAGCACATGGAAAAGCTCGTGTGTACATGTGCTCACATGCATAAAATTTAAAGTCAAGGAAATGAATGAGTACGTGGGAGGTGGTCTGACTCCACACCGTTCTGCAGCTCCTGGGATTCCCTTTTTCGCTTGGCTTCGCTTCTGTGAGCAAGTCTCATAAACGCCACCTACAAACGCATCCAAGCAATATCTGTAGGAGTGCAGACCCAACACAGCGAATTATAACACACAGGAGAACATTATGGAAAGAGAAAGGAGAGAAAGGGAAAGAAATGAAGCCCCACAAACAACTTCACAGAGCATATTTTTGCTTTGCACTCAAGGGAAAAAATCAACTTAAAAGGAAGTACGGGTTTGCAATCTCTTCCTACCCAATGCCAAGACGTGGTAAAGATCTGTATATTTTGCAAAAAACCCAGTTGCTATTAGAATAGAAGCAAGAAACTTGTGTAAAGTAATTTAACAAGTCATGCCAGACTAATCTGATCTCTTTTTTCGATAGAGTTACATGCTGGGTAGATGCGGGGAATGCCATGGATGTAGCGTACCTGGATTTCAGTAAGGCCTTCGACAAGGTCCCCCATGACCTTCTGGCAAGGAAACTAGTCCAATGTGGGCTAGGCAAAACTACAGTGAGGTGGATCTGTAATTGGTTAAATGGACGATCCCAGAGGGTGATTCGCCTCCGGGCTGAGAGGGGCGGTCAATAAATGCAAGAAATAAATAAAATAAATAATAAATAATAAATGATTCTCCCCAATGCTTCCTCTTCATCCTGGACAGAAGTGACAAGTGGAGTGCCACAAGCAGGGTTCCGTCCTGGGCCCGGTCCTGATCAGGATCTTTATTAATGACTTAGATGAAGGACTAGAATGCAGGATCATCAAGTTTGCAGACGACACCAAATTGGGAGGGAGAGCCAATACTCCAGAGGACAGGAGCAGGATTCAAAACAATCTTGACAGATTAGAGAGATGGGCCAAAATTAACAAAATGAAGTTCAACAGTGACAAATGCAAGATACTCCACTTTGGCAGGAAAAACGAAATGCAAAGATACAGAATGGGGGACAATGCCTGGCTCGAGAGCAGTACGTGTGAAAAAGATCTTGGAGTCCTCGTGGACAACAAGTTAAACATGAGCCAACAATGTGATATGGCAGCAAAAAAAGGCAATGGGATTTTGGCCTCATCAATAGGAGCATAGTGTCTAGATCTAGAGAAGTCATGCTACCCCTCTATTCTGCTTTGGTTAGACCACACCTGGAATATTGTGTCCAATTCTGGGCACCACAATTCAAGAGAGATATTGACAAGCTGGAATGTGTCCAGAGGAGAGCGACTAAAATGATAAAAGGTCTGGAGAACAAGCCCTATGAGGAGCGGCTAAAGGAGCTGGGCATGTTTAGCCTGAAGAAGAGAAGGCTGAGAGGAGATATGATAGCCATGTATAAATATGTGAGAGGAAGCCACAGAGAGGAGGGAGCAAGCTTGTTTTCTGCTTCCCTGGAGACTAGGACGCGGAACAATGGCTTCAAACTACAAGAGAGGAGATTCCATCTGAACATGAGGAAGAACTTCCTGACTGTGAGAGCCGTTCAGCAGTGGAACTCTCTGCACCGGAGTGTGGTGGAGGCTGCTTCTTTGGAAGCTTTTAAACAGAGGCTGGATGGCCATTTGTCAAGGGTGATTTGAATGCAATATTCCTGCTTCTTGGCAGAATGGGGTTGGACTGGATGGCCCATGAGGTCTCTTCCAACTCTTTGATTCTATGATTCTATGATTGTTTGTTGTTTATATTTTTACTTCTTTTTTACCCTGGCATTGAATGTTCACCTTTATTATGTAGGCAGCCGCTCAGAGTCTCACCAAGGATATAGGGTGGGCTACAAGTAAAGTATTATTGCAAGCCAAAAAGGGTGGTTTTCTCTCCTACTGCTCACAATTTGATTCTTTCTGAGGTTGCAAATAGGAAGTCCTGAACATAAACCACATGCTCTGTAATAAAACCGTGGTTCTCCCGATGATAGTGCATCTTTTCTCCTCGGGAGAAAGTACAGGAATCTGTAGCGGGATAATTGGCTTTTTCTTGCTGCAAACAGACACATCCCTGCCGTTGTTTTGAGAACTGGGCCGCCAGGTAAGGAAGCCGAAGGAACAGAGGAAATCAATACCAGGCTATTTTTGTCATCTCCTGCCTCTCTCCGAGACACAATCTTGAGCCTCAGAACGGAGTTATTCTTGAAAATAAGGGGCCCTTCCATTCAGTCCCGGCTTCCTTTTAAGACATGTCGGGAGCTGTCGAGAAGTGTGCAATTCTGCGTCTGCGGCAGATTCATCATCTTCCCAATTTAGGCCCATTAAGCAAAGCCCAGCTGTTCAATCGCTGGCAGCCAATTCCTGCCCCATTTTCGAAATCATGACTCGAGATGTGCAAATTTACGCCTGGCGAGGTGAAAAGGAAAAGATGGGGGTTAAGGGAAAGGCAGGCGAGAGCAAGGCTTTTTTCCCTTGTTCTTTATTTCTTCTTGCAGTTTGACAACTGCGCTGTGCCAAGCGAAGGAACAGGCAGCCTGAGAATCACAGTTTTCTAAACAGAACATTTAGTCCTTTCAGGCCAAAAGGATAGATTTGGAAGGAGAGGAGCGCTGCCGAGTGAATCCAAAAAGCTGGGAATTCAGGAAAGCATTTGCAAACAGCCCTTCCTGTGGTCAAACATGCTTTCGAGCCATGTGAAAGTTGTGTTGTCGAAGGCTTTCATGGCTGGAATCACTGGGTTGCTGTATGGCCATGTTCCAGAAGCATTCTCTCCTGGCGTTTTACCCACATCTATGGCAGGCATCCTCAGAGGTTGTGCGGTCTGTTGGAAACTAGGCCAATAAGTTTTATATATCCATGTTGCAATCCAGAGCAGGAAACAAGGCCCTAAGATAACTATCTACCACACTTGACTGTGAAAAAACAATCCTTTTTTATCGAAGAAAAATGGTTACAAAATAAAGGAAAAATGCAAAGTCAAAAGCCACAGCAAAATCAGCAAACATGAATTTCCATGAACAAGATCAAAACCCAAAGCCACACTGTAAAATACTGGAACCTGTTAGCAATCCACTAACGGTACTTGGTGTCCTAGAAATCTTTCAAGACGATGGCCAGGGAAACCGGGAGAACTGCCAAGGTTTTCATCAATCTAAAACGATGCCTGAACTGAGAAAGTCAGCCCGGCGGAAGGCACTTACAGCCGAGGAATTGGTTTCGTGAAACGTCTCCCTGCTTTGAAGCCGTTGTTTGTATTTCTTTTAATCAGGAAGACCTTTGCAAGCTGAGTGATTTACTCCTGTCTTGCCAGATCTGGCCCCTTCTATTCTCATTACGGTTCCCAGGTGCAGAAGGGAGTGAAAGGTCATGGCTTCCCTCTGAAACATTCTCATGAACACCGGTACTTTCATTTTCCAAATCTACAGAAGTTTCTTCCTCACTAATTTCAGGAGCATTGACATCAAGAAGTACATTTTCATTAGCATCAGTAAATATATTTTCATTAGCATCAGGAGGAACAAACAGAGAGTCAGGTTCAAGTTCAAACTCAGGCTGAACCCCAACAATCCATGGAATAAAGAGCAACACTCAAAAAACAGGGCAATTCCAGACCTATCTGAGGCAGGTGTGAATGTTCCTTAATTAGCACTGAATAGTCTTGCAGCTTCAAAATCTGTCTGCTTCCTGCCCAGGGGAATCCTTTGTTGGGAGGTGTTACCTGGTCCTGATTGTTTCCTTTCTGGAAGAAAGAACAATACTAAAAAAAACCCGGTGGCTTAGTGGGTTAAACCACTGAGCTGTTGAACTTGCTGATCGAAAGGTCAGAGCTTCGAATCCAGGGAGCGGCGTGAGCTACCACTGTCAGCCCTAGCTTCTGCCAATCTAGCAGTTTGAAAACATGCAAATGTGAGTAGATCAATAGATACCACTCCAGCGGGAGGGGAACGGCGCTTGATGCAGGCATGCCAGCCACAAGTAGTCAAGTGATCCCTGGTCAAGTGGTGCCTGGTCAAAGTGGTCCCTGATCAAGTGGCACCTGGTAAAAGTGGTTCATGGTCAAAAAACTGGTTCATTGAACAAGTAGTCACTGGTCAAGTGGTCCCTGGTTAAGTGGTGCCTGGTCAGCTGGTCCGTGATCAAGTGGTGCCTGGTCAAAGTAGTCCATGGTCAAGTGGTGCCTGGTCAAAGTGGTCCATGGTCAGCTGGTCCCTGGTCAAAGTGGTCCATGGTCAGCTGGTCCCTGGTCAAGTGGTGCCTGGTCAAAGTGGTGTCTAGTCAAAGTGGTCCTTGGTCAACTGGTCCATGGTCAAAGTGGTCCCTGGTCAAGCGGTGCCTGATCAAGTGGTCCATGGTCAAAGTGGTCCCTGGTCAAAGTAGTACCTGGTCAAAGTGTTCCCTGGTCAAGTGATCCATGGTCAAAGTGGCCCCTGGTCAAGTGGTGCCCAGTCAAGTGGTGCCTGATCAAGTGGTCCCTGGTCAGAGTGGTGCCTAGTTCAAGTGGTCCCTGGTCAACTGGTCCATGGTCAAAGTAGTACCTGGTCAAAGTGTTCCCTGGTCTAGTGGTTGCTGGTCAAACTGGTCCTTGGTCGAAGTGGCCACTGACCAAGTGGTCCCTGGTCAATAAAAGGTTGGGAACCATTGCCTTAAACTGTTTCTCATAGGGCTTCATAAACATTTGAAAGGATGTCATATTTAGGAAGGAGCCAGCTTGTTCAGGTGGAGTCTTCTTTGGAGACAGCTGCTGTTTACCTTGCCTGTTGCAGCTACCCTCAAAGTTTGTATGTGCCTTCAAGTTGTCTGTTGACTTAAGGCAACCCAATGAATTACATAAGTTTGTCTCAGGCAAGGAATCCTCAGAGGTACTTTTGCCAGTTCCTTCCTCTGAAATAGAGCCTATGGCACCTGGTATTCATGAGCAATCTCCCCTCCAAGTACTAATCCAAGCTGATCCTGTACAGCTTCCAAGATCAGACAAGATCTGATTGCCTTTAGGATACTTAAGCCCTCGCTACCTTAAGCCCAGCCAAGGCAGAATCCTGTTCTTTTTTCACAGCTCCAGCTTTTATTGCACTGTTTACTGCTGTGATGCTGATGCAACCCAGCACTAAAAGTCTGTATTTTCTCTCGTCCTCCTTCCCCATCTGCCTAAAGTGGCTAAGAACAAAAACAAAACACTTGCAGCTAAACAAAGGAATCAAAGGAGAAAGAGGTGGAGAGATTAAAAGACTTTGTAAAAAGGAGCTGCTTCAATAGAGGCTTTGTCAATGGATGTATGCCTATATTTCTGTGTTCTGCAAACCTTTGATTTACTGAGGGGTCTGTTTCACTGGAAGACCTCAGTATCTAGGACAGTGTTTCTCAATCTGGTGGTCGGGACCCCTGGAAGGGCAGTTGCAAGAGGGTTTCAGAGGGGTCACCAAAGACCATCCATCAGAAAACATATATTTCTGATGGTCTTAGAAACCCTTTTGGCAGAGAAGGCTGAAGATCCCTCTGCTTGTCCTCCTCTTCTTTTGTGGAAATGGAAGACAAATCCTCCCACCTAAAGCCCTGCTGTTGATTGACTGGCCTCTAAGTCAAAGGGAAGGCTGTTTCTGAGGCTCCATGCAGGAGGAGAAAGCAGGCATGCTTGGCACATGGCAACATGATGTTCATGTGCAGGCGAGGGACAGTATGCAAAGCTGGAGGGAGGCTCGCATCAGTGAGTCCATTCAACGCATGGGGATTCTGTGTGAGAAGTCTGGCCCAGTTCTGTTGTTGGTGGGGCTCTGAATGCTCTCGGATGGTAGGTGAACTACAAATCCCAGCAACTACAACTCCTAAATATCAAGGTCTATTTCCCCCAAACTCCACCAGTGTTCGCATTTGGGCATAGTGAGTATTTGTGCCAAGTTGGTCATTGTTTGAGTCCACAGTGCTCTCTGGATGTAGGTGAACCACAACTCCAAAACCCAAGGGCAAATGTTCACCAATGTTCACATTTGGGCGTATTAAGTAGTCATGCCAAGTTTGGTCAAAATAAACTTTACCCCCACTAGTATTCCACCAGTGTTCACATTTGGGCATATTGATAGTCATGCCAAGTTTGGTCAAAATAAACTCTACCCCCATCAGTATTCTACCAGTGTTCACATTTGGGCATATTGAGTAGTCATTGCAAGTTTGGTACACATCTATCATGGTTTGTACACAGTGTTCTCTGGATGTAGGTGAACTACAACTCCAAAACCCAAGGTCAATGCCTATAACAACAACAACAACAACAACAACAACAACAACAACAACACTTCATTTATATTCCACCCTTCTCACCCTGAAGGGGACTCAGGGCGGATCATAATATACATACACGGCAAACATTCAATGCCGCTTTTGTATAGACAGTACGCAGACAGACAGAACAGAAGGAGGTGGTTTGTTTCGACTCAGTGTCCAGCTGTTTTTGGTGCCATGGAAGGTTGGGCTTGAGTCCAGGGGGTGCTCTATCCTCTATGACGAAGAGCTGTCAGGACTTCCTCCTTCCTTTTGGTTGCCCAGCATTTTCTGATCTTCTCTCTTTATTGCATCATAAAATACCTCCCCCATTTTTAGCGGTACCTAATTTCTCTAATCACAGTTAAAGCTGTTTTCAAATTGCTTAGGTAAACCATGAGTTAGGCTAACAGTTGGCAGCTCACACCAACCCGGGGCTGTGAACTTGCAACCTTTTTGGTTGATAGATCTTATAATTGCTGATGATTTACCAGCTCTGCTAAACCTCCGGCCAACCAAACCCTTCCAGTATTTTCTGTTGGTAGGAGGAATTCTGTGTGCCAAGTTTTGCCCAATTCTATCATTGGTGGAGTTCAGAATGCTCTCTGATTGTAGGTGAACTATAAATCCCAGCAACTACAACTTCCAAATGAAAAAAAATCAACCCCCCAAACCCCACCAGAATTCAAATTGGAGAGTATAAAGTATTTGTGCCAAATTTGTACCAGTGAATGAAAATACATCCTGCATATCAGATATTTACATTACGATTCATAACAGTAGCAAAATGACAATTGTGAAGTTGCAATGAAAATAATATTATGGTTGGGGGTCAGCACAACATGAGGAACTGTGTTAAGGGGTCGTGGCATTAGGAAGGTTGAGAAGGAGAAAGTTTTCACAACTCTCAATCAAATTCCAGAAGCATCCCCGTAATAAATGGAGCATTATCTTGCATCACCCAGTTCTCAACTGGGAACATGTACATGAATTAGTCCGCGATTTCCCCATCCAGGCAGATCATCCATTTTCATGGCAGCATTCAGCTTGGGACTCATCAATTCCTTCTAGGATTTCTTTAGGACGCTCTGGGGAATTTACCAAGTATATCAAATTGACATGCCGTTGCCTCGGCCCGGGCTATGAATACGCTCCCTGCTGACATAGACCCAAGCATCATCCTTCCTAACAACAATCGAAATCATCATTACGGCAGCGTTTCCCATTAACCGACCTGGGGCTTCACCTCTCGGCAGACTTTCCTTAATAGGTCTCCAGTGACCTGGCCTCACTTGGCAGGCTTCGCCCCAAAAGGTAGACACACCAATTTAGGCATTTTCGCTCAATTCAGGGATGCAGCACGGCATCTGCTGCTCCATACACACAACACTTAAACCACAATGGAAACTACCCCTTGGACACAACTGAGCTGCAAGGTACACAACCAGCATGTTCAAAATTTGGCACCTTAATTTACAGCATTTTGTGGTTAAAAAGACACAGAATTACACAAAAACAGAGTTGGAAGGAACCCAAAGGCTATCTAATGCAACCCCCTCCCATGTGGGAAGATATAGTTGAAGAATTCCTGAGAGATCACTACCCAAGGAAGGAGAGGACACCAAAAAATCCAATGTGATTCTATGCTGCACCAATAGAAAGATAATGTCTAGAGCAGGTCTGGGCAAACCGGCTGTTAGGAATTGTGGGAGTTGAAGTCCCAAACACCTGGAGGGCCGAAGTTTGCCCAGGCCTTGGCTAAAAGCATGTTAAATATTTTAATAATTTAAAGCAGGTGGTTGTTGTTTATCTTCAAGTCATTTCTTGCCACGACTTTTTCAGAGATTTGCCTTCCTCTTTGGCCAGCGCTGGGTGGGTCGCGAGGGGATTTCAGAGGGATCATCAAAGACCAACAGAATACACATATTTCTGATGGTCTTAGGAAACCCTTTAGCAGAAATGGCTGAAGATCTCTCCGCCTGTCTGTCATGTTGCCAGGGCTCTGCCGTATTCAGGTCGAGATGAACCAAACAAACTCCCAGTTTGTGTTCAACAATTTAATTAAAACAGCACTTACTTTCTGGCTGTTTTAATAGTCCAAAATATAAAACACTAGCCGTTCCCTACCACGCGTTGCTGTGGCCCACACAGGGGTTCTGTGTGGGAGGTTTGGCCCAATTCTATCGTTGGTGGGGTTCAGAATGTTCTGTGATTGTAGGTGAACTATAAATCCCAGCAACTACAACTACCAAATGTCAAGATTCTATTTTCCTCAAACTCCACCAGTGTTCACATTTGGGCATATTGAGTGTTTGTGTAGAGTTTGGTCCAGATCCATCATTGTTTGAGTCCACAGTGATCTCTGGATGTAGGTTAACTACAACTCCAAAACCAAAGGACACTGCCCACCAAACCCTCCCAATATTTTATGTTAGTCAAGGGGGAACTGTGTGCCAAGTTTGGTTCAATTCCATCATTGGTGGGTTCAGAATGCTCTTTGATTGTAGGTGAACTATAAATCCCAGCAACTACAACTCCCAATTGACAAAATCAAAACTTTTTGAGTGAAGGACATACATTGAGTTGTTAGGTCTATGCTGTCCAAATTTGGTGTCAATTGGCCCACTGGTTTTTGAGTTCTGTTAATCCCACAAATGGGCATTACGTTTTTATTTATATAAGATAAAGATAGAACTCAACCACAGAATATAAAACAAAAACTGATAGCAAACACTGTTGCAGGTTCAAGATAACACCATAATTAAAAGGTCCAGTCCAGTGGTCAAATGCCGAGAGTTCAATGAGCAAAGTCCAGGGATCAAAAGTCAAAAGCCAGTCAAGAGATTCAAGGTTCCAGGATCCCAAGGAGACAGGTTAGGATACCAAAAATTCCTACAAACCTGGGGGAAAACCAGCAGCATCTACCACCAAAATAAGACAAATACTTTTCTCCCCAAGATCAGTCCCAAGGCTAGCTCCTTATATCCAGAAACACCCAGCTACAACCTATCTCTTGTATGCCTCCATCCTTAATTGCTTTCACCCATGAACTCTTACTTACAGATTACTCAACCCTTTAGAACTAAGACTTACATTAACCCTTCCATCACGAACTGTTAGGCCTGCCACCACCAACCACCATCAACTGCAGAACAAGATACATGACACTTCCTTCTCTTCCTTTTTGGAAACAGACGGTGGCCATCTGTCAGGCGTGTTTTGATTGTTCTTTCCCTGCATGGCAGAATGGACTGGATGGCCCTTATGGTCTCCTCCGACTCTTGGATTCTCTGATTCCTAACTCATTGTTGGGAATCAGCCTGTGTTTGTGCTTCATGATGCTCTTGATGTGGGACATGATGAGGGAAATGATGATGCTGAGGTGCAAGACGGAGATGGTTTGGTCAATGATTTTAATGCAGACAATGACAGAGAGGCCCCAGTGCAAAGGGCAGTTTCTCATGAGGATATTCCTGCTGGGCTTAAGGATGATAGTTTACTAAGGTTTACTAACTCTCTGTGAGCTCTCAAGATTTGAGTTTGGAAAACAATCTGACACCTGGAAATTTTAATGAGCAGCCAGAAAGGGAGTTGAAAAATAGGCGGCTAGAGTTCAGCCAGGATCGACAACAAACTCAATGTTTACGTCGCTCCGAAAGGCTTCATCAGATAAGAGGTAAGAGTGAGGGGGAAACGAAACCAATTTTTGGGCTTTGGGATATAAGGTTTGCTTCAAGGGAAAGCCTGTTAGATCAGGCATCGTTTGGAAATCATGTTCATGTGCCTTGGAAATCCTGTTCAAGGTGTCTTGTTCTTATAGAGATTTTTAGCATTTTGCTGTGGTCTAGCACTTTCTGGATTATCTTTGCAACCTGTTGATTCCTGGCTGGATAAATACTGCCTTGGATTGTTTTTATATCTTTTGTTTTGTTTTACATTTTCAAATTTTCCTATTTTTACAAGCATTTTTTTCTACTGGCTATTTTACTCAGCTTCAATAAAAAGGATTGGTTTTTCACTCAAAGTGTGTTGTGTTTTAAAGTCAAAGGGTATCATTTCTGTTCTGGAGTGCAACACTCACTCCCAGCCATTTCACTAAGCAGAATATTATCCCCATTCCTTGCTGAAGACAACTGCGAGGCTAAAGCAGGGAAAGAAAATAAGTTAGGCATGGCTAGACAAGCCAAGAGAAACACATGTCACTTTCCTAATTTACTCTGGCTACCACGTTTGGAAGTTTATTGTCCGTGGAATATACACAACACAGGGCTGCTGTAGATTTAATTGGGCCCCGCAGGAGGAAAAGAAGGAGAAGAAGAAACAGCTAGCAGTCTTTTCCCTCCTTAAACTTCTTGCCAAATACGATGGAGAGCTGCGCTCGCTTTACCTGCAGACTGTAAATCTTTATTCGCCAAAGGAGGCAAAGCTCATAAAGCACGGTATTAAATATTTCCCGGCCCACACGGCTGCAGGGCAAATATTTTGGCTTAACAGCCACACTCTCTCAACATAGGGAGCCCCCAGCAGCAGTTGGAATCCCACCTAGGCTCAACCCAAAACAAAAGAGCAGAAGTTTTGTTTTTGGCAGGAAGGGGGGCCTGCTCCTGCCAAACTATTGTGCGCTTGGAAAAGAAAGGAAAAGGAATTGAAATGGATGCTTTCTGTGTTTGTCAATAATAGAACGGCTGTTTCTAAAATAATAATGGTGGCCCCATCACGAGGGATCTGGGGGAAAGGCAGGCTGGCTGCCCTCCTCTTTCGCTGCCCACCTTTCTCTCCCTCCAGGCAGCCAATCTAAATGCAAATGGGGAGGAGGAAAGAAAGGGGAAACCACAATACTTTGAAAGAACGGCAGCAAATGTTTATAATCGCAGACAAAGCGGCAGGAAAAATACTCGGAGATATCATCTTGCATAGGTCAAAGGATGCTGACTGGGTTGGATTAATAATTACGCGAACTGAAACAGAGATTATGAACCCTGCCAAGAGCACAATTACGGAGAGGAGATGTCGCTGGGCTGATTTTGCCATCTGTGGCACTACGGAGAAAGCGCACGGGATAAAGCGACACACGACTTCGTTGCATCCTGTCGGAAACTATGTAAATTGCTTTATCTTTATCTTTAGACGCTATTCAGAAAGTTAAGTTAAACTAAGATCCTATAATAAAACGATTGACTAAGCACTTCATCACACTATAGGAGCATCAATAGGAGCATAGTGTCTAGATCTAGGGAAGTAATGCTACCCCTCTATTCTCCTTTGGTTAGACCACACCTGGAATATTGTGTCCAATTCTGGGCACCACAATTGAAGAGAGATATTGACAAGTTGGAATGTGTCCAGAGGAGGGTGACTAAATGATAAAGGGTCTGGAGAACAAGCCCTATGAGGAGCGGCTTAATGAGCTGGGCATGTTTAGCCAGAAGACGAGAAGGCTGAGAGGGGATATGATAGCCATGTATAAATATGTGAGAGGAAGCCACAGAGAGGAGGGAGCAAGCTTGTTTTCTGCTTCCTTGGAGACTAGGACGCAATGGAACAATGGCTTCAAACTACAAGAGAGGAGATTCCATCTGAACATGAGGAAGAACTTCCTGACTGTGAGAGCCGTTCAGCAGAGGAACTCTCTGCCCCGGAGTGTGGTGGAGGCTCCTTCTTTGGAAGCTTTTAAACAAAGGCTGGATGGCCATCTGTTAGGGGTGATTTGAATGCAATATTCCTGCTTCTTGGCAGAATGGGGTTGGACTGGATGGCCCATGAGGTCTCTTCCAACTCTTTGATTCTATGATTCTATGAACAAATTTTCCATAACACAAATAAACAAATACATAGTAGTTTTTACTCACAGCAGCATTCACACTGGAGCTTTCTCATACGAGGCTTCTCTCACACAGAGGTTTACCTCACACTCCTCAGGACGACACTAGCATTGGCCTATTGACTCTAACAGGCTTCAGCGTACTAACTCTTTCAGTGATTGACTTCTGGTCACTTCTGGAGAAGTCATACATATACACACAGTTTTTATCACACAAACTACAACTAGAAAATAAATTGTAAATGAGACAGCAGCTACCCCATCTTCTACCGTCAGCAATCGGCATATAACTCCTTTTTATTACCTCTCTTGTAGATGGAAGATTGATGAAGTACCCTAATAATTTACAGGAGGATGTCTATTCAGTGTTGCTTGAGACTTACAGGTTGACCTTAAAGCTAGACCTATTTCAGTGGGCAAACCATAGGTAAATACAGGAGAAATTTGCCATTGGAAGACGGGGAGTGGGAGAATGTCAATGGCCCAATTCTTGAATTTTCCCCATGGATGCCTCCAAATGTGGCTCACGCTGGGCTATGTAGAAAGCCCAAACCCATGGGCCAAACGCTTTTGAGCAGGGAAATACAAGAGCATTTACAACTCAATAATGGATCGAACAATGAGCTCCCTTTTCCCAAGGATTCAAAACTCTGACACACAGCAGAAAGCAAGTCTCTGCACACAAAAATCCCTTGTTGGAGTTGCAAAAGTTAGAGTACTTTCAACGAAATTTCTTGCAGTCCAGGCAGGAAAAGATCCAGGAAAACAATTCAGGGACTCTCAAAGAAATGGCAGAAGTCATGATCCAAGAGATCTAAAGACTGGTGAAAGGCTGGCAAAAGTTATTCTATAGTTTTCGACAGGACCAAAGACAGGTCTGTCTCCATGAATGAAAAAATGCCACTTGAAAGGTCACTTCTGCGCCAACTAAAAGCAGAGAAAATCTGTTCCAGGTTATTTAATGCCAGGTAACTACATCTCTATGTCTATATTTGCAATTCTAAAAAAAAATCTGGAAAGCGAAGTAATTTTTGTATTATTTATTTACAGTATTTATATTCCGCCCTTCTCACCCTGCAGGGGACTCATAGAATCAAAGAGTTGGAAGAGACCTCATGGGCCATCCAGTCCAACCCCATTCTGCCAAGAAGCAGGAATATTGCATTCAAATCACCCCTGACAGATGGCCATCCAGCCTCTGTTTAAAAGCTTCCAAAGAAGGAGCCTCCACCACATTCCGGGGCAGAGAGTTCCACTGCTGAACGGCTCTCACAGTCAGGAAGTTCTTCCTCATGTTCAAGTGGAATCTCCTCTCTTGTAGTTTGAAGCCATTGTTCCATTGCGTCCTAGTCCCCAAGAAGCAGAAAACAAGCTTGCTCCCTCCTCCCTGTGGCTTCCTCTCACATATTTATCCATGGCTATCATATCTCCTCTCAGCCTTCTCCAAGCTAAACATGCCCAGCTCCTTAAGCCGCTCCTCATAGGGCTTGTTCTCTTGATCATTTTAGTCGCCCTCCTCTGGACACATTCCAGCTTGTCAATATCTCTCTTCCATTGTGGTGCCCAGAATTGGACACAATATTCCAGGTGTGGTCTAACCAAGGCAGAATATAGAGGTAGTATTACTTCCCTAGATCTAGACACTAGGCTCCTACTGATGCAGGCCAAAATCCCATTGTCTTTTTTTGCCGCCACACCACATTATTGGCTCATGTTTAACTTGTTGTCCACGAGGACTCCAAGATCTTTTTCACACGTTCTGCTCTCGAGACAGGCATCATCGCCCCCCATTCTGTCTCTTTGCATTTCATTTTTTCTGCCTAAGTGGAGTATCTTGCATTTGTCCCTGTTGAACTTCATTTTGTTAGTTTTGGCCCATCTCTCTAATCTGTCAAGATCGTTTTGAATTCTGCTCCTGTCCTCTGGACTATTGGCTATCCCTTCCAATTTGGTGTCGTCTGCAAACTTGATGATCCTGCCTTCTAGCCCTTCGTCTAAGTCATTAATAAAGATGTTGAACAGTACCGGGCCCAGGACGGAACCCTGCGGCACTTCTTTCCAAGATGAAGACTCAGAGCAGATTACAATGTACATATACATGGCAAACATGCAATGCCATAGGCACACAACATATATAGACAGACACACAGAGGCCATTTAACATTCCAGCATGAGGGTATTCTGGCCACCAGGGGAGCTATCGCTTCACCGTCCATTTGTGACACTGATGAAGTACTTCCTCATTCCTTGCACACTTGCTGGAGATTTTTATGGTGTCGTAAATTAGTTAAATTAGCCTCCCCGCATAAGCGGAACCACTGATCGCATAGGGAAGCTGATGAGGAAACACAACATACAAACAATCTACAAACCCACCAAGAAAATCCAACAAATGCTACGTTCAGCAAAGGACAAGAGGGATCCTCTCACCTCTGCAGGAGTCTACCATTGTATACCATGCACCTGTGGACAAGTCTACATAGGGACCACCAAACGCAGCGCCCAGACACGCATCAAGGAACATGAAAGGCACTGCAGACTACTTCAACCAGAGAAGTCAGCCATAGCAGAGCACCTGATGAACCAGCCTGGACACAGCATATTATTTGAAAACACAGAAATGCTGGACCACACCAACAACCACCATGTCAGACTACACAGAGAAGCCATTGAAATCCACAAGCATGTGGACAATTTCAACAGAAAGGAAGAGACCATGAAAATGAACAAGATCTGGCTACCAGTATTAAAAAACTCCAAAATTATAACAGCTAAACAACAGAGAGGAAAAAACCAGGCACAGATTAACACCTCCCAGCAACAGATTTTCCCAGGCTCAGGCAGGCCTTCAAATGCTAATGAAGGTGATCAGCTAAACATTCACACCTAACTGCAGCAGGGAAGAGCTCCTTGCCCCACCCCGGCCATTCCACAGATATATAAACCCATTTTTCCTACTTCCAACAGACCTCACAACCTCTGAGGATGCTTGCCATAGATGCAGGCGAAACGTCAGGAGAAATGCCTCTAGAACATGGCCCTATAGCCCGAAAAAACCCACAAGAACTGGGTACCTAAATTTCCTACTTGACAGATGCAACTGTCTTTCAGGCTGCAAAGGTCAACAGCAAGCTACACAAATTGGTCGGAAGCTCACTCCAACCCGGGCTGGCTTCGAACTCATGACCTTTCGGTCAGTAGGGATCTTAATGCAGCTGACTCCCAGCCAGTTGCACCACAGTCCCGGTAACACAAAACACAGATACAAAATTCAGAATTAGACTTAAGAACACTAAATCTGTGCAAGGTTTCACAGCAAACAACTCCCTTCATCAAACACAGCGCTATAAAAGGCAGACAAGGGAACCTGGGGGCGGATGATGATCGTAAACTCATTTCACCCGCACAGTCTCTTCAAAATATATGACAGCGAGGAAGGAACTGTGAATTCTCCAATTCGGCTCATTATGTATTAAGAGAACAGGAAAAGCAATGGTGATAAAAGGCAATAAATTCTGATTCCTTATTTTGAAAATGCACAAGTCAAAACTGTCTCTGTATTTCTGTGAAGCTCCTACAATGCTTTGAAAGTTGAAAGCAGACATAAACAAGTCCTGGAAAAACAGGGCAGACTCCACTCTGGGAAAAACCTTCAAAGTCAACCAGCCGACCACAAATGGAGAAAGAGTCAAAAAGTCTGTTCTGCTCTAACCACAGTTTAGAGATTGGGAATATTCCACCTCTTCCTGGCTAAGAGCAACGATGGTGGACTTCACCTCATCCATCCGTGGAAGCAGACTTAGGATGCATCTACATTGTAGAATTAATGCAGTTTAATACCACTGCAAGGTCATGAAATCCTGGAAGTTGTAGTGTGGTAAGGCACCAGCACACTTTAACACTGGAGGCTACAGACCTTGTAGAATTGAGTGTATAATGTACTTATTTACTCAAAGTCAAAAATGGAATATCAAATGTCAATATCAATTAGAATTTTCAAATAATATTCACAAAACACAAAATAAACGTTTTCTATTTAAAGGACTTTATAAAATAAATAACATCCCCTATGTTGTGCCAAAATAATAATAATAATAATAATAATAATAATAATAATAATCTGCAGCAGCTGCAAGAAGATCGCGCAGACAGACTACAAGCAGAGGCATAACCGATGATTGATGATTCATAGTACCACAAATACCACAAATACCATCTGCCTGCAACAAAAAACTGATGGGATCACAAGCCTAAAAAGTTACAGAAAATGAGTCAAACTACTCTGGGACTTCCAAATTCAGACTGACAGAGTTTTGAAGCACAATATTGCTGACCTCACGGTAGTGTTAAAAAACAAAGTATAGATTGTCGATGTCGCAAATCCAGGTGACAGCAGGATTGAAGAGAAACAACTGGAAAAGATGACACGATATGAGGATTTAAAGATCGAACTGCAAAGACTGTGGCACAAGCCAGTCAAGGTGGTCCCAGTGGTGATCGGCACACTGGGTGCAGTGCCTCAAGACCTTGGCCTGCACTTAAACACAATCGGTGCTGACAAAATTACCATCTGCCAGTTGCAGAAAGCCACTCTACTCGGATCTGCACGCATTATTTGCCAATACAACACACAATCCTAGACACTTGGGAAGTGTCCGAGGTGTTATCCAATTCAACAGCCAGCAAAGTGGCTGCTGTGGACTCATCTTGTTGTGTTTCAAATAGTAATAGTAATAATAATAATAATAATCAACTTTATACCCCACCATCAGTTCCCAAATGGACTCAGGGCAGCTCACAAAGCACTCAAAGGTGCAAACACACAAAACACAACAAGTTCATAAACAATAACACAAAAGCAATAACAAACAACATGACATCATAAAACCCCACTGGTTAAAAACAAAGACAAAAGAGAAAGAAAAACATTCAAATAGGAATACAGAATCAATGTGAAAAATCAACTACATATGAATCATTCTCGCAGTGAAGTGTTGAGACGTCCTCTCGGGAGGTAGGGCAGAATGTAAATAATGATTATTATCAGTAGTAGTAATAGCAGCAGCCAGTAACTACATCCCCAGCTGTAGCAGACAATCGCTATTAGGGAGATTTTATATCAAATACTTGGCCACACGTAGTTTTATCTTAAAGTCTATTTTAAATTTTATTTCTAAGTGTTTTTTGCATAGAAACTCTGTGATGCTTTAGCAGAACCCTAGGGCTCCACAGAATAGTTTTGGAACTGCTGCCTAATTACATACATTTGTTAAGGTAACTAACAAAACAGAAACACCGACATTTGATGGCTTCTGTACCTGATACCTTGGGTGCACCATAGTTATATTCAAAGCACCGGAAGTTTGGAGTTGAAATACCTTGTCACAACATTGGAATTTGAACACAGGCACACCTTAATTAATAACGTCTCTGACAAAAAAAAAAAAGCTCCTTTTTACAAAGTATTTTTTGTGGGAGTCCTTTACTTGTCTTTGTCTAACATGAAGCATGTCTTTAGAAAACAACAGAATAAAGCTTGACCTGAGAAAAAATGAGATTCTGCTCCAGTTGATTTGACTGTATGTGCTTACATACAATAGGAAAAGTAAACAGCAGCTGCCTCTAGAATCCCTCAATGAGATTAATAGAAAGAAAATGGGAAAGCAGGTAAAACTGTATGTTGAAAACATTTTGCTACCAAAATGAAAACATATGAAAAATGAAAACTGTTGACAAAGGGGGAAAAAAATCCCACTCTGCAGTGTTCAAGAACCTTAAAATTCAGTCTCTGGAATAGTAGTTCTCAATGCCATGACCCCTTAATACAGTTCCTAGTGTGGTTGTTGCTACTCCATAACTGGAATTTTGCTGTTATGAATCATAATGTAAATATTTGATGTGTGTGATGTATTTTCATTCACTGGACCAAATTTGGCACAAATACCCAATACGTCAAAATTTGAATACCAGTGGGGTTGGGGGGATTGGTTTTTTCATTTGGGAGTTGTAGTTGCTGGGATTTATAGGTTGTTTTTTTTTTTTTGTCGTGTCAGGAGCAACTTGAGAAATTGCAAGTTGTTTCTGGTGTGAGAGAATTGGCCATCTGCAAGGATGTTGCCCAGGGGGTGCCCAGATGATTTGATGTTTTTATCATCCTTGCGGGAGGCTTCTCTCATGTCCCCGCATGAGGAGCTGGAGTTGATAGATGGAGCTCATACACCTCTCCCTGGATTTGAACCTGCGACCTATCGGTCTTCAGTCCTGCCGGCACAGGGGTTTAATAATAATAATAATAATAATAATAATAATAATAATAATAATAATAATACTTTATTTGTACCTCGCTACCATACTCGGACAGAGAAGCATCCCAAGCTCTGAAGATCACCTGGGAAGGAACCCCACTGGAGCACTGCAGCGCACCCAAATACCTGGGAGTCATTCTGGACCGTGCTCTTACCTACAAGAAGTACTGCCTGAACATCAAGCAAAAAGTGGGTGCCAGAAACAATATCATACAAAAGCTGACTGGCACAACCTGGGGATCACAACCAGATACAGTGAAGATATCTGCCTTTGCACTATGTAACTCTGCTGCTGAGTACGCATGCCCAGTGTGGAACACATCTCACCACGCTAAAACAGTGGATGTGGCTCTTAATGAGACATGCCGCATTATCACGGGGTGTCTGCGCCCTACACCACTGGAGAAATTACACTGCTTAGCCGGTATTACAACACCTGACATCCGCCGGGAAGTAGCAGCCAATAGTGAAAGGACCAAGGCAGAGACATTGAAGAAGGTCAGGGGAACAGCCAAAGCTCATCCCCTGTTTGGGTATCAGCCAGCACATCAACGACTTAAATCTAGACATAGTTTTCTAAGATCTACAGAGACACTCGCTGGAACACCTCAGCAAGCGAGAGTCCAAAAGTGGCAGGCTCAAACCCAGAACCTCAACCAATGGCTGATACCAAATGAGAGACTCCCCCCTGGGCACACAGAAGACTGGGCAACTTGGAAGGCACTAAACAGACTGTGCTCTGGCACCACGAGATGCAGAGCCAACCTTCAGAAATGGGGCCACAAAGTGGAATCCTCGACATGCGAGTGTGGAGAGGAGCAAACCACTGACCACCTGCTGCAATGCAACCTCAGCCCTGCCACATGCACAATGGAGGACCTTCTTGCAGCAACACCAGAAGCACTCCAAGTGGCCAGATACTGGTCAAAGGACATTTAATCAACTACCAAACTCACAAGTTTTGTATTTTTCTGTTTGTTTGCTTTGTTCTGTTAGAAATGTAATATAATGGACTGGTTGCTCTGACACGACAAACAAATAAAAACCCCGCTACCATCTCCCCAAGGGACTCGGTGCGGCTTACATGAGGCCAAGCCCACAGCACATCAATAAACAAAAGCAATAACAATAATCAATACAAAACAGTTTAAACCCACTGCAACACCAGGAGCTCCACAGATTTATAGTTCACCTACAATCAAGGAGCATTTTGAACCTAGTTGACAATAGAATTGGACCAAACTTTCCACACGGAACCCCTATGACCAATAGAAAATACTGCATTTTCTGATGGTCTTTGGCCACCCCTCTGACACCCCCTTGATTCCCCCCACCCAGGTCCCGACCCCCAGGTTGAGAAACGCTACTCTAGAAGATTCAGAACGTTTTAGGTGACTTTCACAGGGCTTACCTGATCCAGTTGAGTCATTTAATGTTAGTTTTGAATTAAAAGCTCGCTGACTCATATTAGACTGTGTGCTGTAGGAACTTATCCCTACTTTATGTTATTTTTATCTCTGGCACCAAAGTTTCTGTAAAAGAGATAAAGCCCAGAAACACAGCCACTTCATTACCTTATCTGTATTTCTTGCTTTTCCCTTCCTATCTCCACCCCTACCTGGCCAAGAGGAAGGAGATAAATATGAGAATTGTCGACTGTTGTTGTTTTCTGCTGCTGCCGAAACCAGGAGTTATTCCTGCCAAGACAAGAGGGTGTGTCGGCCCAGATCTAGAAGCCAAACCGCATCAGCAAGAACCATCCTTCCTCAGCAACGGTTTCAGGAATAAAGCCATGCATGTCATCTGATTTGGTTTGCTTAGGATTTAGAGTCAGACTCGAAGAAAGGAAGCCATAGAAGGAAAAGGAGGAAGCTGAGAAAGGGAAGGCAAAAGGGTTATTCTCAAGGAAGCCCTGGATAGTTGGCTGCAAGAATAAGTAGATGGTTCCTGGCATGAAAGTTGGGAACAAGAAGAAAGGAAAGGAAGGAAAGAACGACAAAATCTAGTTGTTGATGTGAGACACCAAACCAAATCCCCTGGATGAAAAATAAGCATCCAAGAAACCAGGCTTCCAAAGCCAATGTGATTCTAGATGGTATCAATTAGTAGTATATTGTCTAGGATCGAGGAAAGTCTTCTATATTCCACATTGGTCCTACCTAACCTGGGATAACAACCCTGTGTCCAGTTCTGGCCAAAGCAATTCAAGAAATACATGGACAAGATGGAATGTCTCCATGAAAGAGACATGCAAACCATCTTCTGCATACCATGAATCATGATGAGCAGCGGTTTTGGGAGTTATGGATGTTTACCTTGGAGAAGAGAAGATTAAGAAGAAATATGATAGCCAAAAATGCAGTCATTGAATTATTGACAGCAGAAAGTGTCATCTCAAAGGAGATTCATCCGAGAATGCAAGCTGTTTATGGTGATTGTGTTGATGTGAGTACTGTGCGTCGTTGGGCGAGTAAGTTTAAAGATGTTGAGGTGACACCTTCTGCTATCAAGGATACAATGACTGCACGTTGCTTAAGTCGCATTGACCGACCATCTGAGCAGGTTTCCATACTTTGCACTTTAACAACACAACCATTCAATGCTAAGGCTTCCCGCCAAAATGGAACTGTAGAGGAGAGTCTACTCAACAAGCCAGTACCTGCCGCATACCAGTACTGCCATCAGTTAAGGAGCTACGAGAGTGGAGGCATTACTTTTCATTCAACCCTGGTACATGGCAAACATTGAATTTCATTAGATGTACAACATATATAGACAGACACAGAAGCGATTCAACATTCCAGCTTTCCGGCTTCATGAGGGTATTCTCGATTCTGGCCACAGGGGGAGCTGTCATTTCACCGTCCACTTGTGACACTGGGTCCTTTGATAGAGTACTTCCTCATTCTTATGCACACTGCTCGAAGGTTTTATGGTTTCATAAATCAGTTAAATTAGCCTCCCCGCATAAAGCAGTACCTAAATTTCCTACTTGACAGATGCAACTGTCTTTCGGGCTGCATAGGTCATAAAATCATAGAATCAAAGAGTTGGAAGAGACCTCATGGGCCATCCAGTCCAACTCCATTCTGCCAAGAAGCAGGAATATTGCATTCAAATCACCCCTGACAGATGGCCATCCAGCCTCTGTTTAAAAGCTTCCAAAGAAGGAGCTTCCACCACATTCCAGAGCAGAGAGTTCCACTGCTGAACGGCTCTCACAGTCAGGAAGGACTTCCTCATGTTCAGATGGAATTTCCTTTCTTTGTCCCATTGCGTCCTAGTCTCCAGGGAAGCAGTAAACAAGCTTGCTCCCTCCTCCCTGTGGCTTCCTCTCACATATTTATACATGGCTATCATATCTCCTCTCAGCCTTCTCTTCTTCAGGCTAAACATGCCCAGCTCCTTAAGCCGCTCCTCATAGGGCTTGTTCTCCAGACCCTTGATCATTTTAGTCGCCCTCCTCTGGACACATTCCAGCTTGTCAATATCTCTCTTGAATTGTGGTGCCCAGAATTGGACACAATATTCCAGGTGTGGTCTAACCAAAGCGGAATAGAGCGGTAGCATTACTTCCCTAGATCTAGACATTATGCTCCTATTGATGCAGGCCAAAATTCCATTTGCTTTTTTTTTTTTTTTTGCTGTGTCAGGAGCGACTTGAGAAACTGCAAGTTGCTTCTGGTGTGAGCGAATTGGCCATCTGCAAGGACGTTGCCCAGGGGACGCCCAGATGATTTGATGTTTTATCATCCTTGTGGGAGGCTTCCCTCATGTCCCCGCATGAGGAGCTGGAGCTGATAGAGGGAGCTCATCCGCCTCTCCGCGGATTTAAACCTGCAACCTGTTGGTCTTCAGTCCTGTCAACACAGGGGTTTAACCCACTGCGCCACCGGGGGCTCTACTTGATAGATGCAACTGTCTTTCGGGCTGCATAGGTCAACAGCAAGCAAGACTATTAATGGTCGGGAGCTCACTTCGACCTGGACTGGCTTCAAACTCATGACCTCTCAGTCAGTAGTGATTTAATGCAGCTGGTTACTAACTAGCTGTGCCACAGCCCAGCCCTATTCCATACATTTTAACCTCTTCATATCTTACAAGAGCATCCTCCGTATTTTCTCTCCTGTTTCCTTACCATAATAAGTTCATATACAGCACTGGCTATGCAACACTTTACTCTGCTATAGATATCCAATATTCCTACAGTTTAGCCAAGCATTATGCATCTCCGAGTCACCAGAAGTATGCAGGACTTCAACAACAGAGATGTAGAGGTTGACTGACACCCAAATCATTACGGAAAGGATTCCCTAAAGCTGGGAAAAATCTGAAAAACCAATGAAGGAGGAACATGATTCATCCTGCCCAGATGCGTCAACACTTCTTTGCAGTCCAAATGACATTTTGCCTGGTATGCTTCCCCCTGGTTTGGGCTTGGCCACACATATATATGCATCAGACCTCAGACCATCTTTGCTAACAGGCGAATTCAGCTTCTCTTTAATTACATCTGGGAGAGGAGTTTTTTATGTTTTTGAGCATGAAAGCAGGCATGTGCTTTGCATTGGGAATGTTTGAACTAAAGGCCCCAGGGATGCCAGAGGTGGGGGAGGAGAGAAACTCTTTTTCCCTTTTCTGCTTTGGCAGCGGGCCACAATAACACTCGTAATCCTGTAAAACGTAGTAGAATATTTTTCAAAATCCCTATCGGCAAATCTCATAAAGGAGAGGTTGGTTACATGCTCAAGCTCCAAAAAAAGCAGAGTTACGAGCCGGACAAGCAACGCGACAGCTGTCACAGAGCGGGAAGTGATTGCTGCAAGTGCCCAGTGAACATTAACACAGAAAAGGTTATTTGGAACAGCACACCGAATGCGCCAAATGAATGGTTTTCTTTGCTTTTTAAAAAGTTATTTTTAAGAACAAGTAGCATTCCCTTTATAGCAGTGCTTCCCAACCTTTTTTTGACCAGGGACCAGTTGACCAGGAAAGACTTTGACCAGGGTCCACTTTGACTTGAGACCACTTGACCAGGGGACACTTTGATCAGAGACCACTTTGACCACAGACAACTTGACCAGGGACCACTTGATCAGGAACCACTTGACCAGGGACTACTTTGACCAAAGAACACTTTGACCAGGGACCACTTCACCAGGGAACACTTTGACCAGGGAACACTTTGACCAAAGACTACTTGACCAGGGACCACTTGACCAGGGAACACTTTGATCAAGGGACACTTTGGCCAAATAACACTTTGACCAGGGACCACTTAACCAGGGACTACTTTGACCGGGGAACACTTTGACCAGGGACTACTTTGACCAGGGAACATTTTGACCAAGGAACACTTGACCAGGGAACACTATGACCAGGGAACGCTTTGACCAAGAAACACTTTGGCCAGGGACTACTTGATCAGGGACCACTTGACCAAGGAACACTTTGACCAGGGAATACTTTGACCAACCAACACTTTGACCAAGGAACACTTTGACCAAGGAACACTTGACCAGGGAACACTTTGACCAGAGAACACTTTGACCAGGGAATGTTTTGACTAAGAAACACTTTGACCAGGGACCACTTTGACCAGGGACCACTTTGACAAGGCACCATTTGACCAGAGACCATTTTGACGAGGGACCACTCGACCAGGGACCATTTTGACTAGGGACCACTTGACAAGGGACAACTTTGACCAGGGACCACTTTAATCAGGGACCACTTGACCAAGGAACACTTTGATCAGGGGACACTTTGACCAAGAAACACTTTGACCAGGGACCACTTTGACAAGGCACCACTTGACCAGGGACCATTTTGACCAGGGACTACCCGACTAAGGACTGTTTTGACCAGGGACCACTTTGACAAGGCACCACTTGACCAGGGACCATTTTGACCAGGGACTACCCGACTAAGGACTGTTTTGACCAGGGACCACTTTGACCAGGGACCACTCTCCAACATTAGTACCAAAAGAGTTATGAATCAGTTTCTGGTCAACTTCAGATTCCGTTTGGTTATTTGGAGTGCTGATTTGGAAAACTGCATTGGTTAGAACACATCAGCTCTAGTTTCTGATACAGAACATATGCCATTAAGTAGTCAACATCTGCTCGCCCACAGAAAACCATATTTAATAATCTAGAGCTGATGTGGTAGGAGTAATCTTTTGTGGTTTGCAGACCTCTCCCCTCCCAACATCCCTGTTGCCTCGGTACAATAAGAGGGTTTCGCAAGACCAGTTGCTCTCGTTGCTGCATGGTTTCAAGGCAATGGTAATGGTGAGCCACCTGCCATATTTTAGTTCTTGTAGACCACTGGTCGTTCATGGACCACAGGTTGGGAACCACTGCTATACAGAGTACATGCAGTCCCCAAGTTACAGAGAAGATAGGTTTTGTAGGTTTGTTCTTAAGTTGAATTTGCTTGTAAGTTGGAACAGGTACTTTTAAAAGTCATAACTAGTAAGCCCCTTTGGGGTGAGAGAGGGCAGGGTATAAATGCAGTAAATCT
The DNA here is from genome assembly GCF_037176765.1 of Anolis sagrei. Classification (NCBI taxonomy): domain Eukaryota; kingdom Metazoa; phylum Chordata; class Lepidosauria; order Squamata; family Anolidae; genus Anolis; species Anolis sagrei. The sequence continues at coordinate 7,754,715 of NC_090021.1, read as the reverse complement.
ATATAAATAAAAATGTAATGTTCATTTGTGGGATTAACATAACTCAAAAACCACTGGGTGAATTGCTGCCAAATTTGGCCTCAAGTGATTTTGTCATTTGGGAGTTGTAGTTGCTGGGATATATAGTTAACCTACAATCAAAGAGCATTCTGAACTCCACCAATGATGGAATTGAACCAAACATGGCATACAGGAGTCCCATGACCAACAGAAAACATCAGAAGGGTTTGATGGGCATTGACCTTGAGTTTGGAAGTTGTAGTTCACCTACATCCAGAGAGCACTGTGGACTCAAACAATGATGGATCTGGACCAAACTTGGCACAAATATTCCAAATAATCAAATATGAAAGATGGAGTTCGGGGAAAATAGACCTTGACATTTGGGTATTGTAGTAACTGGAATTTATAGTTCACCTACAATCAAAGAGCATTCTGAACCCCACGAACGACAGAATTGGGGCAAACTTCCCACAGAGAACCCCCT